>NC_042616.1:161852274-162196733 GCF_901001135.1 Rhinatrema bivittatum | reverse complement strand
AAAAATTTGCCTCTTTACAGTTGTCATGAAGATCTGCAGTGAAATGAACATTGTGAGACTGAGAATGAGATGTGATCTATGAAAGCTCAAGTAGTGGTTGAGTGCTTGCCAGAAAAGCTTCAATGCAAAAAAGTGCAGAGTCATGCATATGGAGTGCAGAAACTCAAGGGAGCAGTACATGAGGATGCTAGATACTAAGGTATCACCCCCACCAACCAAGAGAGAAATTTCAGGGAGATCATTTCTGATTATCTCAAAGCAGCA
This sequence comes from Rhinatrema bivittatum, assembly GCF_901001135.1. Lineage (NCBI taxonomy): Eukaryota > Metazoa > Chordata > Amphibia > Gymnophiona > Rhinatrematidae > Rhinatrema > Rhinatrema bivittatum. The sequence continues at coordinate 162,196,469 of NC_042616.1, read as the reverse complement.
AAATAGTATGACAAGGTAGTGACCAGACCACAGCTAGAAGAATGCTAGGGTACATAGAGGCATAACCACTAAGGAAACATAAAGAAGGCTTGGAGATGATCCAGAGACAGGATCTAGAAGAAATGCTTTGTAAGATGAGACTTAAGCATCTAAATATATATACTCTACAGGAGAGGAAAGACAGGGGAGCTATAATAGAGACATTCAAATACCTCAAATCTATAAATAATATACAAAAAGAAGCAAACCTTTTTTAGTAAATAAGATATAATAGCCTAAGGGGCCATAGTATGGGGGCTCAAATGAGTAGAAAATATTGGATTGAACTGGCCGTCTGGTCCGATAGTAATGCTGTGCATTGCCATGTGGAGGGTCCCTGATTCAATTTCCAGATCATAGCATCCTCTTCCTAGATTGGCTAGGGCTGAATATACTGCAAAGGCATTGGGGGGGGGGGGGGTTTGAGTCACGGTCATTAACATATTACAGCAATGGTCAGGACTAGTGCTGCAATGACCAGACTAAAAACAATGAGCAGGAGAGCCTATTAAATAGGAGAAAAATTCCCAAAGGTTGTGAATGCCAGGATCCCAGAACTGGTTTTGATTGAGCTGGAAGAAAAAGGAGAAAAGAGAAACAACCAGGTCAGGAAAAAAAAAAAGAAAATATTGTTTTCTCAAAAAGGGTGATGGATGCATGTAATGACCTCCCACAGGAGGTGGTGAAGACAAAAACAGTAACAAAGAATTCTTATTTGGAAAGGACTAAAGAGGAAGACAGATCAAATGAGGCCTAATGTGGTGTTTCCCAGTCCTCTCCTGGAGGCACATCTATCCAGGAGGGCTTTTGGGATTGCCACAATGAATATGCATGAGATATATTTACGTATATTTGTAAACCACCCTAATTGATTTCTTCTGTAGAGTTCTTTCTCCCAATAAAGCTTCGGTGAAACACAGTTCCATGTTGGGGGACATAGGAGCATTAAATTGTACAGCAGGAACTGATTTTGTCTTACATAAAATCATTTCTTTGAAGTTTGGAATTAAACTGCTGATATTAATATTAATAACTTTCAGTTACTATCAGGCCGATACAGTACAGTGCGCTCCGATGCCGGCGTCCGATGCCGGCATCGGAGCGCACTGTTAGCCGGCATTTGGACGCGCGTTTTGGACGCGCTAACGTTACCCCTTATTCAGTAAGGGGTAATAGCGCGTCCAAAAAGTGTCCAACCCCCTCGAACCTAATAGCGCCCACAACATGCAAATGCTTTTCTGTGCACCCTCTGACTTAATATCATGGCGATATTAAGTCGGAGGTCTTGAAAGTTTAAAAAAGTTAAAAAAAAAAATTTTTAAATGGGTCCGCGGCTTGCGGGTCGAAAACCGAACGCTCAATTTTGCCGGCGTCCGGTTTCCAAACCTGTGGTTGTCAGCGGGCTCAAGAACCGACGCTGGCAAAATTGAGTGTCGGCTGTCAAACCCACTGACAGCCGCCGCTCCTGTCCGAAAAGAGGCGCTAGGGATACGCTGGTATCCCTAGTGCCTCTTTTTACCGCCGGGCCTAATTTAAATAATTTTTTTACTGTATCGCGCACACAGGAGTGTGTCCTGTGCGCATGCTGGGAGAGCGGATGCTCGCCCACTCTCCCGCGTTTTTTACTGTATCGGCCCATATGTGAATTACAGACCATAAGACTAAGCTGCAACATACTTTTGTTTCTGGATATTATTTGGTGTGTTTTGGATATTTTCCATATTTTTGTGGTGTTTACCTTATCTTTGTGAAATTTCATTGATGACTACCCCAGCAGAGGACATCTTCAGCTATTCTGATAAAGACTTTAATGCCTTATTTACTAACCCTCCCTTGTTTTCGGTCTCTGGTAACTTCTGTGTTAACTTTTTTTTTTTTTAATTTAGATTTATAATCCACTTTTCACACTTTTTTCAGCACTTCAAAGTGGATTACATTCAGGTACTGTAGGTATTTCCCTATCCCCAGAGGGCTTACAATCTAAGTTTGTACCTGAGGCAATGGAGGGTAAAGTGACTTGCCCAAGGTCACAAGGAGCGACATCCGGACTCAACATCTCTTGGTCTGAAGCTATATTACATCAAATGTGGGTGACTAGAGCCAAACTGCATGCAGCTACGTTAGAGGAATATTGCCAAGTATAGAGGACCTTAGAGATCTAAGGATCCTAAAAGAACCAAGAATGCATACTGACAACACATGCTGGAATCAAATATTTAACAAGTGCTCATTTGATTTGATTATCCTTGTTGTGGAAACCACTAAGAAGTCTGCTATTGCTTCTCAAGAGAAAGTTACCATCCAGATTGATTTGTTGAAGTCACAGATAGCATCGGAGCTTTTTGCCTCTGATTTTCAACAGAATTTGGAAAATTTTCAGGCAGATTTAAAAGCATTAAAATATAAATAATTCCAGCAGGACCACTTTGATTACTCCAAAGGCTTTGTTTATCCTTGGATGAACCTAACCTGTCCACTCTGCAAAAAAGTGTTCTTTGACACTACTTTATTGGATGACTCTTTAGGAGATGAACCATGCCCGGAAGACTTACAGCCATTACAACATTCCTCAACTTTACCAGCTTCTTCATCTTCTGGATGCTCCTTATTAGATTCACACTGAGGCCCTATGTGCTAGGTCTATCCGAAGCCCCGTGTCAACTTGAATCAACCACATTCTCAACACGTTATTCATTCGCAAGGACAACATTACAACAACCTGTGGCGTTGAGATCAACTGTTCTGGATCATCCTGCATCCATTTCAGAAAGTTCTTTTTGGTTTTCAACTTGTCATCCCATACTCTTGCAAATATTAAAACTTGGATTCTTCAGTTTGGTTTATCATTTGAACCCTATGTATCTGTAGATTTAACATTCATGTATGCCTTCAACAATTTTTTCATGCTATTAAAATTAAACATTTTTTTCATCTACATCCCTCTTCCCCTGACATGTTGGTTGTTACCCCTAAATCTACCTGGTCCCCTTCTGGTCCCTCTGACCCTCTTATTTCTTATTACATATGTAATTAAATTCTTATTACATATGTAATTAAATACATATGTAAATTCTTATTACATATTAAATACATATGTAAATTCTTATTACATATGTAATTAAAATTACATATGTAATATGTAATTTTAAACCCATATCTTTCCAATTAAGTTATCCATGCTTGCTTTCTCTTTTCTCTCGTACTTCGCTTTTTACCTTGTTCTTTTTATCCAATTATTATCCAATTTCTCCCAGTTAAACCCCCTTGTTCAATGTAATTTCCTTTCTCAGTTAATTGTGAACCGACATGATGTGTCCTACGAATGCCGGTATATAAAAATGTTAAATAAATAAAATAAATAAATTTCCACCTTTGAAAGGTTAGTCTCACACAATCTTTCTCTTCTTTCTCCTGTTCCATGATGCCACTACAACTACTTATCCAGTCCTGAATGGAAAGCCATTAAATCTCTTGCCAATGACTCCTCAGTGGTTATCAAACCTGCTGATAAGGGTGGTGGGACTGTCATATTAAATAAAAATGATTACATTGCAGAGATTCACCACCAGTTATCAGGCATCAAATTTTATAGATGCTTACTGCAGGATCCTATTGAGGATTTGAAAACCCTTATTACATCATGCATTCAAGAAGGCATGGATGGTCATTTTTTAACTCCTCATGAAGCCCGTTTTCTTGTAGAACCACACCTGATTATTCCTACCTTCTAAATTCTTTCAAAAATCCACAAAACCCTAACTAACTTTCCTGGATGCCCAATAGTTTCTGGTATAGTTTCCATTTTGGACCCTTTATCACTTTTTACAGACAAATTTCTTCAGCCATTTATGAATGTTTGTCCTTCATATGTAAGAGACTCTGCATACTTTATTACATATCTAGAACAGATTATATCCATTTACCAACCCTTCCATCTGGTTACTTTGGGCGTAGAGGCATTATATACAAACATACCACAGTTATAAGCTCTTTGTATCATTGAATCTCATCTTAATTCAGGCCCTCACCCTACCCACTTTCCCACTAACGTCATACTTCGTCTTGCCACTATTGCACTTACAAAAACATTTCTTTATTTTCAAAGACAACTATTATCAACAAAACAATAGAACTGCCAAGGGTGCCACCATGGCACCTGATATAGCCTCCTTGTCTGTATTCCAGTTTGAATCTCAATATATCTACCTCTCCAATTTCTTTAAGCTTTTCATATCCCTTTAGTTGCACGTCATTGACAACATTTTCTTCTTATGGACCGGTATTACCATTCAACCCTACACTTTTCTTGACTGGTTTAACCATTGTGATATTAATTTATGTTTCATCCACTCCATTTCCTGTCACCAATTACTCTTTTTATGTTGGGACCTCAATGTGAAATGTGGACCCCTGGCCTGTGTTGGAGTTGACACAACCTGGGGAGGAAGGCCTACCGCAGGTTCCCAATGACAGGAGGTGAGGCTGGCGGAAGACAGGGGCCGGCTGAAGCTTCACCACTACCAATCCCATTCCCCGCAGATTGGGCCCTTGGGTGTTGGGACTGGCTGGACTTAGATGGGCCCCTGTGCGGGAGTTCTGATGAAGTATCGGAGGCAAGATCCACGGAGCGGAGTGGCCAAGGAGGAAGAAGTCTGGTCCGAAGTCCTGGGCTGGCCACAAGCAAAGCAGCGTGAGGTCCGATCCGAAGTCAAAAGCCAAAAGGTCCGTCCGAGGGGTGAAGGAGCAAGAGGCGAGGAGCCGGGAGCAGGAACAGGAGTGGAAGAAGGGAGTCAGAGCTGAATACAGGAACAGGAGTGGATACTGAGATGAGGGCAGGAACTGAGGAGAAAATATACCAGAAGCACCACCACAAGGCAGGAGTCTCATTACCAAGTCAGGAAGGAGTAGTGGGAGCCAGCCTAAATAGGCCAAGCATGATGACATCATCCAGCAGGCCCCGCAGGAATTTCCCGCCACTGGCCCTTTAAGTGGAGGCCATAGTCACATGCACTCCTAGAGAGCAGACCCAGCAGGCAGGGAGGATGGCGGTATCCCGCAGCCTGACGGCAACCCAACGCAGAAGAAATGGAGGCAGGACCGCTGGAGGAAGGCGCGGAGGGTCTGGAGGAGAGCCGGCCGGCAGCGCGACGTAGGGGACCATGGGGAGCAGGGTCGGCGAGGCCAGTGCAGGCGGTAAGTGCAACATTTTAGATATCTTGGTTTCATTCCATGAGGAACAAGCAATCACTTCCATTTACTGGAAGCCAACCAACTGCAACACCTTCCTAAATTTTGCAAGCAATCATCTGCGCCTAAGACAAAACATCCCAACAGGCCAGTTTCTATGACTTTGACATTTGTGCTCTACAACTCCTGACTTCATTGCACAGGCCCAGATGTTGTTCTCCCATTTCCTCTTTAGGGGTTATTCCTATAGTCTTCTGAGAAAAGCATGCAAACGTGCTCTACATGTTCATCATAAGTGGCTCTTTTTGTCCTCCACTACTAATCCAGATGACCACATTACATGCATATTCCCCTTTTCTGGCCATATAAAGGAAATCTGCTTGATTGTAATAAATACTGGCAAACACTTGCCCCTATTTCAGTCTTTTAAAATTGGCACAGATTTGCCTTCAAAAGAAGTAAAAACTTGTGGCATCTGTTCGTGACCTCTTTTTTGAAACCTTTAAAATCACTTAGTGATGCCCCTCGGGCCATTCTCCATGTGGGAATTTGATGACTGTCCAATGTCACTCACACTTTACATCAAACATCTACTTGCAGCACTTCAGAAGTCATTTACATTATTCTATGCCCATGTAAATTTTTATATATTAGAAAAATAAGTCACAAATTAAAGTCCAGAATTTTCAAACACTTTTCATGTATCAGGCATATTGAATTGGAAGTTCCTCTGGTTACTCATTGGTTGGATCTTAACCATTCCCTCAATGTTCTTCAATTTTTGTTTTAGAAATGGTACTTTCGCCACCGCGTGGTGGTGATTTCTCAAGATTCTATCTCCAATTCCCTGCTTCAGTCTGTCTGACTCCCTCTGTCTTAGACAAACTCATTAGTATTTGATCCTTGCTTTTTATTGGCTACTAGGATGGATACATAATGTGTCACTTACTAATGTGATGATGCAAAGATATATCATTCATAAGTTAAAATATAAGCCAATATCACATAAACTAACAAATAGCAATTAATTATTTTATCTCCCTAACTGACTGAGTTCCCTTATGGGGGCAGTGTTTACCAACAAAATAGTACATCTATAGTCTAGCAAATAGTACAGCACTGGTTCCTAGCCAAACAACTCCCTGATATGATAAAAGAATTTCCCAAGACTTTTAAAGCCCATTAATAGTCTACTATAAATACAAGTTGATTACATTTTTTTGTCTTTCAAAAAGAACATTTCCTCTCTTACCATTTGACTTTTGCATTTCTTCAGTAACTAACAAAATAAAAATTTCAAGTTACCATTTTCAAAGGAAGAAAGATTTCAAATTAATACTTCTAAGTCACTGTATACTGAATCTCCAATATATGCAAATCTATCTCATATACAATCATTACAGACATCATGAAAACCAACTGCTTAGGTATGCCTCCAGAGGAAGGCTGGGAGACACTGACCTAAGGCAATGCAACATGAATTAAATTGACAGACTAAATGGGCCCCATAGTACTTACCTGCTATCATATTCTTTGTTTCTATATAGCTCCTATTTGACAGGTTTTCTGTGAGCCTGCACAAGCCACTTACATAACATTGTTCCCTCTCCCTATTAGAAGTTCTAATACACTCTTCTATATGTACACCCACCCTAGGCTGTAAGCATGCCGAAATCCTGCCTGAATGAAAGTTTCAATATAAACTTGAATTACCAAAAACAAGGACAATCTTATTGAAGAGGGTTTTCATCAAACAACAACTTCATAATGCCTTTATTAAAAGTATACAGCAAAGGTGAAAAATCTGAAAATATCCCATTTTCTACTTTAGTTTTCTTTATAGATCCATTCTAAAATTTATTCAGCTTGCCAGTGCTGAGTCTTGATAGACTCAAAGTGCAAGAATTAATAAATTAGTTTCCATAAAGATTAATAGTTTAGTAAATATATTTAATATTGGATACAAAGTTGCTAACATTCTCAGTCTTGAGATAATTTGTCATGTCATGTGCCTCCTTGTAATTTAAACCCTTCTTTCTACTAATAAGGAGCTACATTTTAATCTTTCCAATTAGTGCTAACTCCTCAGTAGCACTTACATTTTGTGCAGGTAATGTTTCTTTTCTTTCTTTTACTTTTTTAAAGCTAACACAATATTGTTAGAATGTGAAAATGAAGATTTCTTTCAGTATAAAATGCTTTAAGATAAACAAAGTGAGCCAAAATTCTGTAATAACTAAGAAGGTACTGCCCTCTAGCCATCAAATCAAAACAATGAATTCTTCAGATTATAAACCTTATTCAATGACAATACTTTTCCAACAGCACAGAATGGGAAAAGTCCTTTCTGATTAAGGATATATATTTCTAAGCATAATTTTGATCAGAAACATCTACAACAAAAAGTATTAAGAACATTATATAAGTTCTGATAGCAACATAACATAGTTAGGGCCCTATTTGATAAATTGCATTAAAAGCTGAATTCAGTGTATAACCATGTTAAAAGTGTATTGCCACAAGTTATTGGTCATATACACTTAACATTACTAATAACGCAGATAAACTCAGGGAAACACATGGCAAAATTAATGAGCTGTGCCACATGCAAATGAATGCAAAGCAGTTCATTAATATTAAATTATGTTATGCTAATTGCATTAAACCTCACATAGACATAGAAACATAGAAATATAGAAACGAGAGCAGAAAAGGACCAATGATCCATCTAGTCTGCCCAGCAAACTTCCTATGCTGATATCTGCCATGCCGTGCAGTTTATCCCCATGTATCAGTCAGTTTTGTTTGATGTGCTTTGCTTATGGACAGCTAAAGAAGCAGTCCTGTGTTTTTTCCTTAATACCTGTACATCAGTACCCAGACTGAAAAAAGTCATGGCTCGTGTTGGTTATCTCTGAATCCAAATTTGTCTTTCCTTTCAGCCACCCTCCCCCCCCCCCACCCCTTCGAAGCAATCTATATTAAGCCTGATAAAGTTAACTACACATCAAGAGCTGTAGTTAATTTTCCCCAAGAATATCGACAAGCTAATGTGACTGCTGTTGCTCCCCTACCCCCAATCTTGGCCCCTAAACCTCAGGCCATAAGCAAGAAAGAAGCAGCTAGTTCCAAGTGAAAAATCATATCTCTCCGCAAAATCCAACTGAGAAACAGAGAAAGCCCTGCCTCAGCCCCCACCCAAATATAAAAATAATATCCAGAAAATCACCTCTGGATTCCTCTCCTTCCCCACTCAGAATTCCCATTATCCCCATGGCAGCCCCAGAGTCTGCTACAGGCAGGAGAAATGTCTGCTCACTTCACCTGCCATCATCAAAATTCAAAATGTCACCAACCGACCTGAGGCCTTCCTTTGCCCCTCATATGTAGGACTCTAAAGCTTCCACAGGGTAAGGGTGGCACCAGAAATTACCATACATAGGGGAGCCAGTTACAGCATTTGGGTGGGGGATTATGAACGGGAGAGCAGTTTGCTATGGGAAAGGGGTTCCTGTGAGGAGGAATTAGACTCTCCAAGAGGGTGGAGGTTTTCATTCATACTAGCTGGCCCTTTCTCATGGCCTGGATGCCCTGGCAGATGCATATAATTGCTAATGGTACAGCCCATAGTACAGTCATAGGAATGGATACTGCAGTATTCACTAAATTTCAGTAGTTACCCTAGTTTAGGGTGCAGGGAATCATGATCAACATTAAGGGCAATACCAGCTGGTTGGGTTCAGAGCCCATGATAGAGAATTCTGGAAAGGACCCCTGATGCATGGCTCTTGACCTTTGGACTATTTCTGCAATGAACAGAGTAGGAACAGTGTTGGGGCAGTCAATTAAAAAAGGAGAAAAATCCCCAGGTAGTTGTAAAAAAAAAAAAAAAAAGATTCATGATGCCAGAATCCCAGCACTGATTCTGTTTGAACTGAAATATAAAGGAGAAAGGAGGCATGCTCTACTGTTCCAAAAATAAAAAGGAACAGGTTTTCTGGGAACACTTCCCAACTACCAGAAACTTCCAGGATGCTGAACCATTGTGAAATATGAAAACTGGAGTTTCCTGTGGGTACCTGGATAATGCAGATGTTAACTGAGATCTAATCTGTAGGTGGATATACTGCAAACTGAATTGACATGTTGCTATTGGGCTTGTATAAATTTAAACCCACACTCAGGGATAATTTATATTTTGTTTCTGAGCTTATTATATATGCTAAGGGAGAACCTGTACTTTTTGTTTTCTGAACCAGCTGTATGTAAGTGTTATTACTGCTGTCTGTTATATTGCTGCTAAAAGAAACTAGGCCTGGAATCTGACAATCAGTGTGATGATAACACATAGAGTTTTGATGAGCATCAGTACAGCAACACTAATATACTTAGGTTCAGGATGGCTACATAGACGATATTGAAAAATAACATAAAATCAATCAGGAGTAGCAGCAACACTTGAAATGATCAGAATCACACACAGGAAAGCATGATAAAATCTTGTAATCCACAAAGTGAATAGAGTCCTTTATAAGGAATTCAATAAATATGACTTTATTGTAAGAAAGCTCCTGTTGTCAAGTTTTGAACAATTCTGAAATTTATGCATCTCCTGACTTGGTTCCGTGTGCCATAGGCTGTGTCAGGAGAGATGAAAAGAAGTACAACTTAACCATTATACAATAAGACAAGAGAGCAGAAGAGTGTATAAGGTTCTGAGGACATATCATAGAGGCACAGCAAGAAGGACTTTTGGAGAAATCTAAGAAACATACCAGAGAAATCTTGAAACAGCAATTACAGGAGCTCTTACAAACGAGTGCAAACGAAGTGTCTTACATAAACAATTGAAGTAGGCTTCTTTTGCACTCAAAACACTGAGCCAATCTCCTGCAGGTCACATGGTCAGAATTGGTCAATCAAAATGCATAAATTCAAGCTGTCAAAAACATGAAGGAGAAATGCATACATGCAATGCTGTGTTGCCAGTGAGAAAACACTGCAAAAAAGACACTTGGAGCCCATATGGTATTAGGCGCATTGTAAAGTGTGTTGGGTTTGAGTTTAGCCTTCAAAAAGCCATGAATAAACTGAACTACAATTACAATATAGTAAACCTCCAATACTAAAACTGCACTGTCAGCACTCACAGTAAAAATCCTACCCATGAAAATACAAAATTGCAAATATTACACCAGGTTCTAAAATACCAATAAATCCCCTATTAAGAAAACAGAACAAGGCAGTGGCATAGCCACTGGTGGGCCTGGGTGGGCAGCTGCCCACTCAATTTAGACCCAGGCCCACCCAACTGGCACCGGAACTGCAAGGCTGTCGCGGGATCCCATCCCCGCGACAGTGAAGAGGAGAACCCATGCCTGGTGCACCATCACGGCACACGTGGGGAAGTGATCCTGCAGCCATATGGCCGACCGATCTTCCTGTTTGGGTGGGGAGAAGAAGCGCCGCGCACAGCTTCCGCTTCCTCCCCCCAGAGCAGAAAGATCAGCTGGCCTCTCCTGTTGCCACCGGCCTCCTTCTATCTTCGGGCCGTACGGCCGACCGATCTTCCTGTTTGGGGGGGGGAAGCGGAAACTGTGCACAGGCTTGAATGTGTATGTGTGGATGAGAATGGGAGCCTTGGTGTGTGTGTGGGTGAAAATCGGAGCCTGGGTGTGTGTGGGAGTGAGAATGGAGTCTTGAATGTGTGTGGGTGAGAATGGAAGCTTGAATATGTGGGTGAGAATGAAAGCTTGAATGTGTGGGTGAGGATGGAAGCTTGAATGTGTGGGTGAGGATGGAAGCTTGAATGTGTATATATATGGGTGAGAATGGGAGTCTGGGTTTGTGTGTGTGGGTGAGAATGGAAGCTTGAATATGTGAGTAAGAATGGGGTGCTTGAATGTGTATATGTTTGGGTGAGAATGGGACCTTAAATGTGTGTATATATGGGTGAGAATGGGAGTCTGAGTTTGTGTGTGTGGGTGAGAATGGAAGCTTGAATATGTGGCTAAGAATGGGTGCTTGAATGTGTGTATGTGTGGGTGAGACCTTAAATGTGTGTATGTGTGTGTGAGAATGGAACCTTAAATGTGTGTATGTATGGGTGAGAATGGGACCTTAAATGTATGTATATATGGGTGAGAATGGGAGCTTGAATATGTGTGGGTGAGAATGGGAGTTTGAATATGTGTATGCGTGGGTGAGAATGGGAGTATGGGTTTGTGTGTTTGGGTGAGAATGGGAGTATGTGTTTGAGTGTGGGTGAGAATGGGTCCCTGGATATGCATCTGTGTGTGCATAAGAATATAAGCCTGGGGAGGGGTGAGAAAGTGAGAGCTTGTATGTATGTCTGCAGAGAATGTGAGCATGGGGGGGGGGGAGAGCATACGAGAGTGAGAGCTTGAGTGTGTGAGGGAGTCTGTGAGAGAAAGCGTGTATGTATATATGTATGTGTGTGTGTGTGTGTGTGTGTGTGTGTGTGTGTGGAAGGGAAGAAGACAGTAATAGAAGAGACACTGAAGAGGAATTAGGAAATGAGCGACAAGGGAAAAAATGTGAAAAAGAGACCAGGACCAACTGATTAAAAAAATACAAAGATCAGACAACAAAGGTAAAATATATATATATATATATATATATATATATATATATATATATATTTATATATTTATTTATGAGAAGTTAGCAATTTAAATATGTCATCTTTGGGAATGTGCATTCTTATATCTTTGTATTTTGCTCTTTCTTAAGTATTCCACTGATCAGACATTTTAGTTTCTCAGGCTTTGTATTTTGGCTTTATCTGCATGTTTCTGTTTCTACTTTATAGTCTCTTATTTCTATATTAGGTAAGGGTCGGTCTCAGTTTTGCCTGTGTGTGACAGAAATGCAGTATTTCTAGCATATAGTTTCTCTGTAGTAGTAGTCCAGCTTGTTCTGTTATTCCAGTAGGTGATGTATTAATGTTCTAGGGCCTGGTGTAGTATTTGCATTGCTGCATTTTCATAAGGTTGCTGTTATTTGAATCTTGAGAGTCAGTGCTGTGATTGTATGGCAAGGTTCTAGATGCTCTTTCTTTGCAAGAGTTTGTGTTATTTCACAAAATAGCAGTGGAGGGTTATTTTTTGCTGAGATGACACCAGAATTTGAATTTTTTTTTCATGTTACTTGTAATGTGAATTGCCCTAGCTCTGCACTGCACCTGTTCTGATGACTAATTATATTTTATTGTATTTATGAAGATTTCTGGGTTTCTGCAAAGATGGTTCATGAAAGAATACATTATTTTTTGTTTTATTACATGATTGGATCTGATTGTTTTCTATACTTGAATTAATTGAAGTAAATTATTTTAAAGTTTCATACATGACACATAATGGGGCGGATTTTAAGAGCCCTGCTCGCCTAAATCCGCCCGGATTTGGGCGGATTTAGGCGAGCAGGGCCCTGCGCGCCGGTAAGCCTATTTTACATAGGCCTACCGGCGCGCGCAGAGCCCCGGGACTTGCGTAAGTCCCGGGGTTTTCGGAGGGGGCGTGTCGGGGGCGGGCCCGAACCGCGCGGCGTTTTCGGGGCGTGTCGGGAGCGTTCCGGGGGCGGGCCCGGGGGCGTGGCTACGGCCCGGGGTGGCCCGGGGGCGTGGCCGCGCCCTCCGGACCCGCCCCCAGATTGCGTCCCAGCGCGCTAGCGGCCCGCTGGCGCGCGGGGATTTACTTCTCCCTCCGGGAGGCGTAAATCCCCCCAACAAAGGTAAGGGGGGTGGTTTAGACAGGGCCGGGCGGGTGGGTTAGGTAGGGGAAGGGAGGGGAAGGTGAGGGGAGGGCAAAAGAAAGTTCCCTCCGAGGCCGCTCCGATTTCGGAGCGGCCTCGGAGGGAACGGGGGTAGGCTGCGCGGCTCGGCGCGCACCGGCTATACGAAATCGATAGCCTTGCGCGCGCCGATCCCGGATTTCAGCGGATACACGCGGCTACGCGCATATCTACTGAAATCCAGCGTACTTTTGTTTGCGCCTGGAGCGCCAACAAAAGTACGCCTATTCGCGGTTTTTGAAAATCTACCCCTATGGCTGTTGCAAACTACTTAGAAAGCCATTCTAGGGAGCAGTATATGGCATTATTTATCAGTAAGAAAACAACTAGTAGACCTACATGCCTACAGCCCACCCATGTTAACCTTGTGCCCATCCAAAAAATCAATTCTGGCTATGCCACTGGAACAAGGCAGGCTGTTATAGATCCCTACACAGAAACTATACAATAGCAAAATACCTTACTTCTGTCACACACCAGAACACAGATAGACCCTCACAAAATACAGCATAAAGTGACCAAAAAGTACAAATAGAAGTGTACAAAAACTGAACTGGAAATCGCTAAAAACCATAGAGCCAGATTTTAAAAGCCCTGCGCGTGTAAATCCGGCTGGATTTACGTGTGCAGGGGGGGTTAAGCACGCCGAGCCTACTGGCGATGCGCACAAGCCCCAGGACGCACGTATGTCCCAGGGCTTTGAAAAAGGGGCAGGAAGGGGGCGGGGGCATGGACAGGCCGCCGGTCCGGGGGCGGTCCAGGGGCAGGACCGAGGCCTCCTGCACAGCAGCTGGCAGGCGTAAACAACAAAATAAAGGTAGGGGGGATTTAGGTAGGGCTGGGGGCAGGTTAGATAGGGGAAGGGAGGTGAAGGTGGGGGGAGCAGAGGGAATGGGGAAAGCCATCGAGTCTCCCCTAGGGCTTGGCGCACACAAGGGGCACAGGTGTGCACCCCCTTGCGCGCGCCGACCCCAGATTTTATATCATGCACACGGCTGTGCGCACATGTTATAAAATTGGGCGAAGATTTGTGCATGCTATGTTGCGCGCACAAATCTACGCCTGCACGTAGCTGTTAAATTCCGGCCCATACTGTATGCAGTGCAACAATGGAAAAACAGAAACATCACTATTGTTCATAAAACAATAAAATCAGGAAATATAAAACAGTCATAAAAGTAAAACCATACTAATAAAAAAATATTTCAAGACAACTGATGAATAGAATAACATTCTAAAATTAAATTCATATAAACATTTCCAAAGTTCCCAAAAACCAATAAAATATGTACAAATAGCAGGCACATCAAATAACATCCAATAATAATTGAAAGTAATAAGGATATAAAAAAAATTCCAGCTTTCCATTCCTGGGAACTTTGGATTTCCAGTCACTCTGAAATTGTCCTGGATTAGTGGGGGAATGTAGAGCTACCCAAAGACCTTGTCCACTCTCTCTCATATACACACACTAACACACATACTCATTATCACATACACACACACACATGCTTGCTCACACTCTCACATGCTTTCTCTCACACACACACATGCTCTCATGCACACAACCTCACTCACACTCTCATTTGCTCTCTCTCTCTCACACATACACATTCTCACACGCACGCTCACTCACACTAATGCTCACATTCTCACATGCTCTCATGCATGCTCACACTCACAAGCTCTCTCACACACACACACACACATACCCTCACATATATGCATACTCACTCACATGCTCCCTCTGCCTCCCCTTCCTTCTCTCTCAGCCCCCTTTGCTTTCCTTCTCTTCCTCCTGCTCCCTCTCACTCACCCCTTAACCTTCAGTCCCCTCACTCACTTAAACAATCCCCTCCCATGCCATTCCCTTTCGCTCACACTCTTACTTTCTCTTCCCTTTCCTTACACTCTACCCACTGGGTCTCTTCTTTTTTTCATGCCATCTGGGGGTTATCTTTCTGTCTGCGAGGTGTGGGATCCCTGCTGGCACCTCATAATTTCAACTGCTTCTGCTGTTTTCTTCTTCCCATGGGGCCTGGGACACCCTCCCCCCCCCCCCCCCCCCCCAGGTACATCATAAACTTGTGCTGCCGCTGCTTCTGTCTTCATGCTCGTGGGGCCGGGAGCCCTGTGTGCACATTATTAATTTGTGTCACTGCTTTCTTCCTGCTCATGGGGCTGGGAGCCCCACGAGCACATCAAATTCTCACTACCACCATAAACACACTAGCTATAAAATGCTCGCAGAAAAAACATACCACAGATACGTCACAAATAAGCGCTGCTGGTATTTTTCTGCTGCAAACATTTTCTTGCTGGAAACAGAGTTAGGCAGCTGTGGCACAGGTCTTTTGAGGAGGCACTTTTTGCCGCCTCCAAATTTTGCCACCTGAGGCGGCCAACCTCACCCTGTCTAATGATAGAACCGCCCCTGTTCACCCTGTTCTGGAGAAACAGCCTTCATGGGTAAGAGAGTAGCTTAGTTTTCATGTATATAATAACATAAGATTTGTCATACTGGTTCAGACCAAGATCCATCAGGCCAACAGTGACCAATCCAGGTCGCAAGTACCTAGCAGGATCCCAAAAGGTCAATAGATTCCATGCTTAATAGTTTATTAATTTTTCTTCCAGGAACTTGTCCAAACCTACACATCTTCTGGCAACAAGTTCCAGAGTTTAATTATGCCTTGAGTAAAAATGTATTTTCTCCTATTTGTCTTAAATGTGTCACCTAGTAAGTTCATTGAATGTCTCCTAGTATTTGTCCTTTTTGAAACAGTAAACAGCCGATTCACATTTACCCATTCTACGTCACTCATTATTTTATAGACCTCTATTATATCTCTCCTTGGCTGTCTCTTCTCCAAGCTAAAGGGCATTAACCTCTTAAAGTTTTTCCTCATAGGGAAATCATTCCATCCGCTTTATCATTTTGGACACCCTTCTCTGTACTTTTTCTAATTCTGCTTATCTTTTTTTGAAATGAGGTGACAGAACTGCACACAATACTCAAGGTGCAGTTGCACCATGATACAGAGGCATTATGATATTCTCTATTTTATTCTCCATTCCTTTCCTAATAATTCATAGTATTCTATTTGCTATCTTGGCCACCACTGCACACTGAGCAGAGGATTTCATTATATTATCCACAATGATGTCTAGATTCTGTTCCGGGTGATGACTTCCAATCTGGAACCTTGCCTTGAGTTGCTCTTTCCTACATGCATTACTTTGCACTTCTCCACATTAAATATAATCTGCCATTTGGATGCCCAGTCTTCCAGTCTTGAAAGATTCACTTGCAATTTCTAACCATCCTCTTGTGATTTAACAAATTTGAATAATTTTCTATCATCAGCATAAGTCCCAGTATAGATCCCTGGGATACTCCACTATTCACCTTTCTTTATTGAAAAAATAGATGGTGTAATTTGTGAATACAAAAATCAGATTTCAATATGGTGTAGGAGCAGTACTAGTATTTAGTACTATTTTAATGTAAAGTTTAATAAACAACTGGCATAGGGATTTATACCTCACTATTTATTTTTTGTTTACAGATATTCTAAAGAACCAATTGCGGTGAAGATAAATATTCATTTGACATCTTTCTACATGCAGCATATGTTGTATGGTGTAGATATTGAAAACAATTGATACCTTTACCAATCATTTGAAATGGTGATAAATATTGTTTCAATGTCTCTTTGTATACACAGTTGCATTCTGCGGATACTGATATATAAAAAATGTGGTAAATTATATTATACATGTGTTTGATGATTGTGGATTTTTATTGGGTGAATGAAGTCCCCTGAAGAAGCAGGCTTTGTTGTCAAAACTAGGGTCCTTGTTGGGAATATGAGCATTTTTTCAAAGTGGATGTTTTAGTATACATGCTCATCTAATATTGATGTTTTTATAATTTGGATATTGTTATTAAGCAATACTAATAAATATTTTGGGCAAATTTTTGAGGCACCAGTTATTTGTTTTGTTTTGGAAGAATATTTTTTAGAACATCTAATTATTGGAACCAGGACTTTTTTACTACCCCTTGCCTTATACAGGTTGCTGAAGAGACTTTTCCCATCCTCTACAGGGAAATTGGTTTAGTTAGAGAAAGAAGAGCGAATAGAGGAGATGCTATGGACCAAGAGACCACTGCTTTTGTTATTATGAGTTTTATGTTGCTGTTCATGATTTCCACCATCCTAGCTTGGATCCTAATTTTTAAGTTAAAGTGAATTTCAGTTGAATTTCAGTTGAACCCTGGCATTCCCAGAGGCTGGTATGGGCAACGTGTGAGAGGAAGAAAGGTCTGGGATATTGAGGAACTCCCCCGGGAATTGTGTGACCCCCTTAATCCAGTGCACTCCACGATGGAAGGGTTACAGTACCTCCCCATCTGCCTCCCAGGTAGAGAGTCCTTCAAGCTAGGTTGAGAGAACCTTGCACAAATATCATCTTGGAGTGAGTTTCCTCACTCTGTAGGTCATCAAATCTTCACAAGAGACCACTGTTCTGTTCGTACGTCTCATGTTGAATGTGAAAGTGGCCCCTAACCCCCTACACTAATACTTAAACCTCACCTCGAGTTACTAGGTGGGCCTCCCATAGGGATACAAATACCTGTCTAGGGAGGAGGCACCATGGCAAGGCTCGCTCTCTCTCTCGCTCTCTCTCTCTCCATCATACTGAAACAGGCCTGTCAGGAGACATCGTGACACGATATACTGGCAATGTAGCCCAAATTGGGACTAATAGCGCAACTTGTGATAACAGCCTTTTCACATGCTTATTAGCATAAGGTACACCCCTTTTTGGTATCGCATGTGATACCAATGCGATATTGGAAAATGAGGCCCAAGGTGAGAAAGAGAGAGAGAGAGAACTATAAAAAGGAAAACACAATGACTATATATATACCACAGTTTGAGCATACTTTCAACTCAGGTGGGTGGGTTGGGCAGGGTTTCATTGGTCTGCCTGATGAATTGATGATTAATATTAAATATTGATACTGATTATATTGATTGAATAATAGATAATTGAATAATAGTGATGAATTGGTGATTAAAACAATGATTATGAATATATGAATGATAATTAATGATGGTGATAAATGGCCGACCCAGGGTGAGCAGGATTCAAAAGTTCCCAGGTATGTCTATCTCATGCATATGCATTGTGAATCTCCTTAAAACCTGACTGGTTAGGTATGCAATGATAGACTGGGTTGAGAAGCACTGAGGTAAAGGAATATGTGAATTGATATGGGGAGAGAACTAAGGATAACACTGCAGGTATAGCTTCCCCATGTGGAAGCTGGTAATGATATGTCTTTCTGGCACTTAGACGCAGTTCACCATTTTACCTTGTGGATTCCCCTTTTGTTTTTGGAGTGACAGCATGTCCTGTGCTGTTTTCTAATTGTTCTATTGATTATGGAGCATATTATTTGGATGGGAGTATATTTCCACCCTCCCAATCCACCCTTAAGTCTTAATTAATGTATTCAAGAGAGGAGTGCCCAATTCTTTGGAACTCAGTTAAGCTTGCTTAATTTTGCTCTTTAATCCAATGGAGTGGTTCCTTTCCAGCAAGAGGAACCTGAAATTATCAAGATCCAAGAAAAGGATAACTTCCATCCATCCATCCTATGAGAGGAGGAAGGAGAAAGGGGAGAGAAGGAGAGGAAATGGACCACATCAATGGCCCATGAATATCTACTGAAGTCTGGGAGAAAAGAAAAATATCGCCCTTGATATTACAAGAGGAAGTAGGAGATAAAAAGACTAAAATCCTTAAAGTAGACCTTTGATTCTTCAAACTACCATGGGAGGGCTTTGCCCAGGACAAAATGGGAGGGAAGAGATCAAATAACTCACATAGTTCTCTTATCAAATATATGTCACCATTCAATGATGGCACATGTATAATTTGTTATACTTTTATTTCATTTTGGTGCCTTTTTGTAAACCGTTGTGATGGTGAACTAACTTAACATAGAAACATAGAAACATAGAAATGACGGCAGAAGAAGACCAAACGGCCCATCCAGTCTGCCCAGCAAGCTTCACACTTTTTTTTCTTCTCATACTTATCTGTTTCTCTTGGCTCTTAGTAACCTTTTGGTTCTATTTCCCTTCCACCAACACCATTAATGTAGAGAGCAGTATTGGAACTGCATCTAAGTGAAATATCTAGCTTAATTAGTTAGGGGTAGCAACCGCCGCAATAAGCAAGCTACACCCATGCTTATTTGTTTACCCAGACTATGTAATTCAGTCCTTGTTGGTTGTTCTCTGTATATAGATCCACTTTTCTTCATTCCCCCTGCTGTTGAATCAGAGAGCTATGCTGGATATGCATGAAGCATTGGTCTTCCTCCCCTGCTGTTGAAGCAGAGAGCTATGCTGGATATGCGTGAAGTATCGGTCTTTCTCCCCTGCCGTTGAAGCAGAAAGCTATGCTGGATATGCATTGAAAGTGAAGTATCGGTCTTTCTCCCTTGCCATTGAAGCAGAGAGCTATGCTGGATATAGTATCAGACTTATTTGGTTTGGGGTAGTAACCACCGTAACAAGCAAGCTACTCCCCGCTTTTTTGTGAATGCAAATCCTTTTTTCCACATTTCCTCTTGCCGTTGAAGCTTGGAGCAATGTTGGAGCAATGTTGGAGTCACATTAACCGTGTGTATGTTTATTGAATAAGGTTATTATCTCCAGGTAGTAGCCGTCATACCCGCGAGCCACCCACTCTTCATTCACGTTCTCTAGACTTTATGGATCCACAGTGTTTATCCCACACTCCTTTGAAGTCCTTCACAGTTCTGGTCTTCACCACTTCCTCCAGCAGGGCATTCCAGGCATCCACCACCCTCTCCGTGAAGAAATACTTCCTGACATTGGTTCTGAGTCTTCCTCCCTGGAGCTTCAAATCGTGACCTCTGGTTCTGTTGATTTTTTTCCGACGGAAAAGGTTTGTGGTTGTCTTTGGATCATTAAAACCTTTCAAGTATCTGAAAGTCTGTATGATGGTACAGAAAAGTTTTTAAATAAATAAAATAAATAAAAGTATTACATCAATTGGATTTAACATTTGACATTAAGAAGGACTGTACGAAGTCACAAACATATTAAAAGAACTTGTAACAACTTAAAAATGGAGTACACAACTATAAAGACTGTAACTCATCATTTACATACTGTCAGTAAAGAGAAATGTTGGAAACAACCACACAACTCTCCTTAGGGCCGATATAATAAGCTGTGGTAGACCTCCAGCAGGTTTTTGAGTGTGGTATTACACATGTTTTCCCACACAAATCATACATGTGTATGTAATAACACATAGCACAGAAAAAACGCGCTCACTCAAAAAGCCATGGTCCATGCTAATGCTATGCAAAGGAATAAATTAACTATTCATGAGCAATGCAGAGAGCTGAGCTGGCATTAGTGCAGGTTTTTTAGCGCCTGGGTCAGGAGTGAAGAAGTGTAAGCACCTATCTGGAGATTGAAAAATTAGGCAGCAGAAGCCAGAAATGCTGAATGCTTTTTTAGCCCCTTCCAAATCTCTGCTGCATATCCCTCACTCACCGATATCCGCTATTATAGCTCCCATGTGGTCGGTGACGGATCATGAAGGGGTTAGATATTGCTTTATCCACCTTCAGCCCCACTCCTGGTCCACTAACTCACTACTATCTTATGAAAGGCTTTGAACCTAGAATTAATCATGGGTCCCAACATAATGTGGGATTATGCACAGTTTATTGCATAGGGCCTTATAGCGCGCCTATCTGCACGGATATTGGTTTTGTGTGGATTTTCTGCACGTATCTCATTTCCATGCCGTCCCCTTATTACATCCCACTGAGCCACCTGCTTTTGCCACACGCACTAAAAAGAACATGTATTGAAAGATAGCTCCGATTTCACCGGGGGTCTTATTACATCAGCCCCCTTGTGATTTATTGAGCAGTGACTTTATTATTCTTTAAGCTGTGATTACCAGTGCTGTGTGCAACAGACTGGAGAATGGTAATGTGAGGGCCTTGAAAGGAAACTTTTTCCCTTGCACAAGAAACCCTGGAGAAAACATATTATGGCAAAAGGATAGTGTTCCCTCTTAAATAGAAATCTGAGATATGGCCTCTGGAACTGATATCCAAGTTCAACCATCACAGGAGTTACACTTATAGCTGCCATCAGGAAAAATATTTGGCACAGGACAGTGTGCAAACAACCTACCATACTACAAATTTCAGATACCACAAGCTTAAAGCATAAGACTATCATTTGGCGCTGTTCTTGCACAAGCTCTCACTTTGTAAAATCTATCTCATGCATTTGAAATGGGGCGGGGGATGGAAGAGAAGGAAGCCAGGCGGGAGAGAGAAGCTAGTTGACTAGATGAAAAGAATTGTTTATTCTTGATATGTTTTTCAGACTATTGTATTTTCCCTAATACATGCGCATAATCATTCAAAACACAGGGCTACATCAGATATGATTTCAAAAGATGTTTGAAAGTGGGGACATATACAAAGACAGTCTAATGTTTAAACAACTGTAAGGGAATGTAAAGAAAAGTAGAAAACTATAGCACTTTGATTTAAAAAAAAATGCAGTTTGCCCTGTTAATATACTGGTTGCACTTTTTTTGGGCACCTATGATTATGAATCAGTAGGTACTAATTTGATTATCTGTATCTGTAGCCATATACAGCATGAGAGTCTGTGAAAGCTTTTCTTTTGATATGATACCATACCATCTCATTTTACTATTGACTTTGGGTCTCTTTTTGCTCATATTGTGTAACACAGTTTTGATTGAGCTTCCAAAAAGCAGGTGTACAACAAAGCAGATGCAGCTAGAAAATAATAATCTTTACTGTTCAAGACACATCACAACTGGTCTCAAGTGCCATTTAAAAAGCTGGTAAAACTGCATTTCCTTTGTGTTCAATTATGACAATTACTTCAACAGGTTTGCATCATCTGCTTCTTGACAGAGTGATTGATCTTCCCTTTTATGCTTGGCAGCCATGATATGGTGCTCTTCATTATGAATTCCTTTCCTTCATAGAATAAATTAACTTTGATTTAATTACATATTTTTAAAATATACAAATTTCCCTAAAATTATAACAATTGTACAACTGCAGAGGAAAAAAAAATATTATCAAGGAATTAACAATGGAGTCGATGTAATATGCCACGCTGAGCCTACCACGGGTTTTTATTCCAGTTTTAGTGTGGGTTTTTTTGTGCTAACTGAACTCTGGCATGTGATATGCGTAGTAGTGCCGAAAAACCTGTGCTACAAAATCCAGGATATGTATGCAAATAACATTTAAACAAAGCTATTAGCTATTGCAGGGCAATGCAGAGATCTGAGTTAGCAAGGAAACATTTTAGTATGTGTTCTTTAATGTGGAAAATTTAACTCCAGAGTCAGAGAAGGAGTAACCTTAAGTTCCATTTCTGGTAGCCATTTTAGTCTATTCTTTGCTATATATAGTGTAGGTGCTTCTCTGTGTCAAACATGGATTATGAATAGGTTGTTGGGGTTTTTTTGATGGTTTGGTATGTTTTACCAGCAAACCAAAGAATTAAAGCAGGAGAAGTTTTAGGGGAAAGAAGAGAGAGGTCTAGTGACCCTCACCTCTAGTCTGAAGCACATCTGGCATCATGCAGCATCCCAAAAGCATGGCTTAAATTCCTGCAGTTCCTGAGACCTTCATATAGGCCTGCTGTTTGGAACCACCTTGATGACATCAATTTCTGCCTAGTATAAAGGAAGCTCAGAACTACCACTCAAGCCTTTGCAACAGGTCTCCTGCTTATTTTTCCAGTGCTAGTTGCTTCAGAGTATTCTTGTCTTCATTCCTGCTTTGTTCTGCTGTGCTACTGCTTTGTTCCTGTCTTGTTCTCATTTGTTCCTGCTTTATCTCTGTATGTTCCAGCCTTGCCTGCACCTGTCTGTCCCATTGTGTTCTTCCCTATGGACTGCATTCCTGTGCCTTGACCTCAGCCTAACCTTTGACTTTGCCTTGCTCTTAACCTGCCTGAACCTATGACCTGGTCTAGACTTCACCTTGTTGTCAGCCTCCTCGACCTCAGACTGGAACTAAACTTCACCTCACTTTCAGCCTGGATAAAGGTGAACCAGTAGATGTAGTGTATCTGGATTTTCAGAAGGCGTTTGACAAAGTCCCTCATGAGAGGCTTCTAAGAACTAAAAAGTCATGGGATAGGAGGCGATGTCCTTTCATGGATTACAAACTGGTTAAAAGACAGGAAACAGAGAGTTGGATTAAATAGTCAATTTTCTCAGTGGAAAAGGGTAAACAGTGGAGTGCCTCAGGGATCTGTACTTGGACAGGTGCTTTTCAATATATTTATAAATGATATGGAAAGGAATGTGACAAGAGAAGTAATCAAATTTGCAGTTGATACAAAATTATTCCGAGTAGTTAAAGCACAAGTGGATAGTGATAAATTGCAGGAGGACCTTGTAAGACTGGAAGATTGGGTGTCCAAGTGGCCAATTAAATTTAATATGGACGAGTGCAAGATAATGCTTATAGGGAAAAATAATCCTTGCTGTGGTTACACGATGTTAGGTTAAAGAGGTTAGGGCTTTTCAGCTTGGAGAAGAGTAGGCTGAGGGGGGCTAATAGAAGTCTTTAAAATCTTGTGAGGTCTAGAACAGGTAAATGTGAATCAGTTATTTACTCTTTTGGATAATAGAAAGACTACGGGGCCCTCCATGAAGTTAGCAAGTAGCACATTTAAAACTAATAGTAGAAAATTCTTTTTCACTCAACGCACAATTAGGCTCTGGATTTTTGTTGCCAGAGGATGTGGTTAGTGCAGTTTGTGTAGCTGGGTTTAAAAAAGGTTTGGATAAGTTCTTGGAGGAGAAGTCCATTATCTGCTATTAATCAAGTTGACTTAGACAATAGCCACTGCTATTACTGGCATCAGTAACATGGGATCTACTTAGTGTTGTGTACTTGTCAGGTACTTATAGCCTGGATTGGCCACTGCTAGAAACTGGATGCTGGGCTTGATAGAACCTTGGTCTGACCCAGTATGGCAATTTCTTATGTTCTTAACTGGTACCCCTTAACACTCATTTCTGAATGTTTTAATAGACTGAGAGGGGCTCAAGTATTTACTAAATTAGACCTGCAAGGTGATACAATTTGATTTGCATCAGAGAAGGTGATGAATGGAACACTGCCTTCAACATGCGAATGCGATCATTACAAATATTTGGTCATGCCATTCAGCCTATGTAATGCACCTGCCATCTTCCAGATGATGGTAAATTACATTTTTCAAGATCTGCTCCATTCTCCTGACATCATTTGTTTAGATGACATCTTCATCTATTCAAAGCCTTGGAATAGCATTGCACTCATGTTAGGCAAGTGCTACAATGCCTTAGACAGTATCAGCTCTATGCTAAACTGGACAAATGCTCATTTGAGCAAAAGGAACTTCCCTTTTGGGGTACATTATCTCCTCTACAAATTTCCAAATCCAGAAAAGTTAGCTGCCATTCTTCATTGGCCCTGCCCAATAGGGTTTAAGGCTCTCCAGAACTTCTTAGGATTTCAAACTACTACCGACAGTTTGTTTGAGATTTCTCTTCCCTAGTGACACCTCTCACCACCTTTACCAGGAAAGATTTGGATCCCTGGGTTTGGATTGTGTAAGCCATTCAAGCCTTCAACCATCTGAAACAGGAATTTACCCATGATCCATGTCTTTGCCACCGTAACCCCACCCGACCATTTATCATAGAGGTCAATGCCTCTACACTTGGGGTAGGAGCCATTCTGTTTCAACATGAACCTGATGGTTTTATTCTTACCTGTGCCTTTTTCTCAAGGAAGTTCTCCCCGGTGGAGGGGAATTACACCATCAGTGATCGGGAACTCTTAGCAGTTAAACTGGCTCTTGAAAAATGGTACCATTTTGGAGGGTGCCCGATTCCCAGTAATGATCTACACTAACTACAAAAATCTTGAATTATTGGCTCAAGCCCAGTGGTTGAATGCTCGCCAAGCCCATTGAGCTCTATTTTTTTATTTATTTTATTTAAAAACTTTTCTATACCGTCGTTAAGTTATTTCACCATCACAACTGTTATGTTCGTGGACCCTTGGGCTGGTTGGAACAGAAGATGGAGTGCTGTAGAGGTCCACAGCGAATGTCCCAACCAGGAGGCGGTTCGGAAGCTCGGTGCTGGCTGACGCTCTGGTCTACGGTGAAGTCCTTTGCGACCAAGGACTAGACCCTCACTGGATGGATGGACGGTGTTGGACCGGAGAGGAAGAAGACTCTTCGCCCTGGAGACCGGCACTCCTCCGGGAGGAGCCCTTAGGAGTCCAGCCGCTGGGACTTTAGGAGATTCACTCTGGAAGCCGAAGTCCCCCCAGGAGGGGCCCGTAGGGACACGGCCGCTGGGACTTAGGCGACTTCCTGACGATGCGGGTGGTCCGGATGCAGGCGCCTCCTGCAGGTCGTGGTTCAGGACGGCTGGCGCCTCCAGCAGGTCGTAGGAAATCCAGAAGTCAGTCCAGGAGTCGGAGTCCAAGGATGGTCCGCAGCCAGTCCAGGGGTCGGTATCCAGAGAGCGGTCCGCAGCCAGTCCAGGGTCAGAGCCAGAGAGCAATCCAAAGCCAGTCCAGGGGTCAGAGCCAGAGAGAGATCCAAAAGCTAGTCCACGGGTCAAGTCCAGAAGAATCAACAGCGGAGGGAAGGCAGAAGCAGGACGAAGGCAACCAAGACCACAGCAAGCACACACCAACTCCAGGAACCTTGTTGCAAGGCACTGGAGTGAAGTAGATGCAGGGTACATATACCCTGAAGGTGTCTGACGTCATCCACAGCTGCAGATAGGATTTTCCCGTGCTGGCCCCTTTAAGGGGAGCTCCTCCCCGCGCGCGTGCGTCAGGGGGCGGGGCCAGCCGCGTCGAGCCGTCGGCGTCTCCCCCGAGGAGGGAGAGACGCGCTGGAGGGCCTGGAGGCCTGAAGACGTCCTGAAACGGCCCGGGCCGCCCCTGAGGTAGGTGGAGGGACCGGGGCACGGCCCGGGACCGTAACAACGGTTTACATAAAGGCACAAAGGGATATTCAAGGTTATTTGGTATAGATTACAAGTTATACATGTGCCAACATGGAATGGTAACATAATTTTAATAATATAGCTATGTGATGAATAACTCTTAAATGTTGGTTGAAAAACTGGTAAAACAATTCAGGTCTAGTGTTAATATGTATTTTGTGATGTTTAAAAAAGAAACTGATTACTTAGTACTTATTTAGCTATTATTTGTTTTCCTCTTTCTCTTTGTCTTTGCAAAAAGCTTGTTTGAAAAGCCAGGTTTTTAGATTAGTTTTAAATAGCTTCAGGTTACTTTGCAATCTAAGTTCGAGTGGCATGGAGTTCCATAGAACAGGTCCAGCCAGCGACAGGGCTCTCTCCCTTACTTGAGTAAGGCGCTGATTTAACAGAGGGGACAGTTAGTAGTGCTTTTATTAGCTGATCATAGGTTTCTGTGTGGTATGTGTACTCGAAGTGCTGTGTTAAGCCAGTCAGCCTTTTCATCATGGATTAGTTTATGAATTATACAGTGCTTTGTATTGTTTTCTTTGTTTGATAGGTAACCAGTATAGATCAGCAAGTGTTCCTGTGATGTGGTCTCTTTTTTTCTTGCCTGTCAATATTCTCGCAGCGGAATTTTGTAGTATTTGTAGCGGTCTAATGGTAACTTGAGATAATCCTAATAGCAGGGAGTTACAGTAGTCTGTGTTTGCGAATATCATTGCTTGTAAAACTGTGCGGAAATTGTTCAGAGTTAGTAAGGGTTTCAGTTT
The DNA here is from genome assembly GCF_901001135.1 of Rhinatrema bivittatum. NCBI lineage: Eukaryota > Metazoa > Chordata > Amphibia > Gymnophiona > Rhinatrematidae > Rhinatrema > Rhinatrema bivittatum. Next base: position 162,169,518 of record NC_042616.1, on the reverse strand, counting down.
TCTGAGGACCATTAGTTTGGTGTAACCTTCTTTTAGTTTCTGTGAAATGTGTTGTTTCATGTTTAGTTCTGGGTCAATTATTACTCCTAGGTTTCGTACTTTCATGGCTAAATCAACCGTTTGATTATTTTTAATTGTGATTGAAGGCTGGATAGGGTGAATATTTTTTCGTTCCAGGTGTAAGAATTCTGTATTGTTGATGTTTATTACTAGCTCCATTTTGTTTAGTAGCTGTTTTATTATTTCAAGAACAACAGCAGAGTGAAGTGCGGCAATTAATTGTACTGGACAACAACATTTTAGAAAACCATAAGTTTTTTATTGTTTGTGCACGCAACAGTTGTGCACAAGAGTTCGATGTCAGAGTGAAATGTTGATTGGAAAACCCCGACACGGCCGTGTTTCGCGTCGGGCTGCGTCAGGAGGATCAAAGTTCAAAAATTTCTAAAAACAAACAAAATTTATGCAGTTATTGTGCAGGTAGACGGACCCATGAAAAAACATGTAATTCATTGAAGTGTCAATAAATGGAGGACCAAGACACAGAGATCAACACAGTGGTAATCGTATGCAAACACCAAGGCAGGTGACTTGAAGTATGAAGGGGCAAAACAACTCATTGGAGGGGAAACAGTGAATTAAAGGATTGGCTGGGATTGGTGAACCTAGTAAATGTGAACCCAGTGAGTGTAGGGATAACCTGATGTGAGAGAGATGGGGAAAGGGGAAGGGGGGGGGAGAAAGGAAGAGGGGGGGAGGAAGAGGAAAGAAGGGGGGAGGGGGTTAGGGGAAAGGAGGGGGAGGGGGGTTAGGGGAAAGGAGGGAAGGAACAAAGGGGGGAAGGGGAGGAAAGCAGGAGACGAAGGGAGCGTAAACGGGCATGGTGGAAAATACAAACGCGATTGGAAGGTGACTTAGTTAGATCTAAAGAGAATGGCTAATTGTCAGCCAGCATCTGGAAATAGAAGGTTAAAAAAGGTAAGAAATGGGTGAGGTTAGTGTATTGAATTAAGTAGTTTAAGGGCCTGGATGTGTAATACCTTGAAAATTAAAGTTGAATCTGCAGCTCAATTCATGGCAATACTATGGCTAATGAGGCATTGAGGCAACGCTAAAACAAAAAACAAATTTTTGGAATATCACATATTAAAAGGCTATTGCATTGACTCTGAACAACTGAAATAACAAGAAAGAAATAAATACCTTCAGAACGGTGAAGTCCCCAGGGAATTTCTCATGTATTAATAAGGCTGCATAAGGTGGAAGGGTTCCATCACTGGGATCATCGCGGAACGGAACAACAATTCAGGAATCAAACCCGAGGGACTCCAATATTGTAAACTGGAGAATCAAATGAAAATTAGAATGAAAAAGAAAGCCCCGCAATTTATCAGGAAAACTTGACCGAGCGGAATAGTCTAATAAAACTACAATGCTGTCTAATAATGGTAGGAAACTTTAAATATGGTCACGATCAGGGTTGGTCAAACGAAATAAAGCGTCAAATTTACCTTTTAACTTTGATATTTCTACATGTGCAGGCAGCAGGAGAAAGAATCAAAACAGGTTCTGTACCTGGACCAAGGGTCTTAAGGAGCTCTGAACAAAATAAGATATAGTTGGAGTGTATAGTCGGTGAAGGGACCGGAGACTATGTCTTCACAATTCATGACTTCACGATTTCAGGAATGAGGGTATCCCAGGAGGATTATCAAACGGGCCTATAAGAGAGCCTTGTATGTTAACCATGATTTATTATTCAGTCCGCGCCACATGGAAACCTCGACACAACTCACATGTGTTCTTCCTTTTTCAGTTCATAGTCAAGACGTTAATAACATTATTAAATTTCACTGGCATCTGCTCCTTCCACATATGATTTTTCAGGATCTGCCATGCTTTGCTCTAACTCGAGGTCGAAACTTAAGAGACAGCCTCACTGCATCTGAACATAAATTACCACCATCCAATGACAGAGACATGGAAAAAGGACATGGTTCCTGTAATCATTGCTCCGTTTGCACACACTCCATAAGCATCCACACTTGCACACATCCGATTTCTTCTAAACAGTACCACCTTCAACATCACACCACATGTTCTTCAAGTGGTTATTTTATGTCCCTGCTCAAAAATATACATTGGCAAAACCACCCGTCCCCTTCGATCCCGAATAATTGAACACCACTCCTGCCTAAAGTCTGGCCGCCATGAGGCACCTTTAGTGAACCACTGGCAGGCTGAAAATCACTCTGTTTCTGATCTTCGGTTTTTTGCTTTAGAACATTTTTCCAAGCCTACATGAGGCAGTAACTGGTCCTTAATCCTCATTCAACATGAGCAAATATGAATATATGAGCTGAACTCATTAACCCAGTTTGGCCGGAATAAGGAAATTGAGTGGTCCGTTTTCTTTTAGCTTCCCTGATGAGCTCTGATCTCGAGATAGATCTTCTATCCCCCTTGCTTGTTCCCCGATCCTTGCCCCCTCCTCTTCTCCCCCTCCCCCTCCCCCTCTCACTCTCTTTCCCTTCCTTCCCCCCTCCCTCCCTGTCTCTGTCTTTATAAGATGGTTAAATATTATACGTTGATCTACATGCCCTTGTCACTTGACCACTAGTACCTTATTTACCTTTTGCACATATCACCTTTTTGTCCCCCTCCCCCTCCCCTTCCCCCCAATTCCCCCTCCCCCTTTCTCACCCGTCCCCTTGTTTTCCTTTGCCTTTCTCTTTTCTGTTACTCTGCCTCTTTTCCTTCCCCCCTTTTTTCTTCCTTCCCCCCTTTTTCCCCTTCCCCTCCTTCCCTCCCCTTCTTTTCCCCTTCCCTCCTCCCCCCTCCCCATCTCCTCTGCCTTCTACCCTCTTTCCCCCCCTCCCCTTCCCCCTCCCCTGTTTTTCCTATTCCCTCTTCCCTATCCGATCTCTATACCTGGTACACTTGCATGTTCTTGAGTCACCGGTTCATTACCTTCCTGTCAATCATGATCACATGACTTTTTCCCGCGCAGTTTCCACTTGATACCTGCCCATTTAAACGCTTACTTTTCATCTGAGTCCCTCTGGGACATCGTGACCAAGTTTCCAGTGTGCAAGGTTGATCCACATAAGCTCCATCTTTCAGTAAGTTTACACCGTGCACTTCCTCGTCCTCCATTTTTTCACCACGTTAAAAACCTTATCTTACAGCATATACACAAGTTTTTTCTTGACATAGTCTCCGATCCCTTCACCGACTATACACTCCAACTATATCTTATTTTGTTCACAGCTCCTTAAGACCCTTGGTCTAGGTACAGAACCTGTTTTGATTCTTTCACCTGCCGTCTGCACATGTAGAAATCTCAAAGTTATAAGGTAAATTTGACGCTTTATTTCGTTTGATCCACCCCGATCATGACCAGATTTAAAGTTTCCTACCATTATTAGACAACATTGTAGTTTTATTAGACTATTCCGCTCGGTCACTTTTTCCTGATAAATTGCGGGGCTTTCTTTTTCATTCTAATTTTCATTTGATTCTCCAGTGTTAGAGATCTGCTAGGGAGTTAGTAATCTGTTATAAATCTGGTGTTAGACTGCGAGCTTCTGAAGAGGGAGGAGTCAGTAATCTTGTAGTGTCTCAGATATCGTCTTGCTAAGGAGTAGCAATCTGTAATGAATCTGATATAGTAGATCCCAGGATGGCTGAGCTGTTGAGAAACTGTAGAAAGTGAGTAGGCAGAGTAGGCAGAGTTCATGAATAGAACTAAATGACAAAACTCACATAGGCATCAGGACAAGATGGCGGAGTTGCAGCGTCGAGCCAGTCCGGGGACGCCGGAGGGAGACGACATGGATACGCCGCAGCAGCCAGCTGTCCATCAGACCCGGAAGGAGTCGCCACAGAGGTAAAGAAGGCGGAGTGAAGACGTCGAGCAGTGACGGTTGCAACATCCATTTTACAATATTGGAAACCCTTGGGTCCGATTCCTGAATTGTCGTTCCGTTCCATGATGATCCCAGCGATGGAACCCTTCCACCTTATGCAGCCTTATTAATACATGAGAAAGTCCCTGGGGACTTCACCGTTCTGAAGGTATTTCTTTCCTCCTTATTATTTCAGTTGGTCAGAGTCATTGCAATAGCCTTTTAATACGTGATATTCCGAAAATTTGTTTTTTGTTTTAGCGTTGCCTCAACACCTCGTTAGCCATAGTATTGCCGTGAATTGAGCTGCAGATTCAACTTTAATTTTCAAGGTATTACACATCCGGGCCCTTAAGCTACTTAATTCATTACACTATCCTCACCTACATCTTACCTTTTTTAACCTTCTATTTCCAGATGCCGGCTGACAACCAGCCGTTCTCTTTAAATCTAAGTAAGTCACCTTCTAATCGCATTTGTATTTTCCACCATGCCCATTTATGCTCCCTTCGTCTCCTGCTTTCCTCCCCTTCCCCCCTTTGTTCCCTCCCTCCTTTCCCCTAACCCCCCTCCCCCCTTCTTTCCTCTTCCTCCCCCACACTTCCTTTCTCCCCCCCTCCCCTTCCCCTTTCCCCATCTCTCTCACATCAGGTTATCCCTACACTCGCTGGGTTCACATTTACTAGGTTCACCGATCCCAGCCAATCCTTTAATTCACTGTTTCCCATCCAAAGAGTCATTTTGCCCCTTCATACTTCAAGTCACCTGCCTTGGTGTTTGCATACGATTACCACTGTGTTGATCTCTGTGTCTTGGTCCTCCATTTATTGACACTTCAATTAATTATATGTTTTTTCATGTGTCCGCCTACCTGCACAATAACTGCATACATTTTATTTGTTTTTAGAAATTTTTGAACTTTGATCCCCCTAATGCAGTCCGACGCAAAACACGGCCGTGACAGGGTTTTCTAATCAACATTTCACTCTGAGATCGAACTCTTGTGCACAACTGTTGCGTGCACAAACAGAAAAAAAAACTTATGGTTTTCTAAAGTGTTGTTGTCCAGTACAATTAATTGCCACACATCACTCTGCTGTTGTTTATCTAAATGTGTGTGCCCTTTACTCCGCTCTCCCCTTGTTATTATTTCAAGATACTTATTGGCTGGTTTAATTGTTTCTTCAATGGTGTTTGTGATGGCTAACAGTAGTTGTATGTCATCTGCGTGTATGTAGTGTGTGATTCTGAGTCCTATGAGGAGGTGGCATATTGGGAGGAGGTAAATGTTAAAAAGCATGGCGGACAGGGCTGATCCCTGTGGGACTCCTGTTTGTAGTTTAACTTTTTCAGATAGGGAGTTTTTGATTTGTACTTGAAAAAATCTATTGCTTAGATATGACTCAAACCAGGTTATTCTTTTGTTGATGAGTCCTATTTCTTTTAGTCTATCGATAAGTATTTTGTGGTTCACGGTGTCAAATGCTGCTGAGAGATCTAATAGAACCAGGATGTGTTCCTGTGTCAAAGCCTCTTAATATATTGTCTGATAGTGCTAATAGTAGTATTTCCATACTGTAATGTTTACGGAATCCATGTTGTGCAGGATATAGTATGTTATTACTTTCTAAGTGCTCTGTTAGTTGTTTTTGGACAGTTTTTTCAATTAGTTTGGCTATTAATGGTAAGTTCGAAACTGGTCTACAGTTGCTCAGATTTAGGGGGTCCAGGTTCTTTTTCTTAATGATTGGTTTGATTATGGCCCCTTTTAGTATGTCTGGCATAGATCCTTCTTCTAGGCAGGGAGAGGTTGATAATATTAGTTAGTGTTGGAGCGACTGTATTGACTAGTTTTTTAAATTCTGTTATGGGTATGGTGTCAATTGAGTGAGGAGCCGGGTTCAGTTTTTTTTATCATATTCTCAACTTCATTTTGTGATATCTCTTCGAACTCTGAGCATAAATTTACATCCCTTGTGAGCATCTTAATCTCTTGTTTGGTTGTGTTCAGGATTTTATTTCTTAATTTTTCAATTTTGTCTTTAAAAAACTGAGCTACTTCATTGCATTGATTCTCTTGTAAGGTCATTGGTGAGGTTTTTTACTATGTTAAATAGGGTTCTGGGATTGTTTGCAAACTTTTCTATTTTTGCTCTGTAATATTTCTTTTTGGTTTCAATAATTACTTTTTTGTAGTAGGCCTGTTGTTTTCTGTATTTTGTTACGATTATTTTATTCCTTTTCCATTCCTTTTCTTTCTTTCTGAGGGTTCGCTTCACTTCTTTGATTTGTTTGTTATGCCATGGGTTTATTTGTTGTGGTTCTTTAATGCAGGTTATTTTGGGGGGGTTTATTTTGTTTGCCAGTTCTGTGGTTCTATTTATCCAATAGGTCATTGCAGTGTGGATGTTTGTATGATTGCAGTGAGTTAGTTTTTCGTGTAATATTTCTTTTAGTTTATCTATATCAAAGGGAGGGCAGTATTTGAATTCTGCTGGTTCTGTGTTTTGTATCTTTATTGGACCTGTGTGTTTGATCTGGGATTTAATAAGGAAGCGGTCTGACCATGGAATTTGTGTGTAGTCTGTTTTTATGTTTTCTAGGAGGTGACTGTTAATGAAGGTCAGGTCTAATGAGTGCCCTGCTTTGTATGTTGGTTTATCCGTAATTAGTTTGAAACCTAGTGCAGTCATTATGTCAATTAGTGTTTGGCAGGTATTTGATAGTGGAGGTTAAAATCACCTAAAATAATGGTGGGTTTAGATGTGATGTAAAAAATTATTTTAGTGGGGAAATGTTTAGTTTGAGGAGACTAGATGGGCAGTATATAAGGCAAATTTGGAAAAGGTTAGTGTTGAAAAAGGCAATTTTATGATTTGCTGGTGTTGTGATTGAGAGTAGTTTAGTGTTGAATTTCATTTCAATGATTAGTATTAAACTGCTTCCTCTTTTATTTAGTCTAGGGATTGAAAAGACTTCATAATTTTTGTTTGGTAACTGTTTTTTTAGGACTGAATCTGATTTTTTTTAGCCAGGATTCTGTTATTGCTATAAAAATAGGTTTTGTGTCATATAGCAGGTCCGTGATGATAGGGAATTTTTTTGTCACTGATTGGGCGTTAACTAGTAAGAAAGTGATCATTAGTAGACTGTTCAATCTGATATTGTTGGTCTGTTTTATCTGTATGAGGTTATTTGTATTTATTTTGCTAGTTTCTTTTGCAAAGTAATGGTGTTTATGTTTTTTTGTCTTAGTGTTAAATCCGTACTTATCATTTCCAGTGCATACTTGGATTGGGAGTGTGGGTTTTTTGTTCGTTGTCATGGTCATGCAGCTTGGAGAGTGGTAGTCTTAGTCTGTTTGCTTTTTCTTGGGGCGTACAAAGGGCGCGCCCCTTCGACGCGCGTCGCCGGCGCACAGTGCCTCCAGGATTTTGGCACGCTTTTATCCTTGGCTCGCTCAGGTAACGTCAGTTGTGTCACCAAGGGGGAGGAGCGGGCCCAATTGCCGGGAAGGGCCCGAGACAGCTGACGTTGGAAAACCTGTTTGGATGGAGCAAAGAAACTGAAAAAAAAAAGAAAAACAAGTTAGTTCAGAGCCTCTGTTGAAATGGGAGGCAGTAGGCACGTACCCCCGGGATCTTGGCACGCTTTTATCCTCGGCGCACTCAGGTGACATCAGTTGCGTCACCGAGGGGGAGGAGTGCAGCCCAATCACCGGGAAGGGCTCGAGAGAGCTGGCGTTGGAAAACCTGTTGGGAGGGAGAAGAGAAACTGAAAAAAAAAAAAAAGAAAAACAAGTTAGTTCAGAGCCTCTGTTGGAATGGGATGCAGTATTTTTTAACCAATTTGATTTTGAGTTATGTTATTGCCCAGTGGTTGAATGCTCACCAAGCCCACTGGGCTCTATTTTTTAACCAATTTGATTTTGAATTACAGGATCACCAGGCAAGAAAGAATCTATATGCTGACTCCCTATTCCGCTCTTTCCAAGATGACAGTCTTCCAGAATCCTTGAGATCTATTATTGATCCCGCAAAGATCCACCTGGCCACCGCCTAGACCGTACCCCAGGGAAAATGGTGCTACCATGATGCCTCAGGAAACAGGTACTGAAATGGGCCCATGATTCTCAGATTGTCAAACATCCTGGCCTCGAAAGGACTTCTGAACTACCCTCCCTCCATTATTGGTGGTCTCAATTGCAACAAGATCTTAAGCACTATGTGGAATCTTGTCCAACCTTGCTGCGAATAAGACACCCAGAGCCTGACCCTGGGGTCTACTACTGTTATGCTCGTGGACCCTTGGGCCGGTTGGGACAGAGAATGATGTGCTGTGGGGTCCGCAGCAAGTGTCCCAACCAGGAGGCGGTTCGGAGAGCCGGAGCACTAGGAGATACTGGACCACGGTAGAGTCCTATGCGTCCAAGGACTCTGTACCCACTGAGAGGATGGCAGACGTTGGACCCCGGTAGTCGAAGAGTCTTCACCCTGGAGACCGGTACTCCCCCGGGAGGAGCCCTTAGGAGTCCAGTGCTGGGACTTTTGGAGATTCACCCTGGAAGCCGAAATCCCCCCAGGAGGGGCCCTTAGGGACACGGCCGCTGGGACTTAGGCAACTCCCTGACAGTGGAAGATGGTCCGGATGCAAGCGCCTCCTGCAGGTCATGGGTTCCGGACGGCTGGCACCTCCAGCAGGTCATAGGTAATCCAGAAGTCGGTCCAGGAGTCTGAATCCAAAGAGTGGTCTGCAGCCAGTCCAGGGGTCGGTGTCCAGAGAGCGGTCCAAAGCCAATCCAGGGGTCGCAGTCCAGCGAGCGGTCCAAAGCCAGTCCAGGGGTTGGAATCCATAAGAATCAATCCAGCGAGGAAGACAAGGCAGAAGCGGGACGAAAAGAGAACCAGGAACGCAGCAACCACAGGCCGAAGACCAGGAACCTTGTTGCAAGGCACAGAAGAGAGCTAGTTGCAGGGTACTTATACCCTGAGGGCGTCTGACATCATCTTCAGTCCAGGAGAGGTTTTTCCCGCGCTGGCCCCTTTAAATGGGGCTCCTCCCCGCGTGCGCGCGTCAGGGGACGGGGCCAGCCGTGCCGGAGTGTCGGCATCTCTCCCGAGGAGGGAGAGACGCGCTGGAAGGCTTGCAAGCCCAGGGCCTGCTGGAAATGACCCGGGGAAGGCTCGAAACGGCCTGGGCCGCCCCCGAGGTAGGTGGAGGGACCGGGGCACGGCCCGGGACCGCAACAACTACAACCGTTGCCTACTCTCAAGGGACCATCGATCCACCTAGCCATGGATTTCATCACTGATATCACACTTTCGGATAGAAACACGACCATTAGGATTTTTGTGGACAGGTTTTTGAAAATGGGTCACTTCATTTTGTTTCCAGAGCTGCCATCTGCTCCTGAACTAGCTTATCTGTTTATTCAGCATATCTTTTGGTTACACAGCCTACATACCCTTAGCCTGTCTGATCATGGGGTGTAGTTCACCACTCATTATTGGCGGGCCCTGTGTAGCAAATTTGGGATTTCCTGGACCCTTTTTTCTGCATATCACCCACAGACAAATGGACAAACAGAATGGACTAATCAATCTCTCAAAGTCTTTTTATGGTCCTACAGCAACCAAAGACAGGTGCCCTCCTTCCCTTGGTGAAGGCCTGCCATAATAACCACATCAATAAATCTTCCAGCTTGTCCCCCTTCTTCCTAGTATATGGATGCCAACTCCAGATTCCGGTACCACTGACCACCAGCGTGTAATGCCCAGCTGCCGAGATCAAGGGGCAGGAATTACTACACCTCCGACACTCAAGCCATCAGCTCCTGAAACATGTCGCAATCCATTCCAAAATACAGGCAGATAAGAGACATCAGCTGGCCCCTCAGTGTCAACCTGGAGACTTAGTCTGGCTGAGTACTCACAAATTGAGGCTTCACATGCCATCCTTCAAGTTTGCTCCTTGCTTCATCGGACAGGTCCCGGTGATCCGTCCTAATGGTCAGATAGCCTATAAGCTTAAATTACCACCTTTGCTACATATTCACAATGGGGTAGATTTTTTAAAAAAGCGCGATCGCGTACTTTTGTTCGCACAGCAGGCACGAACAAAAGTACGCAGGATTTCATAAGATACGTGCATAGCCGCGCGTACCTTATAAAATCCTGGATCGGCGCGTGCAAAGCTGCCGATTTTGGGCAGCCTGCGCGCGCTGAGCCGTGCAGCCTGCCTCCATTCCCTCCGAGGCCGCTCCGAAATCGGAGCGGCCTCGGAGGGAACTTTCTTTCGCCCTCCCCTCACCTTCCCCTCCCTTCCACTACCTAACCCCCCCCCCCCCCCCCCCGGCCCTATCTAAACCGCCCCCTTACCTTTGTCCCTAGATTTACACCTGTGAGAAGCAGACGTAAATCTACGTGCGCCAGCAGTCTGCTGGCGCGCCGTTATCCGACCGGAGGCCTGGACCCTGCCCCCGGGCCAGCGCCACGTCCCCGGTCCCGCCCCCGAAACGCCGCATCATCCGGCCCCGCCCCCGACACGCCCCCTTTAAAAAACCCCGGGACCTACACGCGTCCCGGGGCTCTGCGCGCGCCGGCGGCCTATGCAAAATAGGCTTATGGGTTAGGGAGGGGAAGGTGAGGGGAGGGCGAAAGAAAGTTCCCTCCGAGGCCTCTCCGATTTCGGAGCAGCCTCGGAGGGAATGGAGGCAGGCTGCGCGGCTCAGCTATGCGCGTATCTTATAAAATCCAGCGTACTTTTGTTTGCGCCTGCTGCGTGAACAAAAGTACGTGATCACGCTTTTTTTTTTTTTTAAATCTACCCCAAAGTTTCATAATAGACTAATAATAGATAAAATAGTAAACTAATTAATCATAAAATTTAAACAGGGAAAGAAGCAGAACAGTAAGAGCAGAGATAATAAAATCAACTAAATATTTATATTACAGGGGGTATATAATCATTAGTTAAAATTCTTGGAAGGCTTGTTTGAATAGCCATGTTTTTATGCCTTTTTAAAATATTTTAATGTCTGATCCCATCCTTAATTCTTGTGGTAGAGAGTTCCACAGTTGGGGCCCGGCGATGGAAATAGCCCTTTCCATCCCTGTGCCTGCTAATCTTGTGATTCTTGATGGGATATGAAAATGTAATGTTGATGTTAACCATTCTATCTTTTCATTGTAGAGGGTTTTATGAAATAGCGATAGGACTTTATGCTGCACCCTGTATTTAACAGGCAACCAATGAAGTTCCTTTAATATTGGCATAATATGATCTGATCATCTAGTTCCAGTCAAAAGTCTAGCCGCAGAGTTCTGTAATAATTGTAAAGGTCTTGTAACATTCGCTGGTAGGCCTAAAAAGATCGAATTACAGTAATCTAATTTTGACAGAACAAGAGCTTGTAAAACTGTTCTAAAATCTTTTGGATATAAAAGAGGTTTCAATCTTTTAAGCACATTTAATTTAAAGTATCCATTAATGATTTTTCTTACGCAGACTTTCATTGTGAATTCACAATCTAGGAAGATCCCTAGGTCTTGCACCTCAAGGGAAATGGGATAATTATTAGTAGCTTCCTGAATTTCAAGTTCCTTTGCCTGGCTTACTTTAGGGGAGATATATAAAATTTCAGTCTTTTCTGCATTCAGAGAAAGTTTCATTTGGGTTAATACTTTATCAATGACGGATTGATATATATCCCAAAGCTTAAGTGTTAAGTCTATTCTTTTTTCGATCAGAATTAAAATTTGTACATCGTCCGCATATATAAAATGCATAAGACCGAAACCAGATAGAATTCTACATAAAGGAAGCATATAAATATTTAAAAGGGTCGCAGACAGAGAAGATCCCTGGTGTATACTATGATGGAGATTAATTGGTTGAGATTCTCTGAACCCTAAAGCCCATAGTGTGTTATTTTCCTTGTCCTAATGGGGTATATGTGTTCCCTAATGGAAGACAGGATATTGAAGGGCAGCATTTTGTTTAGCAGTTTTCCCTTGGTTATAACTATTTGCTCCTTGTATTGCTAAAAGTGTATTGAGATATATGTGGATAACAAGTTTTTTCCATCCAGTAAGGAATATGTTTTATGGGTACAAAGGGAGGTGGGAGAGAGGGATGGGAGTAGGGGGGATAAATGTCTATGGTTTGTGTATGAAGCTTTTTGTGTGTGAAGTTATGATGTAAAATTTTAAATAAAGATTTGGAAAAAAAAGTGATAGAGTACGTCTACTTGGATAGTCTAAATCAAACCATTCATGAAGGACTTTTTCCATTTAGTAGCCAAAAGGGCCTCTCATTTCAATGAGTAAACATAATGTCTAATCTGTAGATATTTAAACTGGTCTTCAAGTTGTTTCACCATCTTTACCTGCAGGGATTCAAAAGTCAGCAGATTCACCTCTTCTAGAATATGTGCAAGAACTGAGAAATCATTATAAGACCAACTGGCAAATTTTCTCCCATCCATACTTAGCTGGAAGTCACCATTGCCAGGGATAAGCAAAAAAGGGACTATCTGATAGTTCTATTTCATTTTGGAGGTAACCCAATGCCAAGTTTTTCTAGCAGGTGACAAGACTTTACAGAAAATCAAGTAGTTGAGAAGTTCTAGCATGCAGAACATAGCATAGGTGTAGAGGATAAACTATAGTTGATTCAAATTTCAGGTCACAGTGATAAGAAATATCCATAAGCACATCTCCCAGATGTCAGAGATTAGCAGCATGATTATAAAGTCTAATATTGTTAATTGTTATATATGTGGACCCTTGAGCCCGTAGAAGGTAGATGGAACTACTAAAGGAAAATCCCTTAGAATTACCTCCAGTCGGAATGCGGACAATACTAATAGCTTAGACAGGAACTTCACCTTACTAGCCCACGCTCCCTGCATGTTGTACCTTTGGGTACCAGAGCCAGCAGGACTTTCCAGAAAGCTTTTTAGCAGAAAAAGAGTCCAGAAAGATCTAAGTCAAGATTGATTATATTAGGTTTAATAGTAGTCTGATGATCTAGGCAAACGATTAAAGCATAAATCACTGAGGTAGCTATGACTCCAGATGTAACCATAGAAAATAGAACTTTATTCTTTTAAAAACTCAGCCAAATATGCAGTCCAGAGATTACATGCTTTCTGAGACCACAGGCAATGAGACTGAAGGGAAAAAACACAGCAGAACAAAACAATAAAAACAAGAATCCACCGGAGAAAACCCTGACAGTTGCTTACTCTAAGCAGACTCATTGCCAAAGCAACCAGAGACGCTGACATCGGCCTTACCCAACCCCAACGTGATGTTGTCATCTAGCACGTGATGACATCATCAGTTGCTCCTCGCGCTTGTGTCCAATAAAGACAATTCGCAGGCAAACAATCAGCCTCAGCCTGCCAACCCAAAACGCCGCCAGCACCCGCCGGTGCTCCCCTCCCAGAGCAAGCACCATGACATCTCAAGCCATGCCACCCACCCCGAAGGAGCAACAATCTGCCGTGACCCGAAACACCGTGCCACCCCCCTCCATCTCGAAAAAGCGCCAAGACCGGGGACCGCAACCAGACCTGTGACCAAAAAAGACCAGGCACCATGACTAGTATCAACAGTACCCCCCCTTTTATGCCCCTTCTGAGAAGGATTTAGTTTGTCAGGGTTTTCACAATGAAACTGGAGGAGAAGAGTCTTATCTAATATATTAGACGCTGGTTCCCAAGAGTTCTTCTCTGGACCATAATCTTGCCAGGAGATTAAATATTCCCAACATCTGTGATAGAACCAGATGTCTTGAACTTGATAAATAGAGTCATCGATTGCAACCACTTCTAGCGGTTCAGGAAGTCTTCGATGAAATGCTGATGTAATTAAAGGTTTTAACAAAGATACATGGAAGGTATTGTGAATCTTTAACATGGTAGGTAACAATAACCTATATGAGACTGGTCCTATGCGTTCCTTTATAGAGAAAGGTCCGATTTATTTGGGTGCTAAACACATAGAGGGTATTCTTAACCGGATATGACGAGTACTTGGCCACACTTAGTCTCCAGGTTTGAAGAGCGGAGCTTGCCGACGATGTTCATCAATGGTGTTTTTCGCTGTCTTAGCTGCTTGTCGGAGGCGAATTTGTGTTGGATTCCACAAGATGTGAAGTTGTTGAGCCGTGAGTTGTGCTGCTGGTGAATATACATCTAGAGGTAATGGCAATGGAAGAGTTGGTTGTTTTCCTGAGACAATTTGAAATGGTGATTTCCCAGTTGCAGAATGAAGGTGATGATTATATGAAAACTCTGCCCAAGGCAAAAAGGGTGCCCAGTTATTTTGTTGTTGGTTTACAAATGATCTGAGATAGGTTATTAATGTTCAATTGGTACGTTCAACTTGCCCATTCCCTTGCGGATGGAATGCTGAAGTAAAATCTAATTTAACTCCGAATTATTTATAGAGAGCTCGCCCTATATAGCAGTAAATTGTGAACCTCGATCAGATGCAATATGTTGAGGTAAACCATGCAAACGGAAGATATGTTGGGTAAAAAGCTGAGCAAGTTCAGAAGCGGTAGGCAATTTTGGTAAACTCACAAAGTAAGCCATCCTTGAAAAATGATCAGTAGTCACCCAGATTACTTGCTTCCCTTTGGATACTGGTAGATCTACTATGAAATCCATAGAAATATGAGTCCATGGTTCTTCAGGAATAGGAAGTGGTTGTAATAGTCCCCAAGGGCGACCAGGAAGAGGCTTTTGCTGGGTGCACATCGGGCAGGAACTAACACAAACCTAGACATCTCATTTAACATGAGGCCACCAATAATATTGAGTTAATAGTTCAAATGTCCGTTCCTTGCCAGGATGTCCAGCTGACAAGGAGTCATGGGCACATGATAATACTTTCACCCTGAGATGAAGTGGAACCACAGTTTTGCCAGTTGGAGCCACATTAGTTACAACCAGATGTACCTGAGCTGGATCTAAGATGTATTGAGGCGTTACAAGAGCATCTTCAAACTCAAAAGCATGAGAGAGAGTATCAGTTCGAGTATTCTTTGAGGCTGGTCAATATCGAATAGGGAATTTGAATCAGCTGAAGAAAAGGGACCAGCATGCTTGCCGAGGATTTAATCACTGTGCTTGACACAAATACTCCAAGTTTTTATAATCGGTGTATACAGTTATTTCATGTTGGGCCTCCTCCAACCACTGATGCCACTCTTCAAAAGCCATCTTTATAGCAAGTAATTCCTTATCTCCAATACTGTAGTTTCTCTCTGAAGAAGTGAATTTCCAAGAAAAATAGGAACAAGGTAAAAGTGCTCCATTGGGCGAGAATTGGCTGAGTACAGCTCCAACAGCAGAGTCTGAAGCATCCAACTCCACCACAAATGGTCGAGAAAGATCAGGATGTTGTAAACAAGAGTCTTAAAAAAAAGCTAGTTTCAATTCTTTGAAAGCTCTCAGTGCCTCAGGTGGCCAATCTCTGGCATTCATCCCTTTCTTCGTTAGTGCAGTGAGCAGAGCTACAATACTTGAGTAATTAGGAATGAAGTGGTGGTAGAAATTAGCAAATCCAAGAAATCGTTGGAGAGCCCGAAGTCCAACCAAGCGAGGCCACTTCTTTATACTTACAACTTTCTCGGGATCCATATGAAAATCAGTGGAGGATACAATATATCCTAAGAATGGAATAGATTCTTGTTCAAAGAGACATTTCTCAAGTTTCGCATAAAGATGGTGTTCCCGAAGTCGCTGAAGCACTTGTCGTACTTGATAGCAATGAGAATGGAGGACTTTTGAATATACAAGAATGTCATCAAGATATATTATTACCGTGGAATGGAGCATGTCACAGAAAACCTCATTGATAAGGTTTTGAAATACTGCTGGAGCATTGCAAAGGCCAAACGGAATTACCAAATACTCATAATGTCCATCTCGAGTATTAAAAGCTGTCTTCCACTCATCACCCGGTTTTATTCGAACTAAATTATAAGCGCCTCTAAGGTCTAGTTTCGTGAAAATCTTAGCTCCTTGCAATCCATCCAAAAGTTCAGGAATAAGTGGTAATGGGTATCTGTCTCAATGGGTAATGGCATTAAGACCTCGGTAATCTATACATGGTCTTAATGAACCATCTTTTTTAGCCCCAGCTGGAGAAATAGAGGTCCTAATGAATCCTCTATCAAGGTTGTCTTGAATATATTGAGTCATAGCTTGAGTTTCTGGTTAAGATAGAGGATATACTTGACCCCTTAAAGGAACAGAGCCGGGAAGCAAGTCAATAGCACAATCAAAAGGCCAGTGTTCTGGTAATGTTTCAGCCCTTTCTTTTCAAAAAACATCACTAAAATCTGCATATTGTGCTGGAATATCAAGTCCTGTCACAGCCAAAGGTATTCGAGATCGAGATACCTTATTCAGGCATGAAGAAAAACAAGTTGAACCCCATGCTATAATCTGTAAAGTTTTCCAGTTAATTTGAGGGGAATGTTTCTGTAGCCAGGGCAGTCCTAAAATCACTGGATGAATGGTCTTTTCCAGAATGAAGAACGTGATTTGTTCTTCATGAAGAGTCCCCGTGTGAAGAGTTACCAGAGCGGTGATAGAGGTCACCCAACCAGGAAGTGGCCTTCCATGTATAGAGGAAATTTGCAGAGGAGGACTCTTGGAAAGGGTTGGAAGTTGTAACTGTTTTACCAAATCTGCCAAAATGAAATTCCCTCCAGCTCCCGAATCAATGAACACCATAGTAGAGAAGATCCCTTCTGATTAATGCAATGATACAGGAACTGTGCATTGGAGGACAGGATTTATACAGCCTAGGGTCAAGCTCCCCTAAAACTCCTTGGCTCGGGAGTTTTCCTGCCTTTATTTACACTGAGCCAGCAAATGACCCTTTCCTCCACAATAAAGACAGAGGCCTAGAGATCAACGTCGCTGCCGCTCCTCTTGAGTAAGAGGAGTGCGACCAAGTTGCATGGGCTCCTCTGAACATTTTATTTATTTATTTATTTGTGTTTTTCTATACCGGCATTCACGGGAGTACGTATCATGCCGGTTTACATAAAACAAGGGGTGATCAATACATTATAACTACATAACTAAAACATAAGAGTATACATTACAGGAGTATAAACAAGTGCACGGAAGAGAAAGTTACAATAAAACAGGGGTTATTCTAACTGGGATTAGAGTTAAAGGAAGATAAACAAGTTTAACAAGAAGTAAAACATTGTAGTGATTGGTTTGTAGTGTCTGATTCAGTTAGAAGAGAATGTTCAATTAAATAATTGTTCTTTTAAATAAATATTTTATTTGATAGAAAATGTTCAGTATTGCTGTATTTGATTTTGCTGCAATTGATGGAACATGGTGATTCTGTTTTGGTAGGTAAAAGATGTATTGGCCGAGAAAAAGCTGGTGCTAAGGAAATGGCCCAACGACCAGTCTTTAACTCTTGAGCTCATTGTTGCAGTCGCCGGTCAATGCGACCAGACAAATCAATTAGAGATTCCAGGTCCTCAGGTAGTTCTCTAGCAGCAAGCTCGTCCTTAATTTTGGTTGAAAGACCTTCCAAGAAAATACTTCGCAGACTATCCTCCCGCCAGCCCAGCTCGGAGGCCAGGGTACGGAATTCAACTGCATAATCAACAAGAGGACGAGCTCCTTGATTTAAATAAAGAAGCTCCGTGGCAGCTGTAGATTGTCTAGCAGGGTCATCGAAAACCTGTCTCAAGATTCACACAAAATTCTGGAGATCTAACAGCAAGGAGTCGCCACGCTCCCAAAAAGGAGAAGCCCATGCCAGAGCTCAACTATCCAATAAAGATAACATTTACATCATCTTTACCTGATCGGACGGAAATTGATGTGGCTCAAGTGAAAAATGCATGAAACAATGATTTAAAAATCCTCGACACTGTTTGGAATCTCCCGCGTAACGAGGTGGTGCTGGTAGATTTAAAGGCATCAATTGCATCGCTGCAGAAGCAGAAGCCAAACTGGAAGTCGCAGCCTGAGTAGTGGAGTCCAGACAATTTGCTAAACACTCTACCGTGGCAGATAATATATCCAAACAATGCTGTTGTTGCTGCAGGGGCTGAGCCAAGCCTGGAATAGCCTGAAGTCCAGAGAGAACCGCGGGGTCCATGGCTTTGGCAATCTGTTAATTGTTATGTATGTGGACCCTTGAGCCAGTAGAAGTCGGAATGCGGACAACACTAACAGCTTAGACAGGAACTTCACCTTACTAGCCCACGCTCCCTGCAGGTTGTACCTTTGGGTACCAGAGCCAGCAGGACTTTCAAGAAAGCTTTTTAGCAGAAAAAGAGTCCAGAAAGATCTAAGTCAAAATTGATTATATTAGGGTTAATAGTAGTCTGATGATCCAGGCAAACGATTAAAGCATAAATCACTGAGGTAGCTATGACTCCAGATTTAACCATAGAAAATAGAACTTTATTCTTTTAAAAACTCAGCCAAATATACAGTCCAGAGATTACATGCTTTCTGAGACTACAGGCAATGAGAATGAAGGGAAAAAACACAGCAGAACAAAATAATAAAAACAAGAATCCACCAGAGAAAACCTTGACAGTTGCTTACTCTAAGCAGACTCGTTGCCAAAGCAACCAGAGACTCTGACAACAGCCTTACCCAACCCCCATGTGATGTCGTCATCCGGAACATGATGACATTGTCAGCTGCTGCTCGCGCATGCGTCCAATAAAGAAGATTCGCAAGTAAACGATCTGCCTCGGCCTGCTGTCCTGAAACACCGCCAGCACCCACCGGCTCCCCCCTCCAGAAGCAAGTGCCGTGACAGCTCGAGCCACACCACCCGCCCCGAAGGAGGAACAATCCTCTGTGACCCGAAACACCGCGCCACCCCCCTCCGTCTCGAAAAAGCGCCGAGACCAGGCACCGCGACCAGAACCGTGACCAAAAGAGACCAGGGACCGTGACTAGTATCAACAAATATCATGTAGACCCATCCCCCCTGCTTCCAAGTGCACATCAATGGTGTCAAAGATACTCTAGGGTCTCTCACCTTTCCATAGAAAGTATCTCAGTTCCATGTGAAGCATGCAAATATCTATATTGTCAAGAATTATAGGGAGGACATTCATCACATAGAGTCTTTTAGGAAATATGGTCATTTTAAGTAATTGAATAATGTCCCCTAAAGGAAACAGCTAAATGCACCCACTTCCGCAAAGTAACCTTTGTAATTTCCTGTATGTTGAGTATCACGCTGCAAAACAAAATCCTCTGAAATTTCCCCATTCACCAGTATTCTCGCTCTAGGTTGATTATATAAATTGTATTGTGTATTTTTGGCAGAATATGAATGCTTTTAAATAAATAAAGAAATATGGGAGAGTACTAAAGGAGTAAGTTTAATTGTGACTCCATGGTATGAGATTCTTTGCATACTTTTATAATATTTATCTTATTTATCCATTTTTTAATGGGCTTTTTCTCTTCCATGTGTTTTGAATTAATAAATTTGTGACTACCACTGGATTGTTTGGCAGAAATTAACAGGACATTGATTAGCATTGAAAGTAATGTGAGAAATGCCGTCAGAGTATGACTTAGAAAACTTTTCAGCTTGAGAAGTGTGGGTAACTTTATATTTGTTTCTTTGCTGAATCATCAATGAATACAACGTGATTAATTTGCAGTGCAAGGGAGCAGTCTGGATTATTTATGATCTTCTTTGATGATTCTGCTGCTGAAAAAATGTTGCTCTGAGAATGATGGATGCAGTGGAATGAAGAAAACAAACTTCTTAATTTTCATGATCAGAGGTCTTCAGCATAACAACAACATAATCTGATTTTGAGGACTCTTAAGAAAGGGTCATAGGGACAGATTTCTATGTCGAATTAATAAAAATAATCTATTTTAAAGCAATTCTTCTACCTTGTGTTTGCACAGGTGTTTATCTTAGTGGGTGAATCCTGCATGGACAGTTTACGGAGTTGATTTATTGACAATAGATTTGAAAGCAAAATTAGCAAGACTGTATCCAATTCTAAACAATCTTTCCCATTCTGCTGAGAGTTTCAGATGACTTAAGCACTGCCTGCCACTGAAACTAAAACCTGCCACACTTACACCCTGGACCTAAGGAAGGTAACTTTCAAAAGCATTTCAGCTGTAAAATTAAAATTACAAGAGGCAGGTGGCACCTTATGGACTAACTTGTCATTTTACTACACCAGACTAACATGGCTATACCTCTGAAGCAGGTAACATAGGGGTAGATTTTAGAAGGGTTACGCGCATAGGTTATGCGTCTAACTCTTTAACCCCCCCCCCCGCGCGTGCCCCGGGACGTGCGTAAGTCCCAGGGCTTTGCTAGGGGGCGTGTCGGGGGCGTGATGGGGGGGGGCGCGACGTTCAGGGCGTTCCGGGGGCGTGGTTCCGGCCCGGGGGTGTTTCAGGGGCATGGCCGAGGCCTCCGAAATCGCTCCCGGGCTGGGAAATCGCGCGGCGGCGGCCGACTGGCGCCCGCGAGTTACGCCTGCCTGGGGCAGGCAGGACTTTCGCGATAAAGGTAAGGGGGCGAAGATAGGGCTGGGGGGGTGGGTTAGGTAGGGGAAGGGAGGGGAAGGTGGGGGGAGGCCGAAGGAAAGTTCCCTCCGAGGCCGCGGAGGGAACGGGCAGCGTGCGCAGGGCTCGGCGCACGCAAGGTGCACAAATGTGTACCCCCTTGCACGCGCCGACCCTGGATTTTATAAGATACGCGTGTATCTTATAAAATCCGATGTACTTTTGTTTGCGCCTCGTGTGCGAACAAAAGTATGCGCGGGCGTACTTTTCTAAAATCTACCCCCACAGTGTTTTACTTTCAGAAATGTAATTTTTAAATTATATGCCTGATATGTATATGTATGTACATAAGAACATAAGAAATTGCCATGCTGGGTCAGACCAAGGGTCCATCAAGCGCAGCATCCTGTTTCCAACAGAGGCCAAACCAGGCCACAAGAACCTGGCAATTACCCAAACACTAAGAAGATCCCATGCTACTGATGCAATTAATAGCAGTGGCTATTCCCTAAATCAACTTGATTAATAGCAGTAAATAGACTTCTCCTCCAAGAACTTATCCAAACCTTTTTTGAACCCAGCTACACTAACTGCACTAACCACATCCTCTGACAACAAATTCCAGAGCTTAATTGTGCGTTGAGTGAAAAAGAATTTTCTCCAATTAGTCTTAAATGTGCTACTTGCTAACTTCATGGAATGCCCCCTAGTCCTTCTATTATCCGAAAGTGTAAATAACTGATTCATATTTACCCGTTCTAGACCTCTCATGATTGTAAAGACTTCTATCATATCCCCCCTCACCGTCTCTTCTCCAAGCTGAACAGCCCTAACCTCTTCAGCCTTTCCTCATAGGGGAACTGTTCCATCTGCTTTATCATTTTGATTGCCCTTCTCTGTACCTTCTCCATCGCAACTATATCTTTTTTGAGATGCGGCAACCAGAATTGTACACAGTATTCAAGATGCGGTCTCACCATGGAGCAATGCAGAGGCATTATGACATTTTCCGTTTTATTAACCATTCCCTTCCTAATAATTCCAAACATTCTGTTGCTTTTTCGACTGCTGCAGCACACTGAGCCGATGATTTTAAAGTATTATCCACTATGATGCCTAGATCTATGTCCTGGGTGGTAGTTCCTAATATGGAACCTAACATCGTGTAACTACAGCAAGGGTTATTTTTCCCTATGTGCAACACCTTGCACTTGTCCACATTAAATTTCATCTGCCATTCGGATGCCCCAGTCTTCCAGTCTTGCAAGGTCCTCCTGTAATGTATATCACAATCCGCTTGTGATTTAGCTATTCTGAATAATTTTGTATCATCCGCAAATCTGATAACCTCACTCATCGTATTCCTTTCCAGATCATTTATATATATATTGAAAAGCACCGCTCCAAGTACAGATCCCTGAGGCACTCCACTGTTTACCCTTTTCCACTGAGAACATATAAGTTTATCCAGACTGAGCGGAGGCATTCCAAGCACAGAGTTGGGATGCAGTCTGCACTTACTGTATTTACTTTTTGATTTTCAAAAGTTTGTGTGTAAATTTTCCCAAAAAATATCTACATATATTTTACCAGATGTAATTCTGTGCAAGTAGATTTGGTGGGATGATTTTCAAAGTGAACATATACACTTAAATCCACTGTCAAAACTGGTGTACCTTACTCAGTAAATTTTCTAAGGGATTCCACACAGAAAAACAGCATATATGTGCATAAGTAGAATTGGGAAGGAGCATACATGGGAAGCCTTCAGAACAGTGCAAGACACCAGTTCAAGCTATTTGGTTCCAGTCCACCTTAAGACAAGGCATTCTGGCTGCAGGGCAGCAACCTGAGCAAGGCATACAGCCTAGGCTCAGAGGAGAACAAATCAGGCCCCATGGACTCCAGGAGAAGGCAGTTCCTGTAACATTACTTTCTTACATATGAATATATTTAATTATTTATTTATTTATTTATTTATTTGTAGGGTTTTATATACCGTTATTCTGTAGAGCCATCATAACGGTTTACAAATCTGCAATTATCATCCAACATATGCAATTATCTTACAATCAAATGGAGTTAACATAGTAGTTGGGAACAGTAGGGTTTTGTGAACAATCAACATATTTTCTTAGTCGTTGAATAACAGAATATTGCGGAAAACATTTTCAAAGAACTTAACAGATCAAAGGAGTGAGCAGGGAGGGGTAGAAAAGGAGGGTACATCAGGAGAGCATGAAGGAGGAGGATTATGCTTGCGAGTTCTGTTGAGTGCTGGGATGATCAGGTGTCAGATAGTTAGAATAGAGTTTGCGGAATAAAAATGTTTTTAGGTCTTTTTTAAATGTTTTTTGGATGTGCTGGGTTCTCATTTCTATGGGTAGGGTGTTCCAAGTTTTGGGGGAAGCAATGGAAAATGCTCTTTCTCGCGTAGTTGAAAGATGAGCGTCTCTTAAGGTAGGGATGTTTAGGAATCCTGTGTTGTTGGAGCGTAGGTTTCTTTGTGGGTTTTGGAGGGTAATGTTTAAGTCTTTTAGTCCATGAAGATCATCATTTAAGATTTTATGAATGATGGTCATAGATTTGTAGGTAATTTGTGCCGAAATAGGAAGCCAGTGAAGAGAGGTTAAAATGGGTGTAATGTGTTCGTTTCTTTTTTTTTCGGTAAGGATTCTGGCAGCTGAGTTCTGCAGTATTTGGAGTGGTTTGAGGGATGATGAAGGGATTCCAATAAGTAATGAGTTGCAGTAATCGAAGGTGGAGAAAATAAGCAGTTGGAGGACGGTTCTGAAGTCAGAAGGGTTGAGAAATGGCTTTATGTGTCTTAGGGTTAGTAGCTTGTGGTATCCTTCTTTCGTTTTATTTACAATGTGGGGTTTGAAAGGGAGTTCAGCATCGATGGTAACTCCACGGTTCCTGGTATGGGTGGTAGGGATTATCGTTGTCATTTGTTTATCTAGGATTGTCAGGGGTGGCGGAGTTGGATTAGGTTTTTTATCCATGAGTATGATTTCAGTTTTGTCAAAGTTGATTATGAGTTTCAAGGAGTTTAGTAAGTGCTTGATTGAGATAAGTAGATCTGATGTTTTTTTGTATGCGTCTTCAATTGGGGAAGGCAGCCTCTTTAGCATAGCTGGCCTGCATCTAGTGAGAAGGTTGTGAACATTTGAATACTGTAACCTGAAGTTCTGCCACTTAACATAAGAACATAAGAACATAAGAACATGCCATACTGGGTCAGACCAAGGGTCCATCAAGCCCAGCATCCTGTTTCCAACAGTGGCCAATCCAGGCCATAAGAACCTGGCAAGTACCCAAAAACTAAGTCTATTACATGTTATCGTTGCTAATGGCAGTGGCTATTCTCTAAGTGCACTTAATAGCAGCTAATGGACTTCTCCTCCAAGAACTTATCCAATCCTTTTTTAAACACAGCTATACTAACTGCACTAACCACATCCTCTGGCAACAAATTCCAGAGTTTAATTGTGCGTTGAGTAAAAAAGCACTTTCTCCAATTAGTTTTAAATGTGCCACATGCTAACTTCATGGAGTGCCCCCTAGTCTTTCAATTATCCGAAAGAGTAAATAACCGATTCACATCTACCTGTTCTAGACCTCTCATGATTTTAAACACCTCTATCATATCCCCCCTAAGCCGTCTCTTCTTCAAGCTGAAAAGTCCTAACCTCTTTAGTTTTCCTCATAGGGGAGCTGTTCCATTCCCCTTATCATTTTGGTAGCCCTTCTTTGTACCTTCTCCATTGCAATTATATCTTTTTTGAGATGTAAACAGATTGTTGGTAGTTTTTTACACTGTAAACAAAGCACTTATGGAAAAAGCCTTGACCACTTATTTCTGTTCCACAAGCATATATTCATTAATATGCTATTTTAAAAACATCAAAAGTAAGTGTATTTTCAGTTTCACGTGTACATTTTACTGCCACCAAAAAGAGGTGGTCCAAGATAATTCAAGGGTGGGGTCACATGTACACACAGAAGTTGCTATTTTATAAGAGATATACATATAAGAAGATAAGAAATTGCCATACTAGGTCCATCAATGAAGACATCCTGTTTCCAACAGTGGCCAATCCAGGCTACAAGTACTTGACAAGTACCCAAACACTAAGAAGATCCCATGCTGCTGATCCCAGTAAGAGCAGTGGCTAATCCCTAAGTCATCTTGATTAATAGCAGTTAATGGACTTCTCCTCCAAGAGTTTATTCAAACTTTTTTAAAATCCAGCTACACTAACTGCTCTAACCACATCCTCTGGCAACAAATTCCAGAGCTTAATTGTGCATTGAGTGAAAAATAATTTTCTGATTAGTTTTAAATATGCTACTTGCTAACTTCATGGAGTGCCCCGTAGTCCTTCTATTATCGGAAAGAGTAAATAACCAATTCACATTTACACATTCTAGACCTCTCATGATTGTAAAGACCTCTATCATATCCACCCTCAGCCATCTCTTCTCCAAGCTAAACAGCCCTAACCTCTTCAGCCTTTCCTCATAGGGGAGCTGTTCCATCCCCCTTTTCATTTTGGTCGGCCTTCTCTGTACCTTCTCCAATGCAACTATATCTTTTTTGAGATACGGCAACCAGAATTGTACACAGTATTCAAGGTGCGGTCTCACCATGGAGTGATACAGAGACATTATGACATTTTCCGTTTTATTCACGATTCCCTTCCTAATAATTTTTAACATTCTGTTTGCTTTTTGACTGCCGCAGCACACTGAGCTGACAATTTCAGTGTATTATCCACTATAATGCCTAGATCTTTTTCCTGGACGTTAACTCCTAATATGGAACCTAAAATCATGTAATTATACCATGGGTTATTTTTCTCCATATGCAACACCTTGCACTTGTCCACATTACATTTCATCTGTCATTTGGATGCCCAATCTTCCAGTCTCGTAAGGTCTTCCTGAAATTTATCACAATCCACTTGTGATTTAACTACTCTGAATAACTGTTGCGCACCCCGTCACGTCCGGCCCGCGCACGGGCCTGCTCACTTCTCTGGTTCCACAGCGGGTCACGGGTCGGCCTCCCTAGTGGCAGCTGCAAGTTCTTCCAGGCCTCAGCGTCCCGCGGCAGCGGTTGCCGGGCCTTCCACTGCACACCAGGCCTCAAGTCGGAGTTCGGCGCCTTCCATGATGCCTTCAATCAGGGCGTGCGCAGACCACCTGGCCTCTTGTAGGGCCAGGGGCGGGTCTTAGCTCCGTGGTGCGCCCTGATTGATTGCCAGATATAAGGAAGTCCCTGCCTGCACTTCCTTGCCTTGGCAATCGGGTTAGTATTGTGCTAGATTGTCACTGCATTCTGAGTCTTGTTCCATTCTTGTTTCAGTCTCGTTCCAGCATCCTTCTGTTTCAGCCTTGTTCCAGCATCCTTCCATTCCAGTGTCCTCTTGTTCCTGTGCTCATCTGTCGTCTCCCCAGGTAGTACCTCTGGACTGTCTTACTGGTACTGACCTCAGCTTGTTCCTTGACCCTCCTGCCTGCTACCTGCCTTCTGACCTCGGCCTGCCTGTGACCTCGTCTGACATCTGGAACCTGACCTCTGCTTTGTTGACCACTCCTCGGACTGACTCCTGGATTCTGACCTCTGCCTGATTGACTACGTCTCATGATTCTGGCTCTGTCCCTAGCCTTGTCATTGCCCATGCTGTTCTGGTCCTCCTTGCTCCATCTGACCTCGTCTCGAACCTGATCGCACTCCTCTCCTGTCTGTGGGCACACCTGTCTATCATCTCTCTGTGTGCGGGCCAGCCCCACAGACACTAGTCCGCCATACTGCCTCATTCCTCTTTCCAGCCTCGTAGGCCCTGCTTCTCAGGATAGCGCAGTTGACAGTGATGTTCCGCCTTCGTTTTTCCGTGGGCCCAGGCAACACTCCTACTGCTGCTTCGGGCCATGAAGCCATCAGTGCTGTTCTGCCTTTTTTCTTTAAGCCTTTACTGCTTCTTTTTCCAGATGCGAGTCCTACTGACTCTGCAGCTTCTGCTCCTTCGGGCAACCACAGCCAGGCCTTCTTCTTTCTTTAGTATCAGAGCAGCGGCCTGAAGGAGCAAAAGCAGAATGAGCGATCAGGGCTGGTGGAAGCACTAGGCGGCTGCCCTCAAACCTGCTGTGCTCTAGGTGGCCCACTAGTCTGCCTCCTGCTTCCACCAGCTCTGCATGTAAGAAAACTTGTGTTTTAAGGTTTGTAAAGAAGATTGAGCTCTTTGATTATAACATGTCATTCAGCAAATGTTGCAACTCCATGAAATCCTTCCTAGCGAACACAGAATTATCTTTAATCATTTCCTTTTTCTTCACCCATAACTGTTTTTCCAGTTCTATGATTTTCCTATTAAGTTTCTTATACTTAGCAGTAACATAACCAAGAATCTGGCCTCTTAAAACAGCCTTGGCATTTTCCCTGTAAAGGATAAGTTCACTTAAATATTATAAATTATGATGTGCATAAAGATCCTACTTTTTAACAAGAAACTCTTTGAAAGTTTAATCTGAACTAACCCTTAAAGGCAAGCGCCAGAGTTTATCTCGTGTAACTGAAATTCCTTTCAATAACACAAATAACAGGTGCATGATCAGATATAATGAGAACTTTAATGTTAATCATATCAAAACTAAAGAACGATGACTCAGAAATTAACATGTAATATATTTGAGATTGTGCCCCATGGGCTCTAGATATACGGGTATAATTCTTGTTTGTGGGGTTAAGAGTTTCCATATGCCTAAAGTTTCCCTTTGTTTGCATAGTAATTAAAATTCCCTTTTCTGGGCCCATAGGTTTTTGTAATGAACCAGGAAATTTATCCAACAGATTTATCCAACAGTTAAAATTCTCTTCAATAATCATAGGATGTTGCCGTAAAGAAAGAATTATAGGTATAGGGTCCATCAAGCCTAGCATACTTTTTCCAACAGAGGCCAAACCAGGCCACAAGAACCTGGCAAGTACCCAAACAACAAGATCCCATGCTACTGATGCCAGTAATAGCAGAGGCTATTCCCTAAATCAACTTGATTAATAGCAATAAATAGACTTCTCCTCCAAGAACTTATCCAAACCTTTTTCAAACCCAGCTACACTAACTGCACTAACCATATCCTCTGGCAACAAATTCCAGAGCTTAATTGTGCGCTGAGTGAAAAAGAATTTTCTCAGATTAGTCTTAAATGTGCCCCATGCTAACTTCATGGAATGCCCCCTAGTCCTTCTATTATCCAAAAGTGTAAATAACCAATTGACATCTACTCGTTCAAGACCTCTCATGATCTTAAAGACCTCTATCATATCCCCCCTCAGCCATCTCTTCTCCAAGATGAACAGCCCTAACCTCTTTAGCCTTTCCTCATAGAGGAGCTATTCCATCCCCTTTATCATTTTGGTTGCCCTTCTCTGAACCTTTTCCATCGTAACTATATCTTTTTTGAGATGTGGCGACCAGAATTGTACACAGTATTCAAGGTGTGGTCTCACCATGGAGCGATACAGAGGCATTATGACATTTTCCATTTTATTAACCATTCCCTTCATAATAATTCCTAACATTTTGTTTGCTTTTTTGACTGCTGCAGCACACTGAGCCGACGATTTTAAAGTAGTATCCACTATGATGCCTAGATCTTTTTCCTGGGTGGTAGCTCCTAATATGGTTCCTAACATTGTATAACAACAGCATGGGTTATTTTTCCCTAGGTGCAACATCTTGCACTTGTCCACATTAAATTTCATCTGCCATTTGGATGCCCAGTCTTCCAGTCTCTCAAGGTCCTCCTAAAATGTATTACAATCCGCTTGTGATTTAACTACTCTGAATAATTTTGTATCATCTGCTAATTTGATAACCTCACTCATCGTATTCCTTTCCAGATCATTTATAAATATATTGAAAAGCACCTGTCCAAGTACAGAGTCCCTGAGGCACTCCACTGTTTACCCTTTCCACTGAGAAAATTGACCATTTAATCCTACTCTCTGTTTCCTGTCTTTTAACCAGTTTGTAATCCTCGAAAGGACATTGCCTCCTATCCCAAGCCTTTTTAGTTCTTAGAAGCCTCTCATGAGGGACTTTGTCAAACGCCTTCTGAAAATCTAAACACACTATATCTACCGCTTCACCTTTATCCACATGTTTATTAACCCCTTCAAAAAATTGAAGCAGATTTGTTAGGCAAGACTTCCCTTGGGTAAATCCATGTTGACTGTGTTCCATTAAATCTTATCTTTCTATATGCTCTATGATTTTGATCTTTAGAATAGTTTCCATTAAATCATGTCTTTCTATATGCGCTACGATTTTGATCTTGAGAATAGTTTCCACTATTTTTCCCAGCACTGAAGTCAGGCTCACTGGTCTACAGTTTTCCAGATCATCTCTGGAGCCCTTTTTAAATATTGGGGTTACATTAGCCACCCTCCAGTTTTCAGGTACAATGGATGATTTTAATGATAGGTTACAAATTTTAACTAATAGATCAGAAATTTCATTTTTCAGTTCCTTCAGTTCCCTAGGATGCATATCATCTGGTCCAGGTGATTTACTACTCTTTAGTTTGTCAATCTAGCCTACTACATCTTCCAGGTCTATGATGGATTTCTGCAAGTGGAAGGCCACATTTTTATGATTTAAAATGGCCATATCACAACTTTAAAATGTCTGAAGACAAAGAAAACGTGAGACCCCATTTATGTCTCAATATACTATGTTCCAGGTTGGTAAGATATAAGACCTGAAGGAAGGCTATTTGAATCTTTAGTTTCCTCAAATTTGAGAAAACGTTTCCTCTTTTAACTGGAGTATGGAGACCAGCCACATTGCATGTTACATATGTAACTCTATGCACACTGGGGGCTACCTTCCAAGCCCTGGAGAGGCACTGGGAACATTCAACCAGGGAGGGAGGATTCACTTTAGCTTATATGAACTGGGGGCAGACTCACCTGCAAGGCAGCTAGGTAGAGAGTGCATCATGCTAGGTATATAGATATATATTTTATTGGATTTGTGTTGAAAATTCAAAACCAGTTTCCCAAATTTTTCTGAGACATTATTATAGCTTCACAGACAATTAATGTCCTGGCATTCCACCTGCATGTTGGACATTTTTCCAAGTCATCTGTCTCTGGATTTTAGGCATTGAATATATAAGGCTTTAGTGTGTTATTAAACTGTAGTTCTCTCTGGAGTCATCATTCCAAAGCTGTATTTTAGGCCTTCATGAAGACTTGCTGCCATCTAGTGGCCAATCTCAAACTTGCCATATGTGTAACAGCAGAATAAATCTGTTAAGACAAACGAAATGTGAAGGAATTTCACAACCATATATCTTATTAAGGGGAACTTTTTAAGATCATTTCCATGGATAATGGAATGTTTTACCCCCAGAGATGAGGTTTTTGTAAATTATCTGCCTGATATGCAGGCAACTTTATTGTGTATGTCTTGTTTGCTCATAAGTTTATCTGAACACTGCAGAGGCATTCTTATAGGTAAGTTTGGGGAAAGGTTTGAATTTATGTGCATACTTTTGAATCTTCAGAAGTATACATATAAGTTTACATGTAAAATGCGTGCACAATATAGCTGATGAAATTGTATGCAGATAGCTTCAGTGAAATTTTCAAAGGGAAAATACACTCATACTTCATTTGGAAAACTGGTGCAACATATGCATGTATTTGTACATAGGTTAGGCACAATGTTATAAACTTGTCCTCTCAATTATCATTCTTTACTTTGGAGGGGTACATGAACAATGTCACACCAATACATGTAAAACTTTGTGAAGTACTTCCAATTTTTCCTTTAGATTTTTAAAAGAAAGAATGTTTAACCCATCTAGAAATATCCTTTAGGAGTGTGCATTCGTTTTCGACGTATTGTGAATCCGCAACGTATATGCCATATTCATTGTTTTCATGGGGGTTCCGAAACGTATGGCGAACCCCCACGAATACAACGGATCACCAACGAATAGGCCCCCCACCCTCCTGACCCTCCCAAGACTTGCCAAAAGTAGCTGGTGCACCAGCGGGGTTCCTGGAGCAATCTCCTGCACTCAGGCTTTCGGCTGCTGGTATTCAAAACGGCGCCGATAGCCCCGGTGACATAGTAAGGGCAAAGGCTATCGGTGCCATTTTGAATACCGGCAGCCGACGACCCGAGTGCAGGAGATCAATCCAGGACTCTAGGGATGTGCATTCATTTCATTCGTTTAATTTATTTCATACGTTTCCCATGACATGTCAATTAAATGTGCATTCGTTTCATATGTTTCATACGTTTCATAGTACATGCTTGTATAGGAAACATATGAAATGAATGCACATCCCTACAGGACCCCCGCTGGACCACCAGGGACTTTTGGCAAGTCTTGGGGAGGGGGTCAGGAGGGTGGGGGGTTGTGGATAAATAACTTTAAAGGGTTGGGATGGGATTTTTTGGGGGGAACAAATTCATTTTTGACATATGAATGGATCGGGGGCCCCCGAGAACGGATGCAATGGATTTGGGCCCCTACGAATCCGAATCCCGGATGGGATGAATCCGTCCCTGCTGCACATCCCTAATATTCTTAATTCCTAGCATCCAGACAGATGAATTCAGAACCAGTGGGTTATGCACCTCTACCGGCAGATGGAGAAGGAACAAACTGACATCATAGTATATATACTCCTGCAGTGACATCAGCCTGCCAGTATTCTCCATCTCAAGCAGATGGTGGATGTGCATTTCCCTACTGGGGATTGCTTCAAATTTTAGAGGAGAAATAATAAGAGATTTAATTTGCCCCATTCTCCTACGGTGATAGCAAATGGTCCCTCCCCCAGTTGAAAATTCCTGAGGTGATTTCAGTGGCCCCTCAGATGAGTGCCTTGGTCTGGTAGCTGGTTTTCTCAGTCAGCGTGAATTTAGCAGATTAAAACAGCTGAAAGGCAGCGGGTGCAGGAAGCCAAGTGTGGCAGTGACGGTATATGCCCTCTTCCCCCCGTAGCTGGAGACCGTCTCTTTACTCAGCCGGGAAAAGCTGAGGTCAGGTAAGGTTTTAAAATAAAAGAGGAGAAAGACAGAGACAGAGAGGAAGGGTTGTTTGTAGGCCTTCCCCTTCCTCCAGTCCCCATGCTTGGCGCACCATTCCTAGCGTTCATTCCCGCTCCCATGCGAGGTTAAGTGGCAGCCAGGTTGAGCAGCCCGGGTGAGCTAGGCCCCGCTGTTAGGCTTTCTTTCCTCTGCATGGTAGGCCACGGTGGTGTTTTCGCACGCTTTTTTCTGTGCGCTAGGCTGCCCTCTTCAGAACCGTCGGTGCGTGCAAGTACATCTGGCAGTACATCCGAGTTGTTCACCCAGTTTCTTTTGGGCGTGCTGCCTGTGCACACAATCTGGGACACATTGGTTGTCCGCTTAAGTTTGATACGATGAAAGTGCACCTAGTTTTGTGACGTCTAGCCTTGGGATACCCAAATTTTGTGTGCATAAAATTTTGTGCATCTAAATTTTGCAGCGTGAATTCAGCTGGACGCACACCTTCAGTTGCCTGTTAAGCATACTGACGGACCAATGGCATCTGTGGCAAAGAAACTTAAGCACCTTTCCCTCTGTGCTGCCTGTCATATTCGGGAATCTCAGCCTGGTGTGCCCTCTTACTTGTGTCAGCACTGCTTAGAGGCTCAGGGAGAAATTCTTCCTCTGATTTTAATAAGCCTAGTTCTTCCCAGCCTGATGATGGCCTGGGTAAGGACATGTCAGGAGGGACATCTGATCTTGGAACTCCCTTAACCAGTTCATCAGCAGGGGAAAGTAGCTCAGTGGGTGCAGCACAGGTGCCCTCTGGGTTTGGCATGGATCCTTCTGCTTTTTCTTGGGTAGAATTTTTTCAAGGATTACAATCCTTTCTTCTTGAGCAGTCTTCAGCCCCGTCCAAGCCTGTTAGGTCAGAATTGCAGGCGGTGTCTTCTCACTCATCCAGTACTACTGTTAAGCACAGAAGTACACCTAGATTGACAGCAGGTCTTCCTGATAGGAATCCAGATGGCACGGATGATGAGGCCGATCCTGACTCTCTGGAGTATGAGGAAATTCCTCCGGGATTGGAATTGTATAGGGCTATGTTGCGGTTCTTTCATAGAGATGAGCTACTGGCTCTGATTTCCCAGATGTTGAAGTTATTGGGAGTATCTGGGGCAGATTCCATGTTTGAGCCAAAGAAAAATTCCATTTTGGTTTCTTTGAATAAAGCCTCTTGTTTTTTCCCTGTTATGGAGGCCATTCAAGAATTGATTGATCTTGAGTGGGATGCCCCGGAGGCAAATTTCAAAGGGGTTGGGCTTTGGAAGGCCTGTACCCCCTGAAGTTCACTAGTGTTCACTAAGGAAGACCTTGGAGAAGGACTGTCACTGGTTAACAAGGCTCTGGATGGGGGTGGATTTGACAAAACCCCGTTTATGGAAGAGAATGTATGGAAAGAGCTAGGAAAACTGAAAGTGAACAAAGCCATGGGGCCTGATGAGATTCATCCTGGGATTCTGAGGGAGCTCAGAGATTTGCTGGTGGGTCCACTGAGTGACCTGTTCAGTAGATCCCTGGAAACAGGAGTGGTACTAAGCAACTGGAGAAGAGCGGTGGTGGTCCCGCATCATACGAGTGGGGGCAGAGAGGAGGCTGGAAATTACAGGCTGGTTAGCCTCACCTTGGTGGTGGGAAATATAATGGAGGGTCTGCTGAAAGAAAGGATAGTGAACTACCTACAATCTGGTGGGTTACTTGATCCAAGCCGGCACAGATTCACCAGGGAAAGGTCCTGTCAGATGAATCTGATTGATTTCTTTGACTGGGTGACTAGAGAATTGGATCAGGGAAGAGCGCTCGATGTGATTTACTTGGATTTTAGTAAAGCTTTTGATATAGTCCCACATAGAAGATTCATGAACAAAATGAGAAGCTTGGGAGTGAGCGCCAAGGTGGTGAGGTGGATTACATACTGGTTGACAGATAGAAAACAGCAGGTGATGGTAAATGGAACCTTCTTTGAAGAGAGAACAGTGTTAAATGGAGTGCCGCAGGGTTCGGTGTTGGGACCAATTCTGTTCAACATCTTTGTGAGGGACAATGTAGACCTTACCCTTGCTTGCCACTGCTTCCAGATTGCCACCAGCCCTGACTCAAGCCTGTTCCTCAACGCCTCTTCAGCTTACTATCTGGACTTGATTGATTCAGGCTTTGGCCTTCTCTTGCTTGGGTGTCTCCTGACTGCCTATGTTCCTTTGGTGCCCGAGTCTCCAGGACACTACCTTGTCCGGTGTAAGACTATAACATCTCTCTCCTGCTGTCTCTGGGCTGATCTTGATCTCCACATTGACCACATACAGAGGCCCACCTAAGTCCATCCGGCCCCGGCACCCAAAGGCTCGACCCGCGGGGAACAAGGGCTGGTATTGGTGAAGCTCCAGCTGGCCTCTGTTCATCAGCCCACTCTGCCTGCCGACGATGGGGACCTGTAGGTCCTTACCTACAGGTTGTGCCAACCTCACCGCGGCCCAAAGGTCCACCTGCAATGCAACAAAGAGTCTCTCTGGAACATCAATCAGCTGGAAGCCTGGGAGGTCCGGTTGGCATGCTTGCAGTTCAGCAGGATTGAGCAGTCCGGGTAATGTTGAACAATTCAATGACGGTGGCTTACATCAATTGGCAGGGAGGAACCAAGAGCCAGCAAGTGTCACTGGAGATAGACCAATTTATGGAATGGGCGGAAGTGCATCTTCTGGAGATCTCAACCTCGCACATTACAGGAAAAGACAATGTAAGAGCAGACTTTCTCAGCAAGGAGACTCTGGTCCCAGGAGAATGGGTATTGTCGGATGAGACATTTCAACTGATAGTGGATAGCAAGGGCCTTCCATTTCTAGATCTGCTGGAGATTTCTCACAATTCGAAGGTTCCTTGATATTTCAGTCGCAGGAGAGATCTGAAGTCCTTGGTTATCAATGCTCTCGTGCAGGACTGGCCAGAGGACAAGCTGCTGTATGCCTTTCCCCCGTGGCCCATGTTGGGCAGAAAAGTTTGGAGGGTTGAGTGTCACAGAGAGATGGTGCTTTTGATGGCACCAGATTGGCCAAGGAGACCTTGGTATACAGATCTGCAAAGACTCCTGGTAGACTCCCCCCTCCAGTTTCCAGGGCACAGGAAACTGTTATGGCAGGGACCTGTTCTCAAAGATCTGACTTGGTATGGCCCTTGAGAGGGCTCACTTGCTGAAGTGTAAATATTCTACTGTGGTGTTTTCCACCTTACTACGAGCAAGAAAGTTTTCTACTTCTTTAGCCTATGTGCGCATTTGACAAGCATTTGAGGCTTGGAGTGAAGATCGAGGAGTGCTTCCTCGTTCAGTTAAGATTGCACTCATTTTGGAATTTTTGCAGGATTGATTAAATAAAGGGTTGGCCTTTAATTCCTTGAAGGTACAGGTAGCGGCTTTTGCCTGTTTCAGGGATGAGGTGAATGGTGAATCCTTATTGGCTCATCCAGATACGGCCTGTTTCTTGAGAGGAGTGAAACATCTTCGGTCTCCCTTGCGGTTACCGATGCCCTTGTGGAGTTTTAATCTGGTTTTGAATTTCTTAGTGGACCCTACATTTAGACCGATGCATAAACTTTCCATGCAATTACTGACCTTGAAAACGTGCTTCTGTTGGAGATATGTTCTGCATGTTGAATTTCCAAGCTGCAGACCTTGACTTGCTGGATGCCAATCCTTTCGATGACTCCAGGGGCACTACAGCTGTGTACTGTTTCTTCTTTGTTGCCAAAAGTGGTCTCAGATTTTCATTTAAATCAGTCCATTTCCCTACCGTCTCTGGCAATGGAAGGAGATGTGGAGGAATATCGACTGTTGTGACCTTTGGATGTCAAGAGACATGTCGTGAGGTATCTGGAGGTTTTCAAACCTTTCCAAAAGACAGATTGCCTGTTTGCCCTTCATGGTGGAGGTAAACAGGGCGAGCTGGCTTTGTGGGCTGCAATAGCTCGCTGGATTAAGGAGGTAGTCACGGCTGTGTATGTGGATGCTGCAAAGCCGTTGCCTACTCAATATAGGGCTCATTCCACTAGGGCTCAGGCAGTGTTGTGAGCGAAAGTTAGATTACTGTCTCCTGTTGACATTTGCTGAGCAGCGACATGGTCCTCCTTACACACTTTTCCAGGTATTATCAGCTAGACGTGCAGGCCCAGGAGGACGCAGCCTTTGCAAGTGCAGTTTTGACAGGACTGTGGGCAGCATCCTGCCTTATTCAGGAGTAGCTTGGGTACATCCCATTGGTCCTGAATTCATCTGTCTGGGTGCTAGGAAATGAGAAATTACTACTTACCTGATAATTTCTTTTTCCTTAAACCAGACAAATTAATTCAGCTTCCCGCCCTTGGCTGCCGAATGATTGTGCTATGGTCCTCCTGTGTGGTTACGAGATCCAGGGATTACTGGTAAGTGTTAATCCAGTCCCTAGATTAGTGTTAATACTGTTTTGGTCTGAGTTCAGTGTTTCCTGTTGGTTGAGTACTGAAATGGTTATCTGTTTTTGCCTGTCTGTCCACAGTTGGCTTTTGAAGAGATTAGTGGCAGGCTGATATCAATGCAGGAGTATATATACTGTGACGTCAGTTTGCTCCGTCTCCATCTGCTGGTAGAGGTGCATAACCCACTCATCCTGAATTCATCTGCCTGGTTTAAGGAAAAGGATATTATCAGGTAAGTAATAATTTCTCATTATCTTTTTTGTACCATAACAGAACAAGTAAGTTACTTTTTCCTATTTCAAAATTTGTGTGTCTGTAATAAGTTAAACACAAAATAAACAGGTCAATCCAGTAACGAGCGGTAGGAAGAGCTGCGTTAGTGCCCGGCGCACCCGCGGTTGCCGCACGCACAGTGCAGCTCACCTACCGCTCGATCCTGTATGTAAATAGCTTGCTAATGCAAGCTGCGTCTAGGAAGCGTCCGTGAAGCGTTAGGCCCGCGCAACCCGTTTTACTGTATAGAGCGCTATACAGCGCCTATACAGTAACCTGGGTGCGCGGGCCTAACGCTTCACAGACACGCTGGTACCTGTCATTTCAAATGATATTTGAAATGACAGGTACCAGGAAGTGGACAGTTCTCCAACGCTCGGGATTGTCAGCCCTCTCTCCCCTCCTACCGAAGCAACAAAAGCGAAAAAAAAAATTGCGAGAGAGAGAGGGGAGAGAGGACGGGCAATCCTATGCTCGGGATAGCCAGTCCCTCTCCCCTCCTCCCGAGGCAAGGCGTGAAAAGCAGCCTTGCTCCGGGAGGAGGGGAGAGAGAACTGGCAGTGTGAAGCGACTTACTTTTTTTTGCAGCCCTCCGGAGGAGACGGCCATCAGCAGAAACGGATCGCTGCTCCCGGCGAAGATGGACGCCTGCACGGGGGAAAGCGGCCCCTGTGCGTGAAATTGGCCGCTCAAGACGTGACGTCACGACGTTTGGCGTCACGGCATGTGACGTCACGTCTTGAGCGGCCAATTGCACGCACAGGGGCCGCTTTCCCCCGTGCAGGCGTCCATCTTCGCCGGGAGGCAGGGGAGGGGAGCCGCGATCCGTTTCTGCTGATGGCCGCTCAAGACGTGACGTCCATCTTCCTGAGCAGCTGGAGGCAGGAGAGGGGAGCCGCGGTCGTCTTCGCCGATGTCCGGATGGGGGGCTGCAAAAAGTAAGTCGCTTTATACTGCCAGTCCCCT
This sequence comes from Rhinatrema bivittatum, assembly GCF_901001135.1. NCBI lineage: Eukaryota > Metazoa > Chordata > Amphibia > Gymnophiona > Rhinatrematidae > Rhinatrema > Rhinatrema bivittatum. The sequence continues at coordinate 162,132,259 of NC_042616.1, read as the reverse complement.
CCCCCCTCCTCCCGGAGCAAGGCTGCTTTTCACGCCTGCCTCGGGAGGAGGGGAGGGGGGAATGGCAATCCCATCCTCGCCGATGTCCGGAGGGGGGGCTGCAAAAAGTAAGTCGCTTCACACTGCCAGTCCTCTCTCCCCTCCTCCCGGAGCAAGGCTGCTTTTCGCGCCTGCCTCGGGAGGAGGGGAGGGAGGACTGGCAATCCCAAGTGTAGGATTGCCCGTCCTCTCCCCTCTCTCTCTTGCAATTTTTTTTTTTTCGCTTTTTTTTTGCTTCGGGAGGAGGGGAGAGGACTGGGGCTGCCCCGGAGACCGGCACCCATGGACGCGGCCAGGGCAGGAGAGCGGGGGCTGGGGGAAAGTTTGCTGCCTACCCTTACCCCTGCCTCTAACGCAGGGGTAGGGGTAGGCGGTAAGTTATCAGGTTAAACGCGCGGCAAAACGGCAGGGTAAAAAAGGAATAGTCGGGGCGCGCGTTACTGGATGGTAGGGAATAGCTAATTCGCTCGTTTACATGCAATATACATGCCACGTGCGGAAGGGGTTGCCTGGGGATTTTAGGATGCGGTAGGAATAGGTTAAAGGGGATTGGGGATCGCAGGAAGTGCTAACGCGGCCAGAAAGTGAGTAGAACGTGGGTTAGGAGCGGGGTAAACGCGGCCGCACTTTACTGGATAGACCTGAAAGTGTTTACAGTCAGGCCTAGTTTTTGCCTTTTGTTTCTTCATTTCCATCCAGTAGAGCATAGTGGAGCACATTTTATCAAGAATGGCTGGGACTGAGGCCATTCCAGATAAAGGATATTTGCAGATAAAGGGAGTTTCCTCTTGTTGAGGCCTCTCTTTCTCTCCCCCACCAAAACAACTGTGCTGTAACCTGTTCCTCTGGCTTCCAACTCTCCCCGATGTGGTTCACAGTATCAGATCAGCTGTAGGAACCAAATGGAAGGGAAAGCTTCAAACAGCTGATCTAAGATGCAAAAGTGCATGGGAGGGAAAGGCATTGGTGGCCAGAGATGTGAATAATAGAAAACCTGGTCTGCCCAGATTTTTCCAGATATTGGGAGCTTCTGGATAATAGAACGTCAAATAAAAGGTGCTCTATTGAATATCAACATTTATGCTTCAATTTCAGGGGAATTTGTTTGCTTTTTGCCTGCAGTACTAATCATAGTAAAAAAAAGAATACTCAATTTGGTTCTCTGCCTTGATGATTCAGAATAGGGTTTTATCAGCTAACCAAACTCTGGTATGCTTCATCAGAGATTCTGCAATCTTTCCCTAATTTCTTAGGGAATGATTCACTCTTTTTTTTTTTTACCCCCCATTAAAAGGTAATTTTCAAACAACCCGCATAAAAAAGTTGGCAAAAGTTTGCAAAGTTGTGCTGTGCAAGTTACATCTATTTTCATAGTGGATATATGTGCATAAGTCTGCTTTGAAAATTATCTCAACAAATCTACCCACATAAGGTACACCTGTTAAAATGTTCACACATTTTTAGTGAAACTTTGCATGCAATGAGGTCAGTATTCAAAACCTGTTCAGCACTATTTATTTATTTATCTATCGAGTTTTATATACCGTCATTCGGATTCATCATCATAAATCCATCATAACGGTTTACAACAAATATGAAGGTTACAATGTTAAGGGGGATAAACAGGGTTTCAAAAAGATTCAAACTGTACAGTGGTTACAGGTAGATTTTAAAAGTGTTGCTTGTGCAAAAACAGCTCCATACATGCGTATGGGGGCCACACGCGAGCAATGTGAATTTTAAGAAGCCGGGAAGTACATGCATACATACTTGTGCGCAAGTCAAGAATAAGGAGGCAGAAAAGGGGCATTCCGGAGTGCGGCCAAGACATACACACATGTAACCCCCAAATTTTGCAAGACTGACCATGACAATGCATGCCATGTAATCTACATAACTTTACTACTGGTTCTCAACACTGGGGGGCGGGAGAGGGAGAGAGAGAAAGAGAGAGACTCTTTTATAGAGACAATATGATTATCTATATACCACTGTAAGAGAGGCATTTTTAACTCAGGGTGGATTTTGGGGAGGGGGAGCGGTACTAATTGGTCTGCCTACTGTGCAAGGGTCTGTAGACCCTTATACACTTGTCCCCCCCCAAATCCTACCTGAGGAAAGTGCCCCTCTTATAGTGGGATATATATAGAGTGTGAGATTGTACGGTCTCTTTAAAAGAGTGTGTGTGTCTCTCTCTCTCTCATGAGTGCACACGTAAAGGCTACAACACATAAGCATGCACAATATAAAATTGAGCGCATTTTTGCTTCTGTGCCTAATACACGCGTTTATGGGTGCATGCATGCTCCCTTTAAAATATACTTGTTAAGTAGCAGCCACTGAATATGCACAAACGTACAGTGCCATTGCTTAGCCACATAAATTGGTGGGCATATCGGGGTGCAGTGAGTTAGCCATATAAGTTATGCAATGAGGGGCAGATTTTTAAAAACTACGCGAGCGCGAACAAAAGTACGCTGGATTTTATAAGATACGCGCGTAGCCGCGCGTATCTTATAAAATCCGGGGTCGGCGCGCACAAGGGGGTGCACATTTGTGCAACCTGCGCACGCCGAGCCCAGCGCGGCCTGCCTGTTCCCTCCGAGGCCGCTCCGATTTCGGAGCGGCCTCGGAGGGAACTTTTCTTCACCCTCCCCCCACCTTCCCCTCCCTAACCCACCCCCCCGGCCCTATCTAAACCCCCCCCTTAACTTTGCGCGCGTCGCCGGCAGCCCCGCTCCGTCCTCCGGTCCCGGGGGCTGGTCCGGAGGCCTCGACCACGCCCCCGGGCCGGCACCACGCCCCCGGGCCCACCCCCGAAACACCGTGGCACGCCCCTGAAACACCGTGTCGTTTCGGGAACACCCCCGGACACGCCCCCTCCCTCCCCTTTTCGAAAGCCCCGGGACTTATGCGCGCTGGCGGCCTATGCAAAATATGCGCGCCGGCGGCCTATGCAAAATAGGCCGCCGGCGCACGAGCCTTTTAAAATCCGCCACTAAATTTGCAATATTCAGACTTAGTCGCATAAGTTATGCAGTTAAGTTAGACCTGCTACATACTTATATTGCTAAGCGCAGATATATACACAAATATTCAGAGGCTAAGCTGTGCTGCTGAATATCACTTCTAAGTTAGCCACATATAACTATCCGGCTAACTTAGAAAAACAGCTACCATTTGAATATATACCCTATATGCATAAGTATGTACCTTGGACAACCCGTTTAGCAACATAGTGGTCTAGAAATATTTTAAATAATGTGCTAGCCTCTCCCCATCCCCACCCCCCAGGAACACCTATGTCAGTCTGGGTAAACTTCTGCGTGAATATGACGTATGCACATATTTTAACCTGCATATAGGGCAGGCAATTGTATAACAGACCATTTCAGTACATGAAATACTGTTTTACTCAGATATCCCTTTGAAATTTACCGTCCCTGTGTCTATAAGGAAAGATCTTAAAGAATCAGGTCCTTAATGCCTCTTGAGTTCTCCGTCAATCAAGGGAGGTCCTTACCTGTTGAAAACAATCTGGATAGTTTTTTCCTATCCACACAAATCCAAAAAAGGCTTTAGTGATAATTAATTTATTAGCAATACTAAGCTTTGGAAGACAGATTTTAAATATTATTATTTTAGTAAATGTATTTGGTCTGAAATTGGTAAACTTAGGCTATTCCGGGTTTTAATTCTGTTACAGTTTGCTTATCAGGGAAATCATGTGAAGGGCATATAATTCTGAGGTGTTCTGAGAAAAATACAAGCCAAAATATTTCACTTTATTTGGGGTTCAAGCGAGTGGAAATAACTCTTGCAATTATTTGTAATCTTCTCTCTCAAAAGAAGCACCCTGCCAGGTCAGAGGCTGGGGCTTTGCCAGAGTAGCATGAAAAGAGGCAGACTCAGACAGCCATTAGCCATGATATATTGCCCCCACCAATCAGGATCCGGATTGATTCTCAGGGGTTCAAAATGGATTGCTGGTGTAACACTCCAGTGTTCAGGCAGCTTGAGGGCTAGATGCCAAGATGAGCTAAACCATGAGTACTCATCTTCATTTATCTGTTCTTCGGGGCCTTCGACCTCCCAGCGCTCCTCTTGGCGTGGCTCAGCGTCCTCCTCCACGTTGGGTCCGCCCCTAGGTGCACACACATGGACCACCCAGCCCTATAAAGGGCCAAGGGTGGGAAACTGCTCCGCAGCGCGCAGCGATGATGTCACCTAACTTCAGTATATAAGGCGAGGCCCTTTACCCAGAACCTCGCCTTGGCAATCGGGTCGTCACCTCAGTGTGAAGCTAGTTGCCGTCCTTGTTCCTGTGCTTGTTCCAGTGTTCCTGCGTTCCAGTGTTCCTGTGCCTGTTCCAGTGTTCCTGCATTTGCTCCTGTGTTCCCATGGTCCTTCCTGTGTTCCAGCGTCTGTTCCTTCGTTCCTGAGTCCTGTTCCACGTTCCACCTCCCGGTTGTACCCCCTAGGACTGATACCTGGAACTGACCTCTGCTTGCCTCTGACTATGCTCGGACTGATACCTGGAACTGACCCTCGCTTTGGCTGACCATCCTCGGACAGATACCCTGGCTTTGACCCTTGTGCTCCATTTGGACACTGTCTTTGCTCCTCCTGTGACCACCAGGTCCGCCTGCTTTGACACCGCCTGCGGCCTTCTTCGAGCTGGACCACTAGGCGCTGCCTATCCTAACCAGAGGACCTTCAGTTCCTGCTTTGTTCCCGTGGTCTCCGGTTCTCTCGGTTCCAGTCTAGCTCGCCTGTTCACCGACAGCCACTCACCTCTTCTCTTGGAGGCACACCTCTCCGTCATCTCTCCAGGAGACCCCCAGAAGCCCACCTAAGCCTAGGCAGTCCTGGAATCCAAGGGCTCAACCCACGGAGCCCCCGGACCGTTATTGGTGAAGCTCCTGTTAGCCTCTGTCTCCTCGTGTGCTCCGTCTCCTGGTGGCAGGCGCCCTCTGGGATCCCTCAGAGGGCCGTACCAATCCTGCGCCAGGCCAAGGGTCCACCTCCAGCGCTTCTCACACAGCTATACCACAGTAATGTGTTTGAACTTGTTGCAACATGTCCAACCCTTGGGGCTGAATTTTAAAAATGTGGCTCGCGCTAAAAGGCCCATGTACATGATTATATGGGCTGCATGTGAGTAATGTGAATATTAAAGGCCACTAGTTATGTTTGTATAAGCACATGCACTAGCCAAAAAAAAAAAGGAACAGAAAAAAGCTGGGGCATGAGCATTCTGGGACGGGGCTAACAGTTATTGCTTGTAAATCCATATTTTAAAAATGGAAACCGCAACAAACAGCAGCTTGTTAGCTGCATATATTTATGCTGCTCCCCATGAGGAGTAAATATGCAGAAATCACGTTTTTGGCCTAACATTCAAGGGCGAGGGGTCTGGGTCAACCGTTGTGACGGTACCCACCTTAGCGACGGTATAGAAAAGACGTAAAATAAATAAATAAATAAATAAGGGTGCAGGATGAGGAGCCAGGGGGGTCTGGATGACCTTGAGGTTGACTGGGCTCAAACTCGGGGAATAATTGATAAACCCGGGAATGTCCTTTGCATGAGCATGTTTTAAAATCTGCTTATCTATGAGCGTTAAAGCTGACAAAGTCCTAAGGAATATATTCAAAGTACGTTTGCTTGAGTGACTCTTAAAATTAGGAGCATACTTACACACAAGTGCATGCATGATTTAAAATTCCAGCGTATGTCCACTTGCGCACCCACATGCACATGTATGGGCATCTGCGCACTCGTTTTAAAATTAGCCTGTTAGTGTGGTGATTATTAATGTGACGGTGTTCCCATTTCTGTCCCTTAATCAAATGGTAGCAGTTTCTTCAACAGGTCAGCTATGCCAGCAGTGTGAGTCAAAAGTCTTCATCCAAACCCTGCCCCATGTGTGAGGTCAATGTAATGAGGTGTACCACTCCCCAATGGGAGGGGTTGGAAGTGTGTATAAATACCCTGCATCTGTACGATGCATGGGGAGACTTAGGGAATTCAGCATCAGCCTTAAAACAGGACTGAAGGAGCAGGTGTCTCTCCTTGGGGAGAGCTCTTGGTGGGCTTTATCCCTTCAAGTTTATACTATTTATAATGATAATCAGACCCATTCCCCATGCATCGTATGCAGGGGCGGATTGTGGGAAAATAGTGGCCAGGGGGATTTTTCTCCATACTGGCCCATGTGTACCCAATTACACATACAATTTGGTGAGTCACCAAATACAGAATAAAGGGACCATAAAATATACACAGAAATGCACAGACAAACTGAACTGGAAATCTCAACAAGTTTGACTGTATGTAATGCAGCAATGGAAAAACAGAAAATACCATCATTCCTCATAAAACATCAAACAATAAAATCAAGAACTATAAAACATCACAAAAGGAAAATCATACAAAAAATATATATTCCAAAACTGCTGATGAATAGAACCTCCAGTAATTTAACTCAGGGAAATTTTCAAAAATTTGTATATAACACCAATAAAATATTTCAAAAAGAGCAGACATCAAATAATATTCAATAATTAAAACTAATAAGGATTTAAAAAAGGCCCTGCTGTCCCCTTCTGTGGGAGCTCTTGATTTCCAGTCACCCTGATATTGTCAAGGATTAGGAGGTTATCCTCTCTCTCTCACACATACTCACATGTCCATTCTCTCTCACACATACACTGTCACATACATACACATTCATGCTCTTATATCCACCATAACCTCTCGCTCTCACTGACACTGACATACTCTCAGGTTCTAAGACACTCTCTCCCCCTCCACACACAAACTCTTACTCCCTTGGATTTTCTCATACACACTCATGCTCTCACACTCACTGGCTCCCTCACATACACACAAACACACACACCCAGGCAAGCTCCCAGTCATTCTCACACACACACAAGGGACCCCCAGGCAGGCTCCTATTCATTTTCACACCACTCCCTCCCCATCCCCCAGGCATGCATAATTCATTCTCACACACACACCCCCCCAGGCAGGCACCCATGCATTCACACACATACACCCCCGGGCAGAGTCCCATTCATACACATGCACACACTAAAGGCAGCCCCCCTCTCTTTTGCCAGCAACCTCGGAACCTCTCTCATTCCTCTGCTGCCACTGTCACTGCTGCCACATGGCTATTGGGGAGGTGCCGATTCCTTCTACTGACACTGAAGCCCATTCTGCTGCCTCCTCTGTGCAGGCCCCGTGGGCTTCCACTTTCTCCATGCTGATCTCGTACATTGTGAGATCCGCATAAAGTGCTACTCTTGCACATTCCCAAAGATTACATGTGCCAATCACTAAAAAGTAATTTATTTATTTTTTTTACCTTTGCTGTCTGATCTTAGTTTTCTAATTAGTTGGTCACAGGCTTTTTTTCCTACCTTCCCTTTCTTATTTTTTTTTGCCTGTTCCTTTTATATTGTCTTTTTTTCTGTTTCTTTTCTCTCCATCTTCTTCCCTCAAACACACAGTCAGGTTCTCATTCTCACATGCATTTCTCTCTCTCACACACATACACAGGCTCTCACTGTCACATGGTCTCTCATATAAAATCATTCATACACACAGTCTCTCACTGGCACATGCTGTCTGACTCTCACACAAACAGGTTCTCTCTCACTCCCACATGCTGTCTTGCTCAAGCATAGGCTCTCACTGTCACATGCTGTCTCTCATACAATCATTCATATACACAGGCTCTCACTGTCACATGCTGTCTCTCTCTCACACACACAGAGGCTCTCACATGCTGTCTCTGCAAACATTCAGGTCCTCACTCTCACACTCAATCTCTCAACTCATCTCATACACGCACACAAACACACACTACAGACCCTCAGCTTTTCTCTCACTTCTGGGCCTCCTCTTCGCGGGTTGCCGCAGGATGGGCTCTGCAGCAGCCCTGATCTTCTCGGGCCGCGGCGGCCCTGCTACCGGGCCTCTTCCTCTTCTCGGGCCATTGCGACTTGGGATTTGCAGCGGCCCGTAAGCCTGCTCCTCTTCTGCATGCGCCTCCTCCTTCCTGCCCACGCGGCTCCGGCAACGTTTACTTCCGGGGCCGCACAGGCAGGAAGGAGGAGGAGCATCAGCGCGTTTAAACGCGATCTTTTTCTTCTGGCCGTGGTGACGTGAGCCTCACCACGGCCCTGCCGATCTGCCTCTCGCAGCGCCGCATGAGCCTTCCTGTGCCCGGGGGCATTGGCTCCCCTCAGGATACCACTGCTCGCGGCGCCCCAGGCCCAGGCCCAGTGCTTCCACCGGCCCTGCCCGCAGGTTTCTCTTCGGGCCGCAGCACCAACAAACCCTCTTGTTGTCTTTTGGCCGGGAAGTTTAAAAAAAAATCATGTGATGGGAGCGACCGGCCCACCGGGGGAAGCCCGATCCCCCGATAGGCCAATCCGCCCCTGGCTCCTACCATTCAAGTTCTTGAGATATACGAGCACCACTGCTGCCGCTGCCATTCCAAGCTGGTCTTGGTAAGGGTGTTTCCTTCCCACTACTCTAGCTGTGCCAAATTTCCTTCCCCTACAGTACCTGTCAACTTTTCATTATGCCCTAGTCATACATTGCTTTGCAAACTTACTGAAACACTCCTCAGGGTTTGAATACTATTCTTTATCAATGGTATTCACCTTCTTGCCATCTCTTGCTCTCGCCACGGATATCCATTCTTTTGCACATTTGCAGTACTGCTCCATGAATCGTAACTGATTTCATGGTCCACTCGCAGTTCCACTGTAATGTGCACTTGGGTACCAACCTACTACCTACTTATGACGTGTGGCTTACTCCGTGACACAACATATCCTTCTGGACTGGTGGATCAGCCAGGTGCAGCCATACTTTGACAGGAAGAGGCATCCCCCTCTATGGCTGTCTGTATGCTCCAATGGAATGACTATAAGATACACAATCCTGGCAATTTATCATATAGTGACATATAACTTTGTTGTTGAAGGAGTATAAAAATGATTGTTATTTCAAAACATTTTTTGTAGAATATAAATACATGGGGATACTTGGAAAGATCGTTTGAAAGATACGGGTCCAGTAGTGAATTGAAACAGTCTCTCCTGAAGAAGCCTGTGAGAAGGCGAAACATGTCGGGAGTATTATAGAGTTTTGCAAAGAAGGATAAAGAGAGTTTTCTCAATATATGTGCCTACATGTAAACTGTTGCGATGGTATATAACTTAGCGACTGTATAGAAAAGATTTTAAATAAATAAATAAATAAATAATAGCAACAGATAAAAATTATTTCACTACGAGAGAGATAATTAATAAGTATTTTTAATGTGTGTGTGGATGGATGTGTAAATGTTTTTTATCTAATTGTTTTTTGGAAATATGTATTCCTTTGTATATTCAATATGTAAATTATTGTGAAAAGATCTTTATTAAAATATTTTTTGTAATTGAAATAAAATTTACAATATTAAATTATATGTCACTATATGATAAATTTCCAATGGAATGACTGGTATCTCCCAGGCCACTCTGCCTTAATGCTATGCCCTCATCCTACAGTTTTGGATCCTTGTGCCGCTTAGCCTTGCTGCCATGTGCAGATTTTCCTCCTTGGGGTTCTTCACTTATTTTTGCCACTGTACCTTCCTGGCATTCTCCAGTTCTTACTCTCTGAGGTCTTCTTGCCAATCTGGGGTGCTGCCATGCAACTCTCCTATGCTTTTGAAATCTTGATACCACTCTTTCTGATTTTTGGTCCCTTTATCTGTACTTTTGGATTTTTTCTGCCACATTTTCTGCTTCATTCTTCCTTCATGGTGCCTTAGGGTGCTGATGCCATAATTGGTGCCACTGCTTCTCGTGTTGCCATCTACTGTTCATGACACTATTGTTGGGCTGGCATCCTCTTTATAAACCTTGGGATGTTCTTCCTCCTCTTGATGGGCCATTTGGTCTTCTTCTGCCGTCATTTCTATGTTTCTATATGTTTCTTTGCTTAAACTTATGTTGCATTAGAGAACTCCTGCCAATCCCGTAAGCCTGGTACTCCTTGGTGGAGTCTTACGCCATTTATGTCACTTTTGATACCACTTTACTACACTCTAAATACCTTGCAGTTCTTTCCCCTTCTGATGATTTCTTCTCACAAGTTTCATTAGAATTGATTTAAAAAATCACTATTCTGGAGCCCATAATAAACTGTAATACTTTCCCCATAGGTTTTAATTGAAAACGAATGAAACTAATGACAAAAATAAACCAAAAAAATGATTTCGTATTGAAATTAATGAAATGAATATGGGTCCCAATAAACCAAAACACATTTTTTTGTTCTTCACATCCCTACTCTCTGCAGCTTTGAATGCTTTTCAAGGCTTATTGAATAATGTGGGGATATCAGGTTCATTCTCCAAACTCTTGTGTGGAATAATGTTAAATTTACAATTAATAAAAATATTACTAGTTGGAGGTCCTGGTATGGGAAAGATATTTGGACACTTGATAGTTAAATGTAAGAAATCTGGGGACACTAAATAGTAGTCATGTGTTAAAAGATGTGGATGCTTTTTCTCACTTGTTAATTTTCTGTTCTAATTTGCAAAATAATTTGAGTAGGTTTTGGAAATGGATCTGCTATGTGTTTTATTTTCAAGATATATTGTCGTATAACATTGTTCTATGGAAATCTCAAGGCTCAGAAGTGCAGTTAACAAGAAGAAAAAAACTACCTGACTTTCTGTTGCTGTTAAGCTAATTCTAAACAATTGGAAATATAATGGTACTTTGAATATGAACATGTGGTGGAATTCAATGGGTCTTTACTGTAAATATTAATTAGTGACTGCAGAAAAAAATGTTTTGTTTACTTTTTAAAAAATGATTTGATATCCCTTACTTTGCTTTTATTCTTAAATATTCTATTTTATCTTTGTATTGTAGTTGTCTTGGTGTCTTTTTTTCCATGTATTTTCATGCTGCTTGCTGGTTTAATTGTTGCAGTTGCACTGTAATTGTTAATTGTTATACTAATAAAAATTTTCAAACTAGAAAAGGTGCACAAGAGTTACAGTAAATCCTTTTCCAGCAATTGTTCGATGGATTTTTTTTTTAGCTGCTCCTATCTTTGCCCTGTTGTGTAACTTTGTTTTTACTCTGTCTGTGGAGATAAACCAGATAAATAGGAATAAATATTGACACTTGGTCATTTTGTAAGAAATAATACGTTGAATTCTTCTCTGATTTATAGCAGGAATAAGGACTACAAAAATCCATATTCCAAATAAAACAATGAAACATACTATTACTGCAATCTGTTAACTGATTACCTGGATTGAGAAAGGATGCTTTCTGTTAAGTAGACATTCATGAAAATGTACAAATCTATTAAGTATTGCTAAAAACAAAGAACTCTCCATAGATAAAAGAAAAACAAAATATAACTTAGAGTACAAGAGTGATAATCAACTTATTTTTCAATTATCTTTTCTGAAAAAATTCAGGAAAATTTCAAAATATAAGACATCTGAACTAAGGAAAAGAGTTTATTGACTTGGTATTATTCTGCTATTAATATGACTCCTTTTTATGATTTATGATGACAATTAGTGAGGTAAAGGGGGATATTTCAGAATCTAAAATGTACAGAACTGCAATTCTTTTGCAATTAATGGACTATGGTTTGGAAATGTCAGCTGGCAGCTCTCCAGTTATACCCAGCAGCACTGAAAGATGAAAGATATTGAAGCAGGGTGATGGATTAATATAATTTCAGCACTTGAATGGGGTGAATGAGTCTTTTGCAACCATGGATAATAAGCTACTAATTGAGATTAATATCAGATACTAATGCGTTTGACTTGATGTGTAAATAGTATACCTAGACTCTTATCCAATCATCAGGTTAATTATAAGCTACTTAGAAAACACCTCTATGTTCAAGTCCTCTTCTGTGAATCATAGTGGGCTTGATTCACTTGAATTCAAGACTTAGAAGAATTTCTAGCAGAAAGCTGTTTGCTGACTTTGGCAAATAAAATCAGTTACATGCTGTTTAAAAAACACAGCTCTGGGAACATAGTATACCTCACAAAAGTACAAAAACATGGATAATCCTTTTATATGTCTTTTGGGACTAATCTCTACTCTGAATAATGTAATACATTATCAGCCTCTTTACATTAAGCATGATTTTATTGTATCTTCATGACATCACCAACACCTGGAACTGTGCAGAGGAAACACACAGAGCATGCTCAGACATTACAACTACTATTTATCACTTCTATAGTGCTACTCAATGTATGCAGTGCTGCACAAAAACATTTAAGACACAGTCCCTTCTCAGTAGGGCTTACAAGTTAATAAAGATAAACATACAGGGCAAAAGAGATTGGGAATTTCATTTATTAAGAAAATGGTTAAAATCAATAAGGCCATAAAAAGGATAATCAGGGATTTTAATTTAAAAGCAGCCTAAAAAAGGTGGGCTTTTAGGCTGGATTTAAATAAGACAAGAGAGGGAACATGACACACCAACTCTGAAATCTATTCCAAGCATACAGTTCAACCAGATTTATTTATTTAAGTATTTTTATATACCAGGGCACGTTTGGAACATCACCTGGGTTTACATATAACATAACGCAGCTACAGGCTTTACAGAAAACACAGAGGTTAACAGCAAACAGTGAACAATGTAATAATAGTGTGAAATTCACGCGGGGGAGGAAGGAAACATGTTAAAGCAACAGACTTTACAAAAAACAAGGAGAAACAGCAAGCAGATTGACTATGCTCGAATAGCATGTATTTCAGGTAGGGGAGGACGAAAATAGTAATTTACATATAATGCTATACATTTGTACGTGGGGGTGCTATGAAATGAGAGAGATGTGTACAGGTAGAGAATCTTATGGGGGGGGGGTAAGATAAGTTCAGGAAGATACTTTGAGGCCTAGTGGTGGGGAATACAATCAGATGGAATTACAGTAAGGGAAATCGGGGTGTGATTTTTAGCAGAGAGTTAAGGATTTATCCGACATGGTAGAAGATCTGCATGGAGGGTACTACAGAGTGTTAAAGGGTATTCTGCATGGTGTTAAGGGGTTAGCTGCACGAAAAGCATGAAGGCCAAATTGCTTGCAGATACTTCAGTCACCAGCCTACCTCACTTGAATGGCTTCAGTTGTATTTATGAGCATGAACTTTAAAGGAATCAGTGAAAGAAAGGGTAATTAAAAGAAAACTAGATCTATCTGGTAAAAAGAAAAATGTTATGTAACTCCCTCTCTTGGTTTAGGCCCACTTAATACAGGGGCTACATCAAAGTTCCAGGGTCATGATTTTCTTTCAGATATCTCACACAGTTCAATAACACCAGAGTTCAGCTCTAGGTGCTCGGGTTCACCGGCAGGGAGGAGGACAAGGGTCCAGGCCCTAAGCTCCTGGGGGAAGATAGCTCGGACAGTCTCTCGCTACAATCAGTCTGTCACCCAATAGTACTCACTCTTGTAGATCTTAGAAGATTCAGAAGGCTGGTTCTTAGGGTGGAAAGAAAGCAAGCAAAGACTTGGAATAGTGTTCAAACAAAAAACAATTTACTGCAACTTAAAATAAAATAGAATCCAAGCAACAATCATTATATGGAAAAAAAAAACTGGATAACCCCAAGTACTACATTCTCTCTGCCTATGTTCAACCTCTGAATCAATGTCCAAGTCCCTTCCCAGTGATGGGAAAGAAAACAGTTTTCTTTTCCCTAAAATTAAACAGGGAAATGGTGTTAGAAAAGTATCTCCCTCCAAGCAGAAAGGAAGAACCCTCTTCACACACAGCTCTTCCAAAATCAGTTCTTAATCTGGGAAAATATACACCCCACATTTACTGGCTGGATGCCGATGCAATACTTTGGCACTGATGACTCTGCTTTAACTGAACACAGAACTCAGGAAACAAAATCCAGTTCTCTTATCTCTGTTATTTTTCTAATCCACATGACAAACCCTTCTAGGTCTCTGAAGGCACTAGCAGGGCTTCTGTGCGTGAAACTATCTCACTGGTGCAGACTGGGGGGCCTACAGGGATCCAACAGAACAAAAAACTTCCATCTCTACCCAAAAGCTACATCCAAAAACCAATCCCAGAACAGGGGGAATTTCCAAAATCTGGGGAACATCTAAAAATGCAAAATCTCTCCCTTTAGATGGAACAAGAGAAAAATGGAAGTGTAGCTACCATTACATCTATAACTACACTAAAGTTACAGAGTCTGTTCTACATAAGATTGGAAAGACTGTCATATTTCTGTAAGCTGAAAAAAGAAGACCCTCTTTCACACTTTACAGTTTGCCTTCATCTCACTCCTTTATGACTACTACTGCACATCAACAATTCATAACTGTGAGGCCAGCTTTAAATTGTGCTCAGTGTACTATTTTTGCACGTAAGAGGGCACACCTGGAGATTTATGCTAGTATTTTAAAACTTGTCCAGTGAAAGCCGCAGTTTTAAATATGGATATCTCTGCCTCCAAAAGTATATGCCCAGTGGCGTAATCATCATCACAGAGGTCAAGAAATCTGAGACAGCCTCCCTAAAAATTGGCCCTGCACTGGCCATGCGACTTGCCTCAACCACTATGCTGTCCGTTGGTCTTGCCTGCTTTACAGAAGCTTCTGTTTTTGCCTTGCAACCTTTAATCACTGAAGACAACCCCACCGTTTCCTTCATATTACCTAGCCTCCAGCCCTCCCTAAATCAAACCCACACTTAACTCAAATTCATTTCTTTTAGGGACCTCCAGCTTGCACCACCTTTCACACCAGCATTTCACACATTGCTTACCACACAAACTTTTCTCTTTTCACAGAACCCACCAGCATTTCATCAGAAGAGGAAGAGACCCTGGCCTCTCCTGCTGCTGCAGCTGCTGTTCAGAAGCTCAGTTCCCATCACCAGCTGCCAAACTCCAGTCAGCAACCCCCCACTCCACTACAATCACCATCACCACAAGGCAGTCTTGGGCCTCTTGGGAATGGCCTGCCCCCAATAGCCCCACTGTCAGGAAGCACTAAAGTGCTGCCTCCCCTTTTAGTTGTCCCCTCTGTAAGGTAACCAGAACACAATTGCAGGAACACTTAGAGGATAACTTTAAATGATGTGCGCGCATGGGTTTGCGTGCACATGCATTTCAATTTTATATCATGTGAGCACAATTGCATATACTTTGTGCACACATTGCACATACATTTGCATGTGGTTTCTTGTTTGCACACAACTTTGTGTATGTGTATGAATCTGTATCGTGCAACTTCCAGTTCTTCTGGAATGGAGTCATTCTGCGATGCCACCACCAGCTTGACAGCCAAATTTCACTACAAGAGACATCATCCGCCAAGTGTCCCTGGTGGTGGAGTATGAAAGGATGCTGTTCTCCATCCAGGGAGTAAGGAAGAACCTCCGTGAAAGCGAGCAGGCTTGATAAAGCCTGCGACAAATGAACTATGGAACATCATACCCATGTAGAGTAAGTTGATTGTGGCTAGTAGGGTTAGGGGCTGGTTAGGGTGTGGGTGTGGGGGGGACACTGGGGGGTCTCTAGGGGTGTGCATTGGGGGTCACTAGGAGGGCTCTAATGCAGCATACAGATAGATCAAGAGTCACTAGGTATATATGAATACAGTAACAGATGTATATTCCATTAATGTAAGAGTGAAATCGTAGGCTACGATAACAAGAAATGACTCTGTGGGGCTGGTCCCAGAGAGACAGCCAGGTGAATGCAGGGAGAGTCAGAGAGGTCAGGTCCAGTCCAAGGTCAAAGGCAGGCGGCATGGAGTGAGGTCAGTCCGAGCTCGAGGTGCCCTCGAGGAGGGAGAGAAGTAGGCCCCCAAAGGACGAGGTGCTACAGCAGTTCCAGAGGCACTGCAGCTAGATCCATGGGACAGACCCCATGGAGAAAGAATGAGGGAGAAGGAGCCTGTAGGATAGAGTGCTGAAGTAGGTTCTGGGAAGCGGAGCCGCTGTAGCAGGAACTTGTACAGTATAAGTGCAGAGACAAACCCCGAGGAGTGTTAGCGCCGAAGCAGGATCTCGTGATGCGGAAGTGCTGAGGCAGGCCCCGAGAAACGGTGGTGCAGAGACAGGGTCCTGTGATGAGGAAGTGCTGAGGTAGTCCCCGAGGAGTGAGGGCGCCGAGACAGGGTCCTGTGATGTAGAAGCGCTGAGACAGTCCCCAAGAAGCGGGAGTGCAGAGACAGGATCCCGAGATGTAGAAGCGCTGAGACAGTCTCCGAGGAGTGGGAGTGCAGAGACAGGGTCCCGTGGTGTAGAAGCGCTGAGGCAGCCCCCAAGGAGCGGGAGCACAGAGAGAGGGTCCTGTGATGTAGAAGCGCTGAGACAGTCCCCAAGAAGCGGGAGTGCAGAGACAGGGTCCCGAGATGTAGAAGCGCTGAGACAGTCCTCGAGGAGCGGGAGTGCAGAGACAGGGGCCCGTGATGTAGAAGCGCTGAGGCAGCTCCCAAGGAGCAGGAGCAAAGAGACAAGGTCCTGTGATGTAGAAGCGCTGAGAAGGCCCTGAGAAGTGAGAGCGCAGTAGCAGGATTCCGAAGAGTGTCATCAAGGCAGGAATCCGTAGAGCAGGAACAACAGGTCCAGAGTACTGGGTCGAAAGCACCAGAGCAGGAAACAAGGAACTCGTTGCCAAGTCAACTAGTGGAGGTTAGAGGCTATCCTTAAATATCCCTTCCAAAGGAGAGATGATGCCTAGAGAGGGTCTGGGTCAGAGTGCTGGTCAGCGGCGTCCCAGCTGCCACGTTGAGTCCTGGAGGCTAGGCAGAATGCGGGGTCAGTGGCTGGCTGCGGCCGTGAGAACACCCGGAGCAAGGTCAGAAGTAAGACATGTGGTGAGTAGTGCCGGTCTCGGGTTGCCGTGGCCAGTGGATGTAACAACCAGCTTGGTCCCACTGTAGGCAACAAATGCAGCTCCTATCTGTATATAATGACATACCTCTCCCTCTAAGAACATGCCATACTGGGTCAGACCAAGGGTCCATCAAGCCCAGCATCCTGTTTCCAACAGTGGCCAATCCAGGCCATAAGAACCTGGCAAGTACCCAAAAACTAAGTCTATTCCATGTTACTGTTGCTAGTAATAGCGGTGGTTATTATATAAGTCAACTTAATTAATAGCATGTAATGGACTTCTCCTCCAAGAACTTATCCAATCCTTTTTTAAACACAGCTATACTAACTGCACTAACCACATCTTCTGGCAACAAATTCCAGAGTTTAATTGTGCATTGAGTGAAAAAGAACTTTCTCCGATTAGTTTTAAATGGCTACTTGCTAACTTCATGGAGTGCCCCCTAGTCTTTCTATTATCCGAAAGAGTAAAAAACCGATTCACATCTACCCGTTCTAGACCTCTCATGATTTTAAACACCTGTATCATATCGCCCCTCAGCTGGCTCTTCTCCAAGCTGAAAAGTCCTAACCTCTTTAGTCTTTCCTCATAAGGGAACTGTTCAATTCCCCTTATCATTTTGGTAGCCCTTCTCTGTACCTTCTCCATCGCAATTATATCTTTTTTGAGATGCGGCGACCAGAATTGTACACAGTATTCAAGGTGCGGCCTCACCATGGAGCGATACAGAGGCATTATGACATTTTCCGTTTTATTTATCATTGGTATTGTTACCTCCCGAGAGTGGTAAGACTACCATAAAGTCTGTAGCAATGTGAGTCCAGGGCTCATCTGGCACTGGCAAAGGTTGGAGTAGGCTCCTAGGATGTCCGGGCGGCGGTTTCTGTCTGGCACAATTGGAACAAGAAGAAACATAGGAGAACGTGTCTTCCTTCATGGTGGGCCACCAGTAGTACTTCTGTAGTTTAGCCAGAGTTCTGCGTTGACCAGGGTGTCCAGCCAGTTTCGAATCGTGAGCCCATGCTAACAGTTTTTTCCTTAGGTTCCTGGGTACAACGGTCTTACCCACAGGTACTGGGTGAGTAGCTGACAAAAAAACTCTTTTCAGGTCGATGATATGTTGGGGTTCATCAGGTATGTCCTCAGAGAGAAATGAGCGAGATAAGAACGTCAGAGCAGATGCCCTATCTCCAGGGCGGTATTTCAGCACAGGGACCATCTCGCTTGCCTATGGTTTAGGCGGTGAGCGTGACGGAGGTACTCCAGAATTTTGTGATCCGTGAAAACAGTGATCTGATGTTGTGCACCTTCAAGCCAAGGGCACCACTCTTCGAATGCCATCTTTATAGCCAGTAGTTCTTTATCCCCTATGCCGTAATTCTTCTCCGCTGGCGAGAAGTGTTGGGAGAAAAAAAGAACATGGATGTAAGGTCTTAGAATCACCGGACTGGCTTAGCATGGCCCCTGCTCTCTTAAGGCCAATATCCTGGTCGGCCAGTTTTTTCACCTACGAAAATTATACACATCCAAAGAGGAGTACGTGATTCAAGCCAAAGTTATGCTGTCACAGTTTGTACCATGTTTTAAAACAAGCATTTAAATGCACCCTTTATATTAACCTTGACCTACTTTTTCAACCACAAGCATTGCCTGCACTGGAACAGTTCATTCGCGTCCTACTTTATTTAGGATCCACCAGTCAGATTAGTTCGATCATTAGACATCACTGGCCTATGTTATCATTGCATAACATTTTTAAGATCCCTACATGCTTTGCATTTCATTGCAGGAAGGATTTCCAGGATTTCCTTATACACTGTGGATACCGTATGCCTCCATTATACCATCAGTCTCTCCCTTGGGACATCATCCTTGTGTATATTGTTCGGTGTGTCCCCATTCCGTCTCGATAACATCTTTCAAACACCCTGTAACTGGCAAAGAATATGCCCTTCATTTTTCATCAACATGCCTCTCTGCGGGTGTAATACCCCTTTGAAGGGTGGTAATTTTTCGGAAAAACTGTTACACAGGGAACAGAGGTGGATCTTCACTTTATAATCATTGTCCCCTAATGGTTTTAATACAGATATCGAGTGGGTCCATTTTGTCTAGCACTTTTCTCCTATATAGATCAGTACATTATTGTAATTGTTACATTATTATAATTATCATGTTATGTACATTATAGTATTTATTCATAGATGATGACAATCCATGTTTTGTATAGCACTGTGCTCCAGCCTTGATTGGATATGTGGTTTTCTCTTCACATTTTCTCTTTACATTCTTTCTATTTTCTTCTATTGTTTTCTTTCAGTCCCTTTAATCCTCTCTGTTTCACCTCAGTTTCCCTTTGGCTAACTTCCAACCATGTGACCTTGTTTGATTGGACAACCCTAGTTTTGGCACCAGGATCAGCATCTTTAATTATGCTGGTCTAGTTCACTATCTGTAAGGGTTCCGAGTATTTTGAATGTATATGCAGAAGGTATGTAGTTTATGTTACTTACTGCCTACCCACCTTAATTATGTCTTTTATATATCATGACAGTTGTTGATTTGCTTTCTTGTATAGTTGTTCGATGGCCTATAAAGTCCCTCCCGATGCAGCCTTTTGGGCAAAACACAGGGTCCGTGTTGGGGAACTTCTTGATCTGTGTAACATGAATGTATGAGATTCAGGAGTATCTTCATTAATTAAAAATGAAAATTGCATTTGACTTGCAAGTATATTATTGACTTTCTTAAAGGACTACTATATTCACCAGAATCCTTTTTTCACAAACTTTAGGGGATAGCAGATGGATCCAGCTGTTATCCCAAACCACATTATACCATAGGTTTAAAAAGAATATTTGTATTTATGGCATATCACTAGTAATGACAAATATGCATATATTTGCTATTTTATTTCAAATATTTTTATTTAGATTTTAAATACAATCGGTAATACATTACAGCAATTATGTAGAGATGTGTGACACTTCTCAACTCCACATATAAATGCAGTTCATGAAATTCATTAACTGGAAACATCTAACACTCCCCTAATCCCACCCCCCCCCCCCCCCCCCCCATACTTTTTAGGTAAGAAAACTACATGGCAAGCAAGATAAATAATATAGGTTCAGCTTTCACTGTGCTGAGTTCACAATTAGACTTCTCATCTGCTGTTCCATAATACATTGATGATGAATAGCAAGACACAATTACAAGAGTGTAGGAGCATCAAGGGACAACCACCTCTGTAAGATGGCTTTCTTAGCTAGCAATACTTTCTTTACCCACAACCTTGTACATTTATCTTTAAAGACTATTTGATGTAAAGTATCAAAAAGAAAAGTCTGGACCCTTAATGGTATTAACACTCCCTTAATGTTATGAATGTATTGCTGCGCTTTTTCTCAAAACTTCCCAACACTGGAACATGACCAAAAGTGATGTCATAAAAAAACTGATTGGCACTAGAGACATCGCTCTGATGGGCAAAGCTGACAAAAACATGTTTGCCTACGAGATATATAGGACTGCAAATATGTGCAATTTTTTGAGATGGGGTGACCAGAACTCATGGTGTGGTCAAACCATAGATCGATACAGGGGCAATATGATGTTTTCCATTTTATTCTCCATTCCGTTTCAGAAAATTCCTAACATTAAATTTGTTTTTTTGACCACTGCAGCATATTGAGCTGAGGATTTCAGTGTATTGTCCACAAGGTCCTGTCAAGTTTCTGCCTGCAATGCAGCCTCTCCACCAGCAGAGGCTTTCACCGAGCCCCACTCATAGCTGCCCTAGCCACTTCCTCGCTGATCACATGACACAGCAGTTCAGGATCTACTTAACTCAGCATGTCTACTCCCTCCTTGCCTCTTCATAGAGTCACCTCAGCTCGACTCACTATACTTTGCCTTGCAGTCTACCTAGCCTTCTACCTCGCTTTGCCTTGCGGCCTGTCTGGGGCTTAGAACATAAGAACATAAGAAAATGCCATACTGGGTCAGACCAAGGTTCCATCAAGCCCAGCATTCTGTTTCCAACAGTGGCCAATCCAGGCCATAAGAACCTGGCAAGTACCCAAAAACTAAGTCTATTCCATGTTACCATTGCTAATGGCAGTGGCTATTCTCTAAGTGAACTTAATAGCAGGCAATGGACTTCTCCTCCAAGAACTTATCCAATCCTTTTTTAAACAGAACTATACTAACTGCACTAACCACATCCTCTGGCAACAGAGTTTAATTGTGCGTTGAGTAAAAAAGAACTTTCTCCGATTAGTTTTAAATGTGCCCCATGCTAACTTCAGGGAGTGCCCCCTAGTCTTTCTACTATCCGAAAGAGTAAATAACCAATTCACATCTACCCGTTCTAGACCTCTCATGATTTTAAACATCTCTATCATATCCCCCCTCAGCTGTCTCTTCTCCAAGCTGAAAAGTCCTAACCTCTTTAGTCTTTTCTCATAGGGGAGCTGTTCCATTCCCCTTATCATTTTGGTAGCCCTTCTCTGTACCTTCTCCATCGCAATTATATCTTTTTTGAGATGCGGCGACCAGAATTCTACACAGTATTCAAGGTGTGGTCTCACCATGGAGCGATACAGAGGCATTATGACATTTTCCGTTTTATTCACCATTCCCTTTCTAATAATTCCCAACATTCTGTTTGCTTTTTTGACTGCCGCAGCACACTGAACCGACGATTTCAATGTGCTAACCACTATGACGCCTAGATCTCTTTCTTGGGTTGTAGCGCCTAATATGGAACCCAACATTGTGTAATTATAGCATGGGTTATTTTTCCCTATATGCATCACCTTGCACTTATCCACATTAAATTTCATCTGCTATTTGGATGCCCAATTTTCCAGTCTCACAAGGTCTTCTTGCAATTTATCACAATCTGCTTGTGATTTAACTACTCTGAACAATTTTGTGTCATCTGCAAATTTGATTATCTCACTCGTCATATTTCTTTCCAGATCATTTATAAATATTGAAAAGTAAGGGTCCCAATACAGATCTCTGAGGCACTCCACTGTCCACTCCCTTCCACTGAGAAAATTGTCCATTTAATCCTACTCTTTGTTTCCTGTCTTTTAGCCAGTTTGCAATCCATGAAAGGACATTGCCACCTATTCCATGACTTTTTATTTTTCCTAGAAGCCTCTCTTGAGGAACTTTGTCAAACGCCTTCTGAAAATCCAAGTATATTACATCTACTGGTTCAGCTTTATCCACATGTTTATTAACTCCTTCAAAAAAGTGAAGCAGATTTGTGAGGCAAGACTTGCCCTGGGTAAAGCCATGCTGACTTTGTTCCATTAAACCATGTCTTTCTATATGTTCTGTGATTTTGATGTTTAGAACACTTTCCACTATTTTTCCTTGCACTGGTCAGGCTAACCGGTCTGTAGTTTCCCGGATCGCCCCTGGAGCCCTTTTTAAATATTGGGGTTATATTTGCTATCCTCCAGTCTTCAGGTACAATGGATGATTTTAATGATAGGTTACAAATGTTTACTAATAGGTCTGAAATTTCATTTTTTAGTTCCTTCAGAACTCTGGGGTGTATACCATCCCATCCAGGTGATTTACTAATTTTCAGTTTGTCAATCCGGCCTACCACATCTTCTAGGTTCACCGTAATTTGATTCAGTCCATCTGAATCATTATCCATGAAAACCTTCTCCATTACGGATACCTCCCCAACATCCTCTTCAGTAAACACCGAAGCAAAGAAATCATTTAATCTTTCCGCGATGGCCTTATCTTCTCTAAGTGCCCCTTTAACCCCTCGATCATCTAACGATCCAACTGACTCCCTCACAAGCTTTCTGCTTCGGATATATTTTAAAAAGTTTTTACTGTGAGTTTTTGCCTCTACAGCCAACTTCTTTTCAAATTCTCTCTTAGCCTGTCTTATTAATGTCTTACATTTAACTTGCCAACGTATATGCTTTATCCTATTTTCTTCTGTTGGATCCTTCTTCCAATTTTTGAATGAAGATCTTTTGGCTAAAATAGCTTCTTTCACCTCCCCTTTTAACCATGCCAGTAATCGTTTTGCCTTCTTTCCACCTTTCTTAATGTGTGGAATACATCTAGACTGTGCTTCTAGAATGGTATTTTTTAGCAATGACCACGCCTCTTGGACATTTTTTACTTTTGTAGCTGCTCCTTTCAGTTTTTTTCTAACAATTTTTCTCATTTTATCAAAGTTTCCCTTTTGAAAGTTTACCATGAGAGCCTTGGATTTGCACACTGTTCCTCTTCCAGTCATTAAATAAAATTTGATCATATTATGTTCACTATTGCCAAGCGGCCCCGTTACCTCTCTCAGCAAGTCCTGTGCTCCACTGAGAATTAGATCTAAAATTGCTCCCTCTCTCATTGGTTCCTGAAGCAATTGCTCCATAAAGCTATCATTTATTCCATCCAGGAACGTTATCTCTCTAGCGTGTCCAGATGATACATTTACCCAGTCAGTATTGGGGTAATTGAAGTCTCCCATTATTACTGCACTACCAATTTGGTTAGCTTCCCTAATTTCTCTTAGCATTTCACTGTCCGTCTCACCATCTTGACCAGGTGGACGGTAGTATACCCCTATCACTATAGTCTTCCCCAACACACAAGGGATTTCTACCCATAAAGATTCAATTTTGTATTTAGTCTCATGCAGGATGTTTATCCTGTTGGACTCTATGCGATCCCGGACATAAAGCGCCACACTTCCTCCCGGGTGCTCCTCTCTGTCATTGCGATATAATTTGTACCCCGGTATAGCACTGTCCCATTAGTTATTCTCTTTCCACCATGTCTCTGAGATGCCAATTAAGTCTATGTCATCATTCACTGCTATACATTCTAATTCTCCCATCTTACTTCTTAGACTTCTGGCATTAGCATACAAACATTTCAAAGTTTGTTTTTTGTTTGTATTTTCATTCTGCTTTTTAATTGATAGGGATAAGTTAGAATTTTTTAGCTCAGGTGAGTTTTTAGTTACAGGCACTTGGATTATTTTTCTAATTATTGGAACCTCACTGTCGGGATGCTTTCCCCTTTGTTCTAGTTTAAAAGCTGCTCTATCTCCTTTTTAAAGGTTAGCGCCAGCAGTCTGGTTCCACCCTGGTTAAGGTGGAGCCCATCCCTTCGGAAGAGACTCCCCCTTCCCCAAAAGGTTCTCCAGTTCCTAACAAAACTGAATCCCTCTTCCTTGCACCATCGTCTCATCCATGCATTGAGACTCCAGAGCTCTGCCTGCCTCTGGTGACCTGCGCGTCGAACAGGGAGCATCTCAGAGAATGCTACCCTGGTGGTTCTGGATTTAAGATTTCTACCTAAGAGCCTAAATTTGGCTTCCAGAACCTCCCTCCCACATTTTCCTATGCCGTTGGTGCCCACAAGTACCACGACAGCCGGCTCCTCCCCAGCACTGTCTAAAATCCTATCTAGGTGACGCGTGAGGTCTGCCACCTTCGCACCAGGTAGGCATGTTACCAGGCGATCCTCACGCCCACCAGCCACCCAGCTATCTACATTCCTAATAATCAAATCACCAACTATGACGGCCTTCTACCTTGCTTTGTGGCCTATCTTGGCCTTCTGCCTTGCTTACAGCCTACCTTGGATTCCTGGCTGCTCTGTGGCCTTCCATAGTTTCCTGCCTTACTCTGTAGTCTACCTTGGCTTCCTGTCTTGCTCTGTGGCCTATGCTGGCCTTCTGCATTGCTCAGTATTTATTTATTTTATTTATTTAAAAACTTTTCTATACCGTCGCTAAGTTAAGTACCATCACAACGGTTTACAAATAGGTATATATAGGTATGTATCGTACATTCTAACATGTGCCAACTAAAAACGGTTACAATATCGTTAATAAAGTTAAATTTTTGGGTAGTGATGGATTAGTCTGGGAAAGTTTATTGATGTACTTTATTTCGGTCTATTTCTCTACTGCATTGTGTATTTATAATATTGTGATGCCATTTATTCTTAGCTGCGTTTTTCTGCATTTTTTGTTCTCTCTCTCCCTCTCTACCCCACTGTCTCTTTTGGAAAGGCTTGCTTAAAGAGCCATGTCTTTAAGGTTTTCTTAAAGGATTTGAAATCACTCTGTAATCTGAGTTCAGTGGGCATTGTGTTCCATAGAAAGGGCCCAGCCAGTGATAAGGCCCTTTCTCTTACTTGGGTTAGTTTTGCTGATTTTACTGTAGGGATTGTTAGTAGTGCTTTGTTAGCCGAACGAAGGTTCCTTTGTGGGACATGGACTCTTAGAGCTGTATTTAGCCAGTCTGCTTCTTTATCATATATTAGTTTGTGTATTGTGCTTAAGGCTTTGTACTTGATCCTGTATTCAATTGGTAGCCAATGTAGTTCTGCTAAAGTTTCTGTTATATGGTCCCTTCTTTTTTTTCCTGTTAAAATTCTGGCTGCAGTATTTTGAAGTATTTGTAGTGGTCTGATTGATGAGCTGGGGAGTCCTAATAAGAGTGCATTGCAGTAATCAGTACTGGCGAAAACAAGTGTTTGTAGGATTGTTCTGAAGTGGTCAGGTGTGAGTAATGGTTTCAATCTTTTAAGGATCATGAGTTTTGCGTAACCTTCCCTTACTTTTAAGGATATGTGTTGTTTTAAATTGATTTCTGGATCCATTATTACTCCCAGATTTCTTACTTTTTCGGCCAGTTCTATTTTCTGGTTATTTCCCAGCGTTATTGGTGTTTTGACGATTTCAGGTTTTCTTCGTTCAAGGTGTAGGAATTCTGTTTTATCAATTGTAATAACCAGCTCCATTTGGGTTAGAAGTTGTTTTATTATGCCAAGGTACATGTTTGCTAATCCTAGTGTTTTATCAATGGAGTCCTCTATTGGTAGAATTAGCTGAATGTCGTCAGCGTAAATGTAATGAATTATCCCTAGTCCTGCCAGTAGATGACAAAGAGGCAGCATATATATATTGAAGAGGGTGGCAGACAGAGCTGAACCCTGAGGTACTCCGGTTTCGAGTTTAAGTTTTTTTGAAAGAGTGTTTTTTTTATCATAACTTGGAAGAACCTATTGCTGAGATAAGATTTAAACCAGTAGCTTAACTTGGCTTTCTGCCTTGTTCTGGGGCCTTCTAGGCTCTCCTACATTGTCAGTGGCCTTCTGGGCCTATTTGCCCTGCCTTGTGGCCTTAGGGCCTATTAGAGTTACCTTGTCCTGTCTTGTGCCCTATTGGGCTTTCCTGTTTACTGTTGAGTGTCCTTCTCCTGTCCTTGTCTAGTCCTGTCCTTGTTTGGACCTTATCCTGTCCAATCCAGTTGCCCCTTGTCTGTTTTCCAGGCCTTGTCCTGCCCAGAATTTCAGTCTCTTGTCTGTTTCCCAGTCCTTGTTCTTGGTTCAAGCTCTGCCTGTATCCTGCCCCTGCCTGTTCAAGTACCAGCCTTACCCTCAGCTCTGCCTGGACGCAGCTCCCAGCCAGTGCCTGTATGCAGCTCCCAGCAAGTATCTGGATCCAGCTCCCAGCCTGTGCTTGACTCCAGCTGTTAGTCTGTATCCAGCTCCCAGCCAGTACCTGAATCCAGTACCAGCCATGATATTCACTAGAAAGTCCTACCAGACCCCAGAACCCAAAAATTCACCCTTTAGGAGAGGGGGTTGGTTAGGCAGAAGATCACCTCTAGTCCTGCTTTGAAGTTCTATGTGACTTTTGCCGGGATGCTCCCTGATTCCAGCCTGCCAGACTGTGACAGGTCCAAGATTCTTTTCTGGCTGGTGACTCCTAATATGGAACCCAGCATTGCATATCCGTACTTGAGATTATTTTTCCTTAGGTGCATCACTTCTCAGTTTTCCACATTAAATATCATCTGCCCTTCAGATGTCCAGTCTCTCAGTTTCACATGTTCCTTCTGCATGTATTCAATCCACTGCTGTTTTAACAACTTTGAATAATTGTATGTCATCTGCAAGTTTGATTTGTTGTTCCTTTTTCCAGATCATTTTAATATGTTAACAGCACAGGTCCCAGTACAGATGCCTATGGTAGTCCATTAATGACATTTCTCCATTTGGAAAACTGAGCATTTAGTCCTACTGTTTCCTGTCTTTTAAGCAGTTACCAATCTCCAACAGGACACTGCCTACAAGCCCATGATTTTTTAATTTCCTGAGGAGTCTTCTCAAGGGGAACTTTGTCAAATGCTTTCTGAAAATCCAAATACACAGAATCATCTGGCTCATCTTTATCTACAAGTTTATTGCATCTTCAAAAAAATCTAATAGATTTGTAAAGCAAGACTTTCCTTTGCTAAAACAATGTTGACTCTTCCCCAGTAAGCAATAACTGTACATATGGCCAGTAATTTTGTTTTAAAGAATAGCTTCTACCAGTTAGGCTTGCCAGTCTACGTTTCCTCGATCACCCCTGGAGCCCTTTTTAAAAACTGGTGTTACATTAGCCACATGTCAGTCTTCAGGTTTTGTGGTTTTTTAAATGATAGACTATAGATTACAAGCAATATGTTTCCAATTGTACATTTGAGTTCTTTCAAGACTCTGGGATGGATACCATCCGTTCCTGGTGATTTGTTACTCTTTAGTTTGTCAATCTCATCTATTACATTCTCCACTATCATATAGATTTTCTTAGTTGCTTAAGAATCAGCACCACCAAATAAAGTTTCCAGCATGAGTATGATCCCAATATAGTCCTCAGCAAGGACCAAGGCAAATAATTAATTCAGTTTTTCTGCTGTTTCCTTGTCCTCCTGGAGTACCCCTTTTACCTCTCAGGTATGTAATAGACTAGTTGCAAACTCACAGACTTTTTGATTCAAATATACAAGAAAAAGTTTTTATTATTAGTTTTTTTTTCTCTATAGCAAGCTTCTTCTCAAATTCTCTAATTGCCTTACGTGTTTTTGGTTTTTTTTTGCAGTTTCTTTATTTGGGTCTACTTTCCATTTTTTGAAAGATACTCTTGGCTTTAACTACCTATTTGCCTCACCATTAAACCACACTGGCAGTCATTTAGTCTTCCTTTGACCTTTTTTAATACATGAGATACAATTTATTTGTGTTACGCTTGGACTCCGGACAGGAGTCGTGCACACCACCCAGCAGGGTGGCTCCAGGTGGAGAGAGACAGGAAGCTCGAACAGAGTCAGGTACCAGGCTGGGTCAGGGCAGGCAGCAAGAATCAGAGTCTGGGTTCAGGCTGGGTCAGGGCAGGCGGCAAGTGGCAGTGTCAGTACAGGCTGGGTCAGGGCAGGCGGCAGTCAGCAGTGTCTGGGTCCAGGCTGGGTCAGGGCACAGTAAGCAGGGCAGGGCAGGTCAGAAGGCCCGTAGGCCACCCACACACACACACGGAAGGCCCGTAGGCCACACACCAATAGCGGGGCAAGGCAGGTCAGAAGGCCCGTAGGCCACACACACACACACGGAAGGCCCGTAGGCCACACACCAATAGCGGGGCAAGGCAGGTCAGAAGGCCCGTAGGCCACACACACACACACGGAAGGCCCGTAGGCCACACACCAATAGCGGGGCAAGGCAGGTCAGAAGGCCCGTAGGCCACACACACACACATGGAAGGCCCGTAGGCCACACACCAATAGCGGGGCAAGGCAGGTCAGAAGGCCCGTAGGCCACACACACACACACGGAAGGCCCGTAGGCCACACACCAATAGCGGGGCAAGGCAGGTCAGAAGGCCCGTAGGCCACACACACACACACGGAAGGCCCGTAGGCCAGGTATAGAAATCAAGGAAGAAGGCCAAAAGGCCGCACAAGGCAAGGCAAGGAAAGGAAAGGCCCGAAGGCCACGCAAGGCAAGACAAGGCAAGGATAGGCCCGAAGGCCACGCAAGGCAAGGCAAGGCAAGGATAGGCCCGAAGGCCACGCAAGGCAAGGCAAGGCAAGGATAGGCCCGAAGGCCGCGCAAGGCAAGGCAAGGCAAGGATAGGCCCGAAGGCCGCGCAAGGCAAGGCAAGGCAAGGCAAGGATAGGCCCGAAGGCCACGCAAGGCAAGGCAAGGCAAGGATAGGCCCGAAGGCCACGCAAGGCAAGGCAAGGCAAGGATAGGCCCGAAGGCCGCGCAAGGCAAGGCAAGGCAAGGCAAGGCAAGGATAGGCCCGAAGGCCACGCAAGGCAAGGCAAGGCAAGGATAGGCCCGAAGGCCACGCAAGGCAAGGCAAGGCAAGGATAGGCCCGAAGGCCACGCAAGGCAAGGCAAGGCAAGGATAGGCCCGAAGGCCGCGCAAGGCAAGGCAAGGCAAGGATAGGCCCGAAGGCCACGCAAGGCAAGGCAAGGCAAGGCAAGGATAGGCCCGAAGGCCGCGCAAGGCAGGCTAGAGCAGGGAGCCCAGGTGAGCTCGATGCCGAAGCACCGAGGCAACTGTCAGGCAGGGTTAAGAGGGCACACCCAGAGCATAGAGTGGACATAGGAGATGGACTGGGCCTGTCAGGAAAGTCAGCACTAGAGGGACCCCTGGTGGTGAGGCGGTAGCACAGCAGCCACAGCCGTAACAGTACCCCCCCCTCAAGGCCTCCCCCTCCTCCTGGATCCCATCTGTGCAGGAGGTAGTCAAGAATAACGGGAGACCACTCCGGGGGTGATGCGGCAGGTTCAACTCCTTTCCGAGGCAAAAAGGCAGTCCATAACCCCTCCTGGGACAAGGCGGCAGGGTGAGACCCCTCCTGGGGTAGCAGAGGCGGTGCAGATTTCCATAACCCCTCCTGGGGTGACAAGGGGAACACAAACCCCACCTGGGGCAGAGAAATAGTCCGTAACCCTTCTTGAGGCGATAGTAGGACCGGTCCAGACCCTTCCAAGGTCGGCATTAAGACCGGTACAGGCCCCTCCAGGGGCGGCAGCTGGGCCAGTACAGCAGGCTCGGATCCTACTCGGGCAATTGTAGCAGGCTCGGACCCCTCTCGGGGCGTTGTAGCAGGCTCGGACCCCTCTCGGGGCGATGAAGCAGGCTCGGACCCCTCTCGGGGCATTGTAGCAGGCTCGGACCCCTCTCGGGGCGTTGTAGCAGGCTCGGACCCCTCTCGGGGCGATGAAGCAGGCTCGGACCCCTCTCGGGGCATTGTAGCAGGCTCGGACCCCTCTCGGGGCATTGTAGCAGGCTCGGACCCCTCTCGGGGCGATGAAGCAGGCTCGAACCTCTCTCGGGGCGATGAAGCAGGCTCAGACCCCTCTCGGGGCATTGTAGCAGGCTCGGACCCCTCTCGGGGCGTTGTAGCAGGCTCGGACCCCTCTCGGGGCGATGAAGCAGGCTTGGACCCCTCTCGGGGCATTGTAGCAGGTTCGGACCCCTCTCGGGGCGATGAAGCAGGCTCGGACCCCTCTCGGGGCATTGTAGCAGGCTCGGACCCCTCTCGGGCGTTTGTAGCAGGCTCGGACCCCTCTCGGGGCGATGAAGCAGGCTCGGACCCCTCTCGGGGCGTCAGCAGGACCGGTATGGACCCCTCCAGGGGTGGCAGCAGGACCGGTATGGACCCCTCCCGGGGTGGCAGCAGGGCCAGTTCAGCAGACTCCGATGGCTGACTCAGGAAGTCTGTCAGTAGGACTGGTTCGGACCCCTCTGAAGACGGCAGCAGGGCCGGTTCGGCAGGCTCAGATGGCAGAGGTAGAAAGTCTGTCAGCAGGGCTGGTGCGGGCCCCTCCGAGGACGGCAGCAGGGCCGGTTCAGCAGACTCAGGCTCTTCTCGGGGTAGTGCAGCAGGTTCAGATGGCAGAGTAGCATGGTTAAAGGTAGTGTGCATGGAAGACACAGATTGTACTGCCGTGGGCTTGATACCTCGAGCCAAAGTCTGATGCTCCTGATTTTGTTTCTGGAGGAGCAGTTTAGAGAAGGCACAGGCAGTTCTAGGACGTCTAAGGAAGGTGCTCGTTAGTGTCCACTTGGCAGCTGTGGGAAGCTGAGCCCTGCTAGAGCTAATCAGCTCTCTCCGTTGTAGAGAAACCTGTTCCCGAGGCTCTAGCACTGGTCTCACAGAAGCCTTCTTGGCCAGGTAAGTCCTGGGTTTTTCTACCCTCAAACTGCCAGCAAAAATGTCTGTTTTAGTTGAGCCAGAAACAGAATACTGGTTAGGAGAGCTGATAGCCTTTTCTAATTGCACAGCTGGTCCTAGAGCAGAACAACAGGGGCAGGGTTTGCCTGGAGGTAACAAACACGGGAGACAGGAGCATTTCCACCACCCTGGTTTAGGAGCCAGACAGTTCAAACACTCCTGATAGACAGAAACATTTTTCTTGTTGCAGTTATTGCATGACCAGTGTTCCTGACCAACAAGTTCACAGGCTAGACAGTTCTGATAGCTAGGATAATTCAAAGTTTGACAGGAATGGCAGGTATAAAACTTTAAAGAAGGAGGCATCTTGAATTAGTGAAAAGTTGACTCACCGGCAGGACACAGACCTATCTCTTCCCCTGGAAAATGTGATGGCTTCGGCATACTGTTACGCTTGGACTCCGGACAGGAGTCGTGCACACCACCCAGCAGGGTGGCTCCAGGTGGAGAGAGACAGGAAGCTCGAACAGAGTCAGGTACCAGGCTGGGTCAGGGCAGGCAGCAAGAATCAGAGTCTGGGTTCAGGCTGGGTCAGGGCAGGCGGCAAGTGGCAGTGTCAGTACAGGCTGGGTCAGGGCAGGCGGCAGTCAGCAGTGTCTGGGTCCAGGCTGGGTCAGGGCACAGTAAGCAGGGCAGGGCAGGTCAGAAGGCCCGTAGGCCACCCACACACACACACGGAAGGCCCGTAGGCCACACACCAATAGCGGGGCAAGGCAGGTCAGAAGGCCCGTAGGCCACACACACACACACGGAAGGCCCGTAGGCCACACACCAATAGCGGGGCAAGGCAGGTCAGAAGGCCCGTAGGCCACACACACACACACGGAAGGCCCGTAGGCCACACACCAATAGCGGGGCAAGGCAGGTCAGAAGGCCCGTAGGCCACACACACACACACGGAAGGCCCGTAGGCCACACACCAATAGCGGGGCAAGGCAGGTCAGAAGGCCCGTAGGCCACACACACACACATGGAAGGCCCGTAGGCCACACACCAATAGCGGGGCAAGGCAGGTCAGAAGGCCCGTAGGCCACACACACACACACGGAAGGCCCGTAGGCCACACACCAATAGCGGGGCAAGGCAGGTCAGAAGGCCCGTAGGCCACACACACACACACGGAAGGCCCGTAGGCCAGGTATAGAAATCAAGGAAGAAGGCCAAAAGGCCGCACAAGGCAAGGCAAGGAAAGGAAAGGCCCGAAGGCCACGCAAGGCAAGACAAGGCAAGGATAGGCCCGAAGGCCACGCAAGGCAAGGCAAGGCAAGGATAGGCCCGAAGGCCACGCAAGGCAAGGCAAGGCAAGGATAGGCCCGAAGGCCGCGCAAGGCAAGGCAAGGCAAGGCAAGGATAGGCCCGAAGGCCACGCAAGGCAAGGCAAGGCAAGGATAGGCCCGAAGGCCACGCAAGGCAAGGCAAGGCAAGGATAGGCCCGAAGGCCACGCAAGGCAAGGCAAGGCAAGGCAAGGATAGGCCCGAAGGCCACGCAAGGCAAGGCAAGGCAAGGATAGGCCCGAAGGCCACGCAAGGCAAGGCAAGGCAAGGATAGGCCCGAAGGCCGCGCAAGGCAAGGCAAGGCAAGGATAGGCCCGAAGGCCACGCAAGGCAAGGCAAGGCAAGGATAGGCCCGAAGGCCGCGCAAGGCAGGCTAGAGCAGGGAGCCCAGGTGAGCTCGATGCCGAAGCACCGAGGCAACTGTCAGGCAGGGTTAAGAGGGCACACCCAGAGCATAGAGTGGACATAGGAGATGGACTGGGCCTGTCAGGAAAGTCAGCACTAGAGGGACCCCTGGTGGTGAGGCGGTAGCACAGCAGCCACAGCCGTAACAATTTGGACTTCCAAGATGACAGTTATAAATAATGTCTATGCCTCATGCAAATTTTAACATTTGCAACCAAAGGTCTACTGAAAAATGCTTTTGTTTGAATGGTTTTATTGGCAGTTGTTTCTTTTTGTGAATGTGAATTATAGGGATGGTGCAGGTAAAAAAATGTTTTTTTGTGTTTGGTGGTAGGAGTGGAGGGTTTCAGTTTGGGTTCACTTCATCTCTATTTTGGTTTTCAGCTACACAGCATATGGCTGTGAAATAAAATGGCACCAGCATCACTTTTGATCTGGGGCAGGCAGTAGAGAAGAGATTGGGTTTCACAATTGCCTCCTTCTTCCAGTTCCCCATGGAAGAGGGATTTAGGGGAAGGTGGCAGTAGTGGCAGCATTTCACACCTTTTTTCCTTTTAAATTGTCTTTTGCAAATGAAAGTCAACAAAAAAACAGTCAGATTTCAGGGATTTTTTTTTTTTTGTTTCTTTTAAAAATGAAACAAAACACAAAAGGCCGTATTTTAAAACCCCGGGGTTTATGCGCTTGGCTGGGCCTTACGTGCACTGGGCCCATTTTCAAATGGGCCCGGCCATGCACGTAAACCCTGGGACGCGTGTAAATGTCGGGGCCTTAAAAGGGGGCAGACCGGGGGGTGGGGAGGAGCTAGAGGCGCCCTGTACAGCAGCCATTTGTCGCAACTTGCTCAAAAGCCCAGTGAGCAGCAAAGTTACCCAGATAATTTTAAGTGGGTAACTTTACCAGATATTCAGCGGCACTTAATATTGTCTGCCATTCACCAGGCTTTTGAATATGAAATAAAAGTAGCAGTCTAGCAGTACCCAATGCCCCTCCCTCCTTCCTCCCAAGAAAAAGAAATGCAATGGGCCAATAGCACTTCATTTCCCTCCGTCCCCTATAAAAAAAAAAAATGGTGGGCCAAATCCTGAATCGCCAAAAGTATCTCTAAAGCCCAGCATGAGGAGAAGTCTCTTTTACCTTCTCTTGCTGAACTGAATTTTAAGTACCAGTACAGCTAACAGTTCCCAGAACTAGATATTAATTTATTCACTGCACTCTGGGG
This sequence comes from Rhinatrema bivittatum, assembly GCF_901001135.1. Lineage (NCBI taxonomy): Eukaryota > Metazoa > Chordata > Amphibia > Gymnophiona > Rhinatrematidae > Rhinatrema > Rhinatrema bivittatum. The sequence continues at coordinate 162,098,299 of NC_042616.1, read as the reverse complement.
TAAATAAACCAAGTCCCAATTGAGAACCCAAAAGAGAATTGGTCTCCTTCCCTGTACTAAGAACATAAGAGTTAAGAACATAAGCAATGCTATACTGGGTCAGACCAAGGATCCATCAAGCCCAGTATCCTGTCTCCAACAGTGGCCAATCCAAGTCACAATTACCTGGCAAGTACCCAAACATTAAATAAATCTCAAGCTACTATTGCTTATTAATTAATAGCAGTTTATGGATTTTTCTTCTAGGAATGTATCCAAGCCATTTTTAAACCCAGTTACACTAACTGCTATAACCACATCCTCTGGCAATGAATTTTAGAGCTTAACTATGCGCTGAATGAAAAATAATTTTCTTCAATTTGTTTTAAATGAGCTACTTGCTAACTTCATGGAGTGCCCCCTAGTCCTATTATCTGAGAGAGTAAATAACCGATTTACATTAACTTGTGCAGGTCCTTTCATGATTTTGTAGATCTCTATCATATCCCCCCTCAGTCGTCTCTTCTCCAAACTGAACAGCCCTAACTTCCTAAGCCTTTCCTCATACAGCAGCCATTCCCATGCCACTTATTTTGGTTGCTCTTCTCTACACTTTCTCCAGTGCAACTATATCTTTTTTTAGATGCGGCGACCAGAATTGCACACAGTATTCAAGGTGCGGTCTCACTATGGAGTGATACAAAGGCATTATGAGTTATATATATTAACTAAACAGGTGCCATCAAATACTGTAACATAGTTTCATATTAAATATTACTTAGTGGTTGTGATAAGTCATGTCTACTTTAAGTATATCGGCTATAAGATAAATTAACACTTAAGTCTTGTCCTCTGTTGTTGCAATCTAATAGAGGTAAAGTAAAATAAAATGACATCCATCATTTTATTTGCCATTCCCTTCTTAATAATTCTTAACATTCTGTTTTCTTTTTTGATCACCACAGCACACTGAGCTGACAATTTCAATGTATTAACCACTATGACACCAAGATCTCTTTCCTAAGATCGAACCTAACAATTTGTAACTACAGCATGGGTTATTTTTCCCTATATGTGTCACCTTGCACTTGTCCACATTAAATTTCATCTGCCATTTGGAAGCACAATTTTCCAGTCTCGCAGGGTGTTCCTGCAATTTATCACAATCCACTTGAGATTTAACTACTCTGCATAATTTTGTGTCATCCGCAAATTTGATCACCTCACTCGTTGTACCCCTTTCCAGATCATTTATAAATATATTAAAAAGTACCAGTCCAAGTACAGATTCCTAAGGCACTCCACTGTTTATCTTTTTCCACTGTGTAAACAGACCATTTAATCCTACTCTCTTTTTCCTCTTTTAACCAGCTTGCAATCCATTACCTCCTATCCCATGACTTTTTAGTTTTCTTAGAAGCCTTTCATGTGGGCCTTTGTCGAACACCTTCTGAAAATCCAAATACACCACATCTACCGGCTCACCTTTGTCCACATTTATTCTCCACTTCAAAAAAATGTAGGAGATTTGTGAGGAAAGACTTCCCTAGGATAAATCCATGCTGGCTGTGTCCCATTAAACCATGTCTATTTAAATGTTTTATGATTTTATTCTGTATAACAGTTTCCATGATTTTTTCCAGCACTGAAGTCAGTCTCACTGGTCTATAGTTTCCTAGATCACCCCTGGAGCTCTTTTTAAATATCAGGATTACATCAGCCATCTTCCAATCTTCAGGTACAATGGATGATTTTAATGATAGGTTACAAATTAATTGAAATAGGGCTGAAATTCCATTTTTTAATTCTGAACTGGAATTAGTCTGTTCACCCCAAAGTGCAGTGAATAAATGCATATTATGTGCCCATGGGCTTTGCACCATTTCTCAAAGGGAAAGTACATACATGCTTTCCCATTGGAAATTGCCTTTGGAAAAATGCCCGCAGAGATTTCACCTGTTTTTTCTGAAAGTACCTTTTCCATTCAAAATAACACATGTAGTTTTGAAATTTGCAAAACGATGTGCATTATTGCCTCCCCAACCTAACCCTACTCCAGGAACACCTCTTTTATATGTGCCTAAAAGTACATGCATTGTGGAACAGCACATTTACTTTTTGGACACTTACAGGGTGGGAATTTTTCAAAATGCCCTTTTATACAGGTAAATCAGTATTTACCCACATAAATGGCTTTTGAAAAAGGTCATCCATATGTCTAATTATGTGTTTTTATAAGATTGTCCCAGAAAGGGCAGTAGAGTCATCATGATTGTTGAGGAGGGGAGACAGGTTGCCAATGGGCCTGAAAGTTAATGGGGGAAAGGTTCACCTAGAGTGCTTTAATACTTTTGCACCAAACCTATGCATAATGTCTAGAACTCCCTTCACCTCATTGACTGCCTGCCTTCAGTGTCTGCTCCTGCTCCAGTCCCTCTCCTCCCCTCCCAAAGAGCCTGCTAGGAATCCTCTCCTTCTGTTGCTCCCCCACCCCCTTCTTCCTGTCTTGAAGTTTACAAAGGGGGGTGACAGAGAAAGCCCCCATAGTATCCCCAGTCTTGGTAAATTCAAGAAGTGGGGGACCTGAGCCAGATATTGAATGCAGGTCCACCACTGGCTTGGGGCTAAAATAGTGAGGTTTTATAAAGGAATGTTGTATAATGGGGTTTTTATTGATGGTAGCTTCTCGACAGGTTTTTGGCAGTTGTTTTTTTGGTAAGATGGGGCTGTGCATTTTGGTGCTTCATTTAAAAGAAATTTTGTTCAGAGTCCTGCAACAAAAGTAAATGTTCTGACAGATCCCTTTGGCACCGCCATACAACAAAACCATAATCTTCATTGTGGTGAAGTTTCCTTGAAATAATATTTTTTAAATTGTATTTTTAATATTTTCACATTTCGGTTTGTAACAGGCCACACTTCACTCTTCAGGTATTGTGGCTATTTTAAATGATAGGCATTATGTTTGAAATTATATGTTTCAGTTCTTTCAGGACTCTGGGATGGATACCATCTGGTCCTGGTGATTTGTTACTCTTTAGTTTGTCAATTTCATCCATTATGTCCTCCATTACCATATAGTCTTTTTTTTTAGTTGCTTAGTATTAGCATCGTCAACGAACGTTTCCAGCATGGATATGATCCCAATATCCTCCTCAGCAAAGATCAAGGCAAAGAATTCATTCAGTTTTTCTATTTTCTTTTCTTCTCCTCCCAGATCATGACAGAGGTATTTGAGTGGGGATGGGGATTCCACATATAGTTAATGATGTACATGCATCCCATAAAGTAGATTCCTATAGTTCTATATGGAACTTTTTATTTAAATAGAGGTTATGGTTATTTATTTGTTCTTTGTATATCTGTTTCTTTTTGCCACTTCTGTTTATTGAAATAATAGCTTGTGTTTTATTATGTGTTTTTTGTAATTCTGATTTGATTATTGGTAATAAGTTGTCTGTGTTTCTAACAGAGCCATAGCTAGCCTTTGGCTAATAAGGCCTGGGCCACTGGCATGACGTCCAGAAAGGCACCTTGCTCCCGGAGGGGGGAAAAACAAGCAGGGATTGGATTAGGGTGCAGAATTGCTCTTCTTTGGTCTGTTCTGCTCTGATCACTCCAAATGCTTCCCCTCCCTTCCTGTTTCCTGCAAGATAAAAGAGGAAGGGTTGGATTAGGGAATACAGTGGTCCTTTTTTTCTATGCTTGGTCTACTCCAGTTTCTGCCTCACCCTGGGGTGGATTAATAGGTATACACTGGTCAATGTAGATATCAGATGAAACTTTAAAAAAAAATCAGTTTCTCTTTCTGTCACTGAGCCAGAAATTGTTATTAATCCAGCAAGAATCAGATCCAAGTCTATCAGCAGAATACTTGCTGAGTTTAAGAAAACAATAAGACAAAAGCAATGGACATTGCTTGAATGGCTTTGTTTTTATTAGAATACATGTTCTTCACGCCAGGCAGCATAAGGAAGCAAGCTTCTTATGCTTTTCAATGAAGCAGAAATCTGTTTCAAATGGATATCCTCATACAATGCCCATTATCATAAACCAACAAATAGTTTACAAGATGGAAAAATGCAAAGGAAACAGGAGGTTTGATAACATTTTCTCATGAGGTTGCTTTTTTATATGAAAGACCAAAAAAATTACAAGTCTGCAAAAGGTTATGTGTCAGTCAGTACATATACATAGGGACCTTCATTTTCATTTTTTCTAGGAATTTATTAGGATTTAAGACAAGAACAAAAACAGGAGAAAATCAATGCACAAATGTGACTCGTTTTTCCTGGGTGAAAATTGGAGTTTATTTTGGTGGACAGAGGCTATAACAATAAAACAATATGAAGGAGATTTTCCCACTCCCCCTGTTTCTCCTCCTATCCCTTAGCATGCCCTTTCTCTCCCCTCATCCTGTGAAATCTTCTTCTTCTCTCTGCCATTGCAGCAGCATTCCTCCTTACTAGCAGTGGCTCTAGGCTTCTCCTTTCTCCTTCGGCAGCCTGCTTACTGGGCCCCACACTCATCAGAGTTGAGTTACATATTGTATACAGTATAAGTTGGGTTACATATGTCAAAGTCTCTCACCAAGCAATCAGCTGTTGAACTGTTTGCCAAATAGCAGGCAATCACGCTGTCAGCCAGAAGCTCAATATTCAGGTTTTGAATCTCTTCAGGTTGCTGATAGGAGCAATCAGATACACACAAAACGCAAAGAGCAGCAGATACCACACCACATCCAGACAGGCACCTCACAGTAACAGCAGCACAAATTCCTTCCACTACTAGTAACATTGTACACTAATAGAAAGCCTTACAAAAATGACACTCAAAATCTATACAGAAAACTTATCATAACTTAACAGCAGTAACACCAAGAACTCAAACAAGAACCTTACCTGTGAAAAAAGCAACACTGTAAATATTACACTGAGTACCAGAATACCAATACAGCACCTACTGGGGAAATAAAACAAACCCGATTGCCACATGCTAGCAAAGGGGCCCATGCAATACAATGCGAACAGCAGAGCGCACTATTTAATCCACAGTTGAACGCGGGTTGTGTAGGCGCAAATAAATCCCTTTATGTAATAAGGCAATGGTTCTCAACCCTGTCCTGGGGACCCCCCCCCCCCCCAGCCAGTCAGGTTTTCAGGATATCCACAATGAATATGCATGAGAGAAAATTTGCATACATTGCCTCCATAACATGCAAATTTTCTCTCATGCATATTCATTGTGGATATCCTGAAAACCCGACTGGCTGGGGGGGGGGGGGTCCCCAGGACAGGGTTGAGAACCACTGCAATAATGGAATTAGCATCTCCACAACACGTGTCCAACGCATCGGGAAATTAATAGCGCTCATCACATACAAATGCAAATTAGTTATTCACTCCCGAAGCAAAAAACAAATGTGTTCAATACGCACATTTCTGAGCACCCCAAAAAAATGTACAGAAAAGCAGATAATACTGCTTTTCTGTACTTCCTCCGACTTAATATCATGGCAACATTAAGTCGGAGGAACAAAAAAACAGAGACGTGTTTGACCTGCCCTAAGCTTCCTACTCTCCAGATTCCCTCAAACACACAGGATCTTACCCACACAGACCAGCCCCAGGCAGGCACCCATTCAATCTCACACACACACACACACACACACACACACACACAGAGACCTCCAGGCAGGCACTCATTCCCTCACATACAAGCAGATCTCCAGGCAGGCACTCATGCTCTCACATACACACACACTGTCTCTCTCACTCACAGGATCCCATTCATACACATACACACATTGAAGGCACGCCCCCTCTCTTTGTTTTGCTGGTAACCTCGGATCCTCTCTCATTCCTGCTGCCACTGTCACTGCTGCCATGTAGCAGTTGGGGAGGAGCCCATCGCCCGTTGCTGCTTCTGGCACTGAAGCTTGTTCTTCTACCTCCTCCGCTGTGCAGGCCCCACGATATTAAAAATTGGCAGGACTAGAACTTCCTCCATGTTGATCTCATGCATCATGAAATTCAGCATAGAGAAAGTGCTCCTCTCATGAGTTCTATTACTACAGGCCTGCAGAGACGGGAAGGGTATCCTTCTCTGCTCAGCCGCCAGTGGGATGTGGTCCACTGGTAGCTGGATGGCCCCTCTCTCTGTTTTTTTGGCCGTTGGTGGGTTGAGATCCACCGGCGGCCACATGCATCTTCCCCCATGGTACGACATTTGCAGCGCCCTGGAAGTTTGATTGCAGCCCCCTGGGGGCGTGCCCCCCCCCCCCATTTGTGCACCTTGAGACACTAAAGAGCAGATCCAGAGCTGCAGATGCAATCAGTATAAAATTAGGGTGAATATTGGTTTAAAAAGATTATCACTGTTGGGAAAAATCTGGGAATTTATGGGTGAAAATCAGATTAAACTGAAATGAAGGACACTATATATATATATTGTTCATTACTTCTCAATAATATATGGAAGAGGATGAGCTCCCTCTATTGGCCATCTCAATTATTATCAAGCATAAAGAAACAAAGGATGTTCCTCATTTTCATTTTAGATGACTGATGAGCAAATGATATCCCAAAGATGGTCATCCAATTTCTGTGTATATCTGTCAGTGACAGCATCAGAACTCTCAAAATCAAGAGCTAACACATTCAACAACGCTTATAATAAAATCTATCAGAACTCTTTTCCACACACAAACTCTCTCTCTCTTTCACAAAAAAAGAAAGAAGGCTGCATTATTTAACTCCAGCACTCCAGGCAAGTGACAAGAATTAGATTGACTGATTCTGGGTGATATAATTCCTTTTTTCATTATTTTCTGGACAGCTAGCTAAAGATTTACACGTGATATCATACTTTTTACTACAATTGGGTATTTGCATAATTCCAATAAAATCGTGTTATTCCTAAAATTCTCTGTCATCTATCACTTTACAGCACACTTCCTGGTTCTGTAACAACTCAACCTCTCCCCTACCCTGCAGGCTCCCTGGTAGAGGAGGGAATGTTCTCTGCTGAGTAAGACCCTTTGCACATGCTCTGTGTGCCTATGGCTAGAGAAGGGGGTAAGTACTGGAATTGTTCAGTCCTGGGACCAGGGAAATGAGAGAGTGCTGGGTTAGGGATTGGGAACAGGTGGGAGAACGATGGGGGTTATCCCTGTAGAGGGCAAGATAGAGAAAACATGTGTGTGAAAGAGCATGGTGGAGGAGTGGGAGAGAGAAAGCTGATGCGTGCACCCCTTCTCCCCCAAACCATACTAAATCTCAGGGTGACCACAATTAAAAAGTTCCCAGATATGGCATTTGCAGAGAGAGGGGCTTGGAGTGTTCCCTGAAGTTGGGCAGTGCGGAGAATGGTTTTTGGCACAATCTGATAAGTTCACATATTTATCACTATAATGCATGTGAAGAAAACTGTTGCAAAAAATCCATGAAGTAACCTATGATTATACTAAAACAAAGACAAATACACAATTTCTTAGTATGTCATTATTTTAAATATAGTTTGCTTTTTGGAGACAGCAAGTGGTGCAGATTGACTGGATAAACACTGAACTTGCAGAGAGCTGACAGGATGGGGGTTGGAGGAATGGTTTCTGTTTCAGACTACATGCAAACAGCATGCACTGGAAATGTAACCAGGCCTGGCAGTGTGTTCTCAGATATGGGGTAAATGCTGATCCCATTCATAAAAAGAAAAAAAAAAAAAGAGGTTGGGTTACAAAATTAACTAGCTGTGAAAGAGAAACATACAGCAGAGAAGACATGTTGCACTTGAGACAAACAGAAAAATCTAGTAAGAGACTAAGCAGTGAAAAGTGTTTAGAAAGTGGGCAAATGGGTCAGCCAAGTATGTAAGGAGAGGAGCTTGTTGTAGAAAGGTTCCTATATAGGTTGTGTGTTTTTTTGGCAGGGTTTTGTGGTGCATCACAGTGTGCATGGTAGTGAAGGATGTTTGTATTGCTGTTAATGAGCTCTAGAACCTAATTTGTTTAATATGAATCAAAATTATATGATTCAAATAGTGCAAAAAATGCTTGACATCATCATGACTGAAAGGCATGCATTCCCTCTTCAACCCCTACTGCTTAACAAGGTAGAGATTACTAATCAGTTGGATAGAGAATGCGACCCCCCCCCCCCAACAAAAAAAAAAAATTAACTGTTTTCCAACTTGTGGTGTCTTGAAAGAGGGAATACTAATATAATATATAGATCTCCATTTCAGACTGAAGAAATGGACAGAGATTTAATGGAGGATAGTCACAAAATTGCTTTGAATAGGGAAGTGCTATTGCTAGAGGATTTCAATCTGCTGGATGTTGATTGGGATATCCTGGCTGTGATTGTTATGCCCGGTCGCAGATGGCTGCGACCTCTCATACTCACCTCCTTTTTCCCTGCACCATCAATCCTAGGAAGAATGGCGGCCTCTGCCAACCAACGCTAACCTCCCCGGGACGGCACAAAATCCTATGCAGCGCCTCTGGATGATGTCCCAAGCTTTGGCCTTTAAGAGGCCTGTTTACCCTACACTCCTTGCCTCTGCAAAAGGTCTCACTACAGCCTTGTAGAGTGAGTTGCTTCAGCGTTCCCAAGTTCCTGGTCTTCATTTGGTCTTAAATTCATCCTACATTCTTGTAGTCTTCGTCTCATCAGATTTGTGGTCAGTTTTCAATTATTCTGTGTCCCTTGCCTCCTGTGTGCTCGTCTTCCGACACTGTTTATCTGTCCCACCATCCCTTGAATGGCTACCTGGTATTGACCATGGCCTGCTTCCTGGATTCCTCTCAATCGCTGCCTGCCACTGACCACTGCCTGATTACCAGATTGTCCTTGAACAGTGCCTGCCACTGACATCTGCCTGTTACTGGACATTCCTGTTTGCCACCTGCCCTGACCCGAGTTTGCCTCAGACTGCTCCCATTCGCCATGACCTCATCTATGGATCTCCAGTTCTCCGGTGGAGGCCCCCACCTCAAACTTGCTGGCCCCGACACCCAAGGGTTCAACCTAAGGGGAATATGGGCTGGTATAGGTGAAGTTCCAATTGGGCCTCTGCCTTATCCTACACCACTAACCAACTCAGCTTGTGCCAACTTCACCTCGGTCCAAGGGCCCACACCCGCAAAAAGAAGGAACTGCAAGAGTGGCATAGTGAGACTCAGAGGTAAAGGGGAGGAATATGGAGATCCTGATCAGGAAAACGCATAATTGCTTAATAAATATTTCTATTTGCTGTTCACTGTGATAGAGCCAGTAGCAGGACTACATAAAACAAATACAAATAAGATTGAAAGTGAGGTAAACCTCAATCGATTTTCAGAAAAATGTGAGGAGGAGCTAACTAAACTTAAAACAGATAAGGCGATGGGAGCCGGTTGGGATACATCCATGGGTTCTAAGGGAGCTTAAAGAAGTTCTGGCAGCTCTGATAGCAGACCTTTTCAATGCTTCTTTAGAGCTGGAAGTAGTTCTAGAGGACTGGAAATGGGCAGATATGGTTCCTAGTCATAAAAGTTGAAGTATGGAGGAGGTTGGAAAATAAAGGTCAATTAATCTGATCTCTGTGGTGAGCAGATTTATTTATTTATTTATTTAAAGGCTTTTATATACCGGAGTTCATGCACTAGTGCATACCACTTCGGTTTACACGGAACAAGGAACAGAAAATTACATCAAACAGATTGAACAATTAAACAAATATACAATTACATCCAACAATTGGGTATAAATAACATGGCTAACTTAGTAGGAACTTAGAGTTAGAGGTGAAGGAGAGAAATAGTACCAAGTGGTAATAGAACAATGTTAATAGCTAAATAATAAATATAAATAGTAAATACAAGTTCTTATAATAAATACAGGTGTTTAATTAATGGAATTGCTGCAATAACAAATTAATGGAAATAATAAATTAATAATAAATAATGGAAATAATAAATTAATGGAATTGCTGCAATAACAGTGGATTGCAAGATCCAAGGTAGCATGGGTGACCAGAGAGTTGGATGAATGAAGAGCACTAGATGTAGTGTACTTGGATTTCATTAAGACATGTTCTCATATAGGGGACTTATAAATACATTGAGCGTCCTTGGTATGGGCCCTAAAGTGACTGACTGGGTTAGAAACTGGTTGACTGGGAGGTGGCAAAGCATAGTGGTAAATGAAGTTCATTCTGAGGAGGGTTGTTACTAGTGGTTTGCCTCAGGGATCGGCCCTTGGACCGGTTCATTTCAACACTTTTGTGAGACATTGAAGGATTGTTGGAGAAGGTTTGTCTTTTTGCCAATTATACCAACATCTGCCACAGGACAGACAGCCAGGAAAGTGTGGAAAATATGAGGCGGGATCTAGTGATGTTTGAGGCATGGTCTAAAGCTACTAAGATTTAATGCTACAAAATGTAGAATTATGCTTTTAGATGCAAAACCCCAAGGGAAAGGTACACTAGTGGGGGCTGAAATTCTTCTAAGCACAAAAGGAAAGCTGGATCTGGGAATGATTGTATCTGAGGATCTTAAGGTGGCCAAAAAGGTGGATAAATTGACGGCAAAAAGCCAGTAAGATGCGTATTTGCATAGGGAGAGGAATGGTCAATAAAAAGGGAAGTGAAATTGCCCCTGTACCGGTCCCTGGTGAGACCTCATTTGGAATACAGTGTACAGATCAGGAATCTGCACCTTCAAAAGGATATAAACCGGTTGGAGTCAGTCCAGACGGGGGCTACTAAAATGGTCTGTGATTTTCATTCTAAAGTATATAAAGACAGGCATAAAGATCTAAACATGTGGATTGTAGAGGAAAGGTGAGATAAAGGATATATGATAGAGACATTTAAATACCTCCAAGGTTTCATTGCACAGAAGGTGAGACTTTTTCAATGGAAAGAAGGCTCTAGAACAAAGGATCATGGGATGATAGTGAAAGGGAGTAGACCGAGGAGTAATGTAAAGAAATATTTCTTTACAGAGAAGGTGGAGGATGCATGGAACAGTCTCCCAATGGAGGTGGTAGAGACAAAAACTGTATCTGAATTCAAGACAGCAAGGGATAAACAAAGGAGATCTCTGAGGGAATGGTGGGAATTGTAAAACTAATTAGTTGGGTGGATGGGCAGACTAGATAAGCCATATGGCCTTTTTTCTGCTGTCATGTTTCTATATGTTGAGTACAGGGTGAGGACACGTGTTCAATTGGCCATAGGTGCCAAATTGCCTAGCTATAGTTCTTTCTAAACTGTTTATATTGATTTACAGAGACTGCAGTCAGGTACATGGTTCAAAGTTAAGGGTTTATTGTCAATACGAGCAGCTTGTGTTGGAGACCTTATGACTTGCAGACCTACTAGTGGATCCTTTGATATATTTCACTTGAGAATTTAATTCTGAATTATAAAAATGACTATCGTCTACTATAGTATTTGATCATAAAGTTTATGTTGTGTTGTAATCCAAATGAAGAAAACAGGAAACAGCATAAGCAATGGCAAATAAAATGCAAAGCATTGATAAGGAAATCAAAGACAGAACTGAAAAGAAGCTTGCTGTTGAAGGAAAAACTCATAAAAAATGTTTCCAGGTATGAGGGAGAGAGAGGGAGAGGCCTTTGTAGTAGTTAGCTAATTATATCTCTATAGGAGGCCCACTTAGTAACTCAAGGTGAGGTTTAGGTAGTAGTGTAGGAGTTAGGGGCCACTTTGACATGCAGAGTGTGATGTACGAACAGAGCAATACAACAGTACACTCTTGTGAAGATTTGATGTCCATTGGAATGAGGAAACTCCCACAATGATGAGATTTGTATAAAGTTCTCTCAACCCAGGTAAAGAGTCCATCATCTAGGTTGAGAGAACACCGTACAAATCTCATCTTTGTGTGAACTTCCTCACTCCGAAGGACATCAAATCTTAACAAGAGTGTACTGTTCTGTTCGTACGTCTCACTCTGCACGTCAAAGTGGTCCCTAACCCCTACACTACTACCTAAACCTCACCTTGAGTTATTAGGTGGGCCTCCTAAAGTAGCATAAATAGCTGCTTACTAGGGTGCTACCCCCAGAGGCTCCCTCTCCCCTCCCCCGCTACCCTCTCAGGCCCTTTCCCCAACACTCAATTTTGCCGGCGTCGGTTCTCGAGCCTGCTGACAGCCACGGGTTCGGAAACCGGAAGCCGGCAAAATTGAGCGTCCAGTTTTCAACCGGTGAGCTGCGGGCCTATTTCAAATTTTTTTTTTTTAACTTTTTTAAACTTTCGGGACCTCTGACTTAATATCACCATGATATTAAGTCGGAGGGTGCACAGAAAAGCAGTTTTTATTTATTTATTTATTTATTTATTTATTTATTTAACGTCTCTTTTATACCGATGTCCGTTCGCACATCGCATCGGTTCACAAAAAACAAAACTTTTGGGCGGGGCCCGTACAAATAACAGATAAAGATAACAAGGAAAAATACAATTAACTTTTGGGGAGGAGCCCTTACATATAACAAAATCAATGCGGAGATGCAATGAAAAAGAGCTGTAACCCTAACTATATACAAAAGAGTGCATAGTACAAAATCATCGGGCATAAGGCGTTCATAATAAAATATCAGTGGATACATCACAGTGAAGTTTATGTAATGGGGGGTGACATGGTGTAGGCTTGTTGAAAGAGCCAAGTTTTCAGTTTTTTTTTTAAAGTGGGAGTAAATGTCTCCATGCGGATATCATGGGGCAGGGAGTTCCATATGGTGGGGCCGGCAAGTGAAAAGGCTCAGTTTATAGTGGAGGAGAGTTTAAAAGATTTGATAGATTGGGCACGAAGTGTTCCTTGGAGGGCTGGGCGGGTAGGTCTATTGGAGGTTCGGGGGAGGAGAGGGGGGTTGATCCAGTTGAGGTTAGAATTTAACAGACTCTTGTGTATGATGGATAGAGTTTTGTAAAGAATTCGTGAATGTATAGGGAGCCAGTGAAGTTCGATAAGTGTGGGAGCGATGTGGTCTCTTTTCTTTGTATTTGACAGTATCCGAGCGGCGGCGTTTTGTAGAAGTTGTAATGGCTTGGTGTGTGTTGCGGGAATGCCAAGAAAGAGTGCATTACAGTAATCAATTTAAGATAAAATAATAGACTGAAGTACTGTACGGAAATCTGTGAAGTGTAGTAGGGGTCTGAGTTTCTTTATCGTTTGAAGCTTGAAATAACAATCTTTTATGATGGATTTAATGAATGGTTTAAAAGAAAGGTGATTATCGATGACGACACCTAAATTGCGAGTGTGCGAAGGGAAATTGGTGGATGAGTACGCAAGTGGGATGTCTGGGAGCGGTTGCCTGTTGGATATAATTAATAGTTCAGTCTTGTTGGAATTTAGAGAATTTTTGGAATTTTGGAATTTTACTGTTTTTCTGTGCACTTTCCCGATGCCTGGAGAAATTAGCGCCAACCTTTGGGTAGGCGCTATTTTCTGAAAGTAAAATGTGCGGCTTGGCTACACATTTTACTTACTGAATCGCGCGGGAATACCCAATAGGGCCATAAACATGCATTTGCATGTTGTGGGTGCTATTAGGTTCGGGGGGAGGGGGGATTGGATGCACTTTTTGGATGCGCTATTACCCCTTACTGAATAAGGGGTAAAGCTAACGCGTCCAAAACGCGCATCCAAATGCCAGCTAACAGTGCGCTCCGGAGTGCACTGTACTGTATCGGCCTGTTAATGCTCATGTGACCCCACCCTGGTGTGCCTGTCCTGCGCGCATGGGTAGTCATAAAATAATTTGTAAACTCTTTGGGGCAGGAACCCTGGCTAGCTCTTCTTTGTGCCCCTTTCCCTAGGGTGTGGGTCCTTTTGGTTGGAGGGAAAAGTTTACATTCAGGACCCAATGCTGGGGTGACTTCTTCCTTACTGAAATTTCCCTGGGAGAGATGTGATCTCTTCCCTGTGTGATAGTGCCAAAAAAACATGCAGGACACATGGTGTTAGTGTTTAAAATAAAACTTAACTGTTCAGACGTGAGCTGAATAATGGCACAATAAATATGAATCCAGCTCCACAGACTTTCTTTCTTTGGTTATCTGTGCAGGAACCTTTGAAACAAGAAAGGGAACCATCCACCCTCCTGAGTTAGATAAAGTGGTGGTCCAGTGGGCAGGGTAACCTAAAGATGGCTGGGAAAACCACTTCGATAGATGGCCAAAATCCAGTCCAAACACAGAGTCCAACCCTCTCTCTCCCCAAGGTATGAAGATTCCGGATGGGTGTCTTCCAAGATGTAAATAGGTTCTTACTCGCAGTTAGTAGATTTTGTCTTTTGACATGATAGGGATCCCTATTGGAACTGCAGTTTCACAGGTCCTTCAGTGGGTAGGGAGAGGAGCAAAACACTTCCTCTCAAATCTTCATTAAAAATGTCTTCTTCCCTAAAAAGGATATAATATTTGAGTTACCCCTTGCAGCGGTTCACCACCTCAGAGGGCAGGTCTTCCCTATCCCTGGGCATGCCGAACACAGGATTCTCTGTTTCCTGAGTCCAAGAAAGGCCCAGTGTCCAGCAAGGCTCCTACTACATAAAAGTCCAAAATATTCCCAGAACAAGCACTCTGCAACTTGGGAGAAGAGTACAGCAGAGGAGCCCTTGTCCCGCTCTGAAGGATCCCAGGCTGGATGGAGCCCAGGTCGGGCAAAAATACAACTGAGGAAAACATCTACATCTTTCCTCTAGAACTGCAAATTATACTGCCCCAGAGCTCTAAGTGAAGAGCTCCTATAAAACCTCTGAAGTGTGATGTCCATTCCAGAACCCTCAAATGGAAGAGCTGCACATGAATGGATCCTCCTGTAATTATCCTTCACTAACTGGTACAAGGATTTACAAAGGGCTTAATAGTAACTGAACTGTAGGGTCAGTCACACACATTAGCTTTACAAAGTCCTTCAAATACTACAATGTTAGAGGCCGATGCAGAAATACATTTTGCGGATAAGTAATGGCTTATTCAGGTAGGTGGCGGCAGCCACTGCCACTTACTCGGATAAGTATTTTTTTTTTTGTTGTAATTTCTTTATTTGGAATTTTCAATATAACAACAGCCAAGTAGCAACGCAATATACCAAAACAAATCATTACAAAATATCAGCCATATGCTCATACATAAGCAAAAGTCATAATACAATGCGTATCTGTTACCTAACACAAAACAAGAAACAAAGACTGCAATGTCTCGACATTCTCTAGTTCTCATAAAAGGGAAGAAAGATTATGTCCAGAATTCTGGAGATATGGACACAAAGAGGAAGAAGAAACAGTATAAGGGAAGGAAGAGTAGTAAGATAAGAGTACTACCAGAGAATGGATCAAATGGACTCTTTAGTAAGGTGGGGTCCACAATGTGATAACAATGCATGTAAATTATGGGGTATGTCGATCTAAGGGTTCCCACATCAAATCCCATGCTTTCAGCCTTTTGTGTTTAATAGCCATGGCCCTTTCATATTTACTGTATAAACAGATAGTATTCCACCATAGCGGTTCAGACAGTCTGTCACTGTGTTTCCAGTTGGAAGTAATAATATGTAAAGCTATTCCAATAAGAAAATCATACAGTTTCTTATGTGGGGGTAGTAGCCGAATATCTGGGTGGGTACTCCGTAAAATAACTAACCCATATGTAATTTGAGCGGGCACTGGAAGCAACAGACGGATAGTAATCCAGATTTGGGTCCAAAACTCGCGTACAATAGGGCAGAAAAATAAGAGATGGTCCAAGGTCGCTCCGGGATTTAAGCAGGACCAACAGGCATGAGAGTCTAGGAGACGAGCCCTGTAGAGCTTCCAGGGGGTCCAGAGCGCTCTATGGAGGATAAAAAGGGACGTTTGTTTAACACTGGTGGACAAGGACGTTTGAAATATTGATTGCCAAAGCTTGGACCACAAGTCCGAAGTGATGGTAATCTGGATCTCAGAGGACCATATAGACATGACTGAAGGGCTCCGAATCGGGGTCCGAAACCGTTTAATTATTTTGTATAATCTGGAGGCTAGATGACCCAAGGACCGTAATTCCTCCACTAAGGATAGAAAATAAGGATTTTGAGCCAATCGAATAGGGAAAACTGTTTTTCTTTTAAAGCGTCTCTTAGTTGCAACCATTTATAAAACTGGGTCGCTGGTAGGGAAAAGAGACCTTGTATGGAGGAAAAGGGAAGTAGGTGACCATCCGCAAAAAGGGAGGCAACGGACCATATTCCATGATGTTGCCAAATAGGCCAATTTATCATATGTCCCGCAATGGAGATCTTCGGATTGTTCCAAATGGGAGTACTACTCGGATAAGTATTGACTTATCTGGCTAAATAGCGGTGCCCTGTGCCAGATACCCAGATAAGTACTGACTTATCCGGTTAATTGAATGCAGCTCACCGCCACTTACCAAAATAAGTCATTACTTATCTGTAAAGTGTTCCATTTTTTTATTTTTTTTTAAACCAATTTTAAGTGACAGCACAATAGCACTGGAAACTTAATGCCATCGCTGACCTGGAGTTAAGTTTCCAGCACAAAGAAAATGACAGCCAACCCAATACACTGCTCTGTACTGAGGAATAGTATTATTTAATGCCCTCATTTGCTTGAGATTTCCATATGAGGGTGCTACATAGTAATCCCATTTTGTGTGTGTAAAATTTCTTCTGGCATCGGCATTAAGGTTTACGCTCACAAACAAGCTGAGGTAATATAAACGCGTGCACTGAAATATGCTAATAAACTGTCACGTTAAAAAGGGCACGCAAGAGGAAACTGGGCATTCCTAGCGCATCCTTGGCATCGGGCACACAAGAGATGTGGCTGTGTGCGGGTTAGAGAAACGGATGCTCAATATGAGTGTCCATTTTATCCCATGGCAGCTAATTGACTGGTACAATACACACAGCCTGGAGCATGTATAATTGTGCGTCCAGAAATAGTTTCTTTTTAGGAAAGCCATTATAATTTTGCATGGTGCTGCTTTCTGTGTTTCCTCCTACCAACAGCCCGATACTGTAAAACCGCGGGAGAGCGGACAAACGCCCGCTCTCCCGGCGCACGCACCGGCCCTTTGCCGGTGCGAGCTATCCAGTATGCTCCAGCATGCAAATTAGGCGACGCGGTGCAAACGAGGGAAAGGAGGCGCTAGGGACACTAGCTCGTCCCCAGCGCCTCCTTTTGGCCTGGAACGGCGGCTGTCAGCGGGTTTGACAGCCGACGCTCAATTTTGCCGGTGTCGGTTCTCGAGCCCGCTGACAGCCACAGGCTCGGAAACCGGACGCCGGCAAAATTGAGCGTCCGGTTTTCGGCCCGACAGCCGCGGGCCGAATTCAAATTTTTTTTTTTTTTTTACTTTTTTTTACTTTTGGGGACCTCCGACTTAATATCGCTATGATATTAAGTCAGAGGGTGCACAGAAAAGCAGTTTTTACTGCTTTTCTGTGCACTTTCCTGGCGCCGGAAGAATTAGCGCCGACCTTTGGGTCGGCGCTAATTTCTTAAGAGTAAAACGTGCGGCTTGGCTGCACATTTTGCATATTGGATCCCGCGCGCATACCTAATAGGGCCATCAACATGCATTTGCATGTTGAGGGCGCTATTAGGTGCCGCGGGTGGGCCACGTGTTTTCCTCCCCTTACTGAATAAGGTGTAAGGGAAAACACGCGTCCAGAGCAGGCTGACAGTGCGCTCCGACGGAGCACACTTTACTGTATCGACCTGTTAGTATGGTGGCGATACTAAATAGGAGAAACCACAATAAAGCAGTATTTGTTGTTTTTAAGTTGAGCTAGGGTGACCAACTGTCTGGTTTTTGACCGGACAGCCCGGTTTTGCAGTCTGTTGTACAGTGTCCGGTTACAAGGGTAACCGGATACATTAAAACCCGGTCAGGCAAGGCCAGGGGCCAATCAGTGGTGGCAGCCTGACAGCGCTCCAATCATCTGTCTGTTTTCAGGGCTCAGTGTGACTCTCCTCCTCTCTTATAGCTGTGCCGCACTTGTTGCTACTTTGCACTGTCCTCCTGGGAGTCGCAGAGGAAGAGGAAAGTCAAACCGAGTCCCAAAACCAGGCAGGCATAATCTGCCTAGGAAAAAATTAATGCTCGATTTGAAAGGGAAAAAAAAAGAGGGGGAGGGTGCACGGTGGTGGCCAAAAGGCCACGTCCCCCCATGTCTGGTCCTGCTCCATGGAAATGTTGGCAACCCTAAGTTCAGCCCTTGACAGGCAGTAAGGGGCAGGCATAACATTTCCATATTAAAAAGTGTGCGGCAGGCACAGGGCAGTATTTTTTTTATATCAGGGTAATAATTAATAGCCTCATCTACATGGTATTCACATGTGATGAGCGTTATTAGCTGCGTGCTTGTTTGGACATGCTAATCCCATTACTGCATCAGGAGTTATTATAGCACGTCCAAAACCCGCGTCCAACCACACTCAAGCTGTGAGCTAGGCTGAGCATACCCATGGGCCCCAAAATGAGCATTGGACTGCAGGTAATGGGTGCGATGGTCAGAACCCACCTTTCTGCATCGGCCCCTTTGGGAGCGTTCTTATGCAAAATAGCCCCGAATCCAGGAATAGGCCGTGTTTGTTAGGGAACCCAGAATCCATTCACTTGCTTTCTCCCTAAGTCTTACCTTTAGCCAGCAGATGCATGCCCCCCTACCTCCCAATCCGGACCCTAGTCCGTCACAACAACTATAATTGCGACAATTCGCGCACGCGCGCACACCCCCGCCCCGCAGGTCTTGGCTGCGCACGCGCCCTGTGTCGCCATGATGACCATCCACCAGCTGTTTCGGCTGCTGGTGTTTTTCTTGTCACAGCCTCCTCCTCTCCCCGCAAACTTTTCCGTTTCCGGGCAGCACCTGCGTCTTTAAGCGCCGCTGTGGGCAGGCTTAGAGGCGTGGCAACGGTCGCTTCCCTCAGCTGCAGCCTGTGGGCGGAGCGGGGAGGAGTCGGGCTGTCAGTGAGGAGGGCGCGCGGGGACAACTCTCCACACCTTCCTCCATCCCTCGTGCCTGTGTGCGCCGCTGCAGGTGCAGGGCTCCGTCATGTCCGGCACGAGCCAAGAGCTCGTGGAGCTCGTGTGGGGGAGGAAAACCGGTAAAGGGCTGTGCGAGGCCATCTTCAGTCGCTGGACCCAAGGTATGGCGCTCGGCCCTCGGCAGCGCCCGGGGCTCCGCTCTCCTCCCACCACCTGGAGGTTGGACGCAGGCACCGGCCCTCCGTACCAGCCGGTGCGCCGAGCAGGGGGGGGGGCGAGGAAGTTAAAGGTTTCTGTTTGTAGTGAATTGATCTCGGAGAGTCTGAATGGCCTGTCGGTAAAGGATGCGGCACTTTTCGCCTCACCCGCTTTGCTGCAGATTTATAGTTTTGCAGTTGAGGACTTTGTATGGGTGGTGACTGAGAGGGAGGGAGGAGTGTCTGACGCTGTTTTACGAGCCATGCCAGGCTCGTAAAACACGTTTTCTAAGCTCAGGGGAAGTTTTGTGTTTTGACGATGTGGTTGTGTAAGTTCGGACTTGGTGACTGTCAGCACTGTTAATGTTCCTTCATGGGTCGTTCTTAAACACTTGTATTCATTTTGTGCCCTTAGCTTGATTGATTGAATAAGGATTTCAGCGGGCAAAAAGTGTGCACGCAGATTATCTTCCTCTAAGTCTCTTGGTAAAGCAATGCATTAATTATTATTCTGCAGTATAGGGAGGTGGGATAAAGCTCTGAAGACTGAGCTCCAGGTTTTTTTGATAGCGGACATTTAACTCTTGTGTCAGAGGTGGATATATATATTTTTTAAAGTAAACTCACATTTTTGGAGTTAGAGTTTAGGTTATGTCAATATATAACAATTAGCGTGCCTTCAGACATGATCAAATATGCCATGCAAATGTCACCACTGCCTGATGCTCAGATCCATACCAGTACCTGAGCTCTCCTCTCAGTACTAGGCAGCAGCAAGACACCAGTGGTGGCTTAGAAACTTTTAGGAACTTCTTTCTAAGAACATGTATGATCATTCATGCCTCTTCTTAGCTATACTATGAGCCTTGGTGTGTGATAATTGGCACAGCACAGATAATTGGGACCTACTTTGTACAGTGTATACATTTAGTTCTGGGGGAATTCTGCACCACTGCAGAATAGCAAAGGAGACTGTGGCATGCTGTGAAAGAGCGCGTTCTGCATGTGCCGCGGGGTGCGCTCTGTTTGCGGTAAAGATGGAAGGCCCCCCATGTGCTGCAAACTGAGTGTGCTCCACTCGCAGCGAAGATGGAAGGCCCCTGTGAGTGAGAGTGTGTGTGTGTGTGAGAGGGGGGGAAGGGAGGGAAAGAGAGGGGGGGGGGGGGGGGGGAAGGAAGCTTGAGTGTGTGCGAGAGAGTGAGAGAGCCTGTATGAGTGTATGTGTATTTGAGAGAGGGAGTATGTGTGTGAGAGAGGGAGGGACAGAGGGAGCCTGTGTGAGGGGCAGTACTGAGAACTGGGTCAAACTCTGGGACTGGGAATAGAGGTTGAGCCTAGAGGTGGAGGGGAGAGATACTGGCAGGTGAAGGAGTTGGGGCCTGATAGGGCAGTGGCCAGGGGAATAGAGAGAGCGAGTGGAAGGGACACTCTTACAGTAAATTTCTAGGGAAATTCTGCTCAAAATATTTGAAGTTCTGCATCTTTAAGTAATAACTTTTTTCTGAATTAATTAAAAATGTAATTACTTAAAGACTGTCATGTAAATTTTGTTATTTTGACCAATATAAAGTTAGCAGAATTTTAAATTTTTTTGTGTAGAATTCCCTCAGGAGTATACATTGCACAGAGCACCAGTGTTTGAGACCTTCCAGCCTATGTCCTGTCCCCAGGCAGAGTGAGATGTCAACAGTGTGCACTCTGCACTAGATGTGACTTGTGTTGTGAGTAGCAGCTTTGTCAGGTACATATAGCAGGTAAGGCCTGCACTACACTCATGTTTCCCTTCTCCTGCGCTTATAGATAGGAGCTGGTCCATCATGACAGGTTTATGTCTTCAGCCATTCCCTTTGTTTTAAAATTTGGAAGAGAGATGGTGGTGCTTTCCTAGCTCTGCTTTGGCCATATGAATCCTCTCCATATTCAACCTACATGCTCTGTGGAGATTGGTGTACCACACTTTTTTGTTAATGATAGTGTGCATTGGGCACGAAAGAGTTGGGGAAACATTGGTCTATGGTGCTGTGCCAGAATAGTCTCAGACCTAGCGTTCCTGAGTGCAGAAGCCTGGACTTGGGTCTCCCCAGTCCCGGATGGACCACCACAGCCAAAAAAACCAGGTCTGAGATGATGCTGGTTTAGCACCATACACTAAGTCTAGTGCTAGAAAAGTGAATTTACTTTTATTCCACCTGTGACCCAGCAGTTCAAGTCTTTAAAAAAAAAAAAAAAAAGCACTGGGATACCCCAGTTTAGGGTTCTGCCCTGAGACCCATCCCCCACTCACCTAACAACTACTTCCCACCCATCCACTATTACTCCCACCTGCCTTCCCCTCCTCCCTCAGTAGAGGACACTTTATACCTGTCTGTTTTAGTTTTTTGCACACATACTGAAAATGAAGGTCTATATATAAGGTACACTAGGCTGATCAACACTTTTTTTTACTCACATGTATGCACATTTTTGTGTTGGCTCGCTTTTTAAAATTCATGATGTATTTGGATACCATTAGCTTACTGCATTGGGAGTAAACTCATTTTGAAGTGCATGAGTATAGAAAATGTGTGCTGAAATCTAATGCATATTTTTTGCTTATGTTTTTTTACATCACCCTCTCAATGTCCATTATTCTACTCATAATTGCATCTCTGAGATCCACGACCCAAGCACTTCATTCCCTCTTCTTCCCCTGCTCCCCCTCCAAGTGGCTTACCCCCTCTGACTGCTGTAGTATCACTTTATTCTGAGGGAAAATATATATTAAAATTGAGCACTAGCCAACTCTTTTAGGACCCAGGATAAAAGTTTTTCTTATAATTTCCACTTTTTTTTTCTTCTTGCTCTTGTTTTTCTCATTTGCTCTTGGGTTGTTTTGTTGGTTTGTATTCTCTTTTGTGCTGGTAGATTTTCACTCTTACCTCCTTGTTGAAATGATTGTCCAAGCTTATGGATGGAGACCAGTTGTGGCCATTCACTTTTGTATTTCAGCACTTTTTCATATTTGGATCTATTGATGACCAGAGGTGTTCTTGAAGGCCTACAATTGCAACTCTCTCTCTGTAATCTATTTCTATAAAATTCATACCATCCTGAGCTTTAGGAATATACAATCTCAACATACACTGATTCTAATACATTACTTGAAGGGCATGGAGGAATTTTCTTTGTTCTTACAGCCACCTGTATGAGATGTTTATCAGGCAAAGCTACAATTCTAAAACTGTAGGAGAGTGCAGTAATTGCAAGTTGATTGATATCTTGTATCTTATTGAAAGTGTGTTAACATGGAATATCAATTTCAGTCTTCAATAGTATTCTTCACATCTTTTTCTCTCAGTAACCTATGTTGTATTGTTGCACTTTCTTCTATTTAGAAACATCATCCTGCTTGGGTTCTTTTATATTGTATTCTTCAGTCAGAGAGAGATTTTCTGTTTTGTTTAATTTATATTTAAGGAAGGATGCTGTAGCACATTGGGCCACTCCAAATATCGTCCTGATGTCACCTGAGAAGCTCTTCAGTACTTGGAGGAATTCCCCCTAAATCATGGAGCAGTGTATAGAGACAGAAAAAGCACCAGTGGTGAATTGCTCAGATTAATAATTGAATAACAGCATGCTCAAGTCACATGTGTGATTTTTTTTTTACTCGCTGGTGAGAAATTGTGCATGCGATGCAAAGAGCTCCTGTCTCTCAGAGAACGAGTCCGATCTCTTGAGGCTAGAGTGGCAGAGCTGGAGGAGCTGAGGCAGACAGAGGTATATATATGAGACCTTCAGGGACGTAGTAGCCAAGTCCCAACTTCAGACTGGCAGCCCTGGTGCTGCCTTGGAGGAAGAAGGTCTCATAATCGGAGAGCATCAACCTGGTGCAGCAGGAAAGGATCCTGTAGCAAGGACCTGCTCTCCAGGTGGTGCATTGTCCTTTCGCCCCAAGGATGTGTCTCCAAGGCCTGCTGCCCAGGAGGGAAGGGTTAGGTCGGCCGTCATAGTTGGTGATTCGATTATTAGAAATGTAGCCAGCTGGGTGGCTGGTGGGCGTGAGGATCGCCTGGTAACATGCCTACCTGATGCGAAGGTGGCGGACCTCACGCGTCACCTAGATAGGATTTTAGACAGTGCTGGGGAGGAGCCGGCTGTCGTGGTACATGTGGGCACCAACGACATAGGAAAATGTGGGAGGGAGGTTCTGGAAGCCAAATTTAGGCTCTTAGGTAGAAAGCTTAAATCCAGAACCTCCAGGGTAGCATTCTCTGAAATGCTTCCTGTTCCACGCACAGGTCCCCAGAAGCAGGCAGAGCTCCGGAGTCTCCATGCATGGATGAGACGATGGTGCAAGGAAGAGGGATTCAGTTTTGTAAGAAACTGGGCAAGGGGGGAGTCTCTTCCGAAGGGATGGGCTCCACCTTAACCAGGGTGGAACCAGACTGCTGGCGCTAACCTTTTAAAAAGAGATAGAGCAGCTTTTAAACTAGAACAAAGGGGAAAGCCAACAGTCACTCAGCAGTGCATTTGGAGGGAGGTATCTTTAAAGGATACTAATGATGCATTAGAATTAGGGCATCCCGACCAGTGAGGTTCCAATAATAAGAAATGTAGTCCAAGTGCCTGTAACTAAAAACTCACCTGAGCTAAAAAATTCCAACTTATTCCTATCAATTAAAAAGCTGAATGAAAATACAAACAAAAAAACAAACTTTAAAATGTTTGTATGCTAATGCCAGAAGTCTAAGAAGTAAGATGGGAGAATTAGAATGTATAGCATGAATGATGACATAGACTTAATTGGCATATCAGAGATATGGTGAAAGGAGGATAACCAATGGGACAGTGCCATACCGGGGTACAAATTATATCGCAATGACAGAGAGGAGCACCCGGGAGGCGGTGTGGTGCTTTATGTCCGGGATGGCATAGAGTCCAACAGGATAAACATCCTGCATGAGACTAAATGCACAATCAAATCTTTATGGGTAGAAATCCCTTGTGTATTGGGGAAGCCTATAATGATAGGAGTATACTACCGTCCACCTGGTCAAGATGATTTATTTTATTTTATTTATTTATTTATTTAAAAGTTTTATATACCGACATTCATCAATGATATCACATCGGTTCACAGCGTAACATGAAACTAGTGCCTGTGGCGGCGCTTTACATCGAACATGTTTAACATAATACAATTGAAACATATTGAAACATTATAACTAGGGAGTAAAGGAAAGGTAGGGGAAATAAAAGATTTAAACTAAAATAAAATAACATATTTACAAAAGGGTAAAAGAGGAAACAAGGAGGGGGGAAAGTGACAGAAGAAAAAAGTTAGGTTAATAAATTATTGTAGGCAAAGTTTGCAGATATATACAATATACAATATGTACAATTATGATGATGAGATGGACAGTGAAATGCTAAGAGAAATTAGGAAAGCTAACCAAATTGGTAGTGCAGTAATAATGGGAGATTTCAATTACCCCAATATTTACTGGGTAAATGTATCATCGGGACATGCTGAGAGAGAAAGTTCCTGGATGGAATAAATGGCAGCTTTATGGAGTAATTGGTTGAGGAACAGACAAGAGAGGGAGCCATTTTAGATGTAATTCTCAGCGGAGCACAGGATTTGGTGAGAGATGTAACGGTGGTGGGGCCGCTTGGCAATAGTGATCATAATATGATCAAATTTGAATTAATGGCTGGAAGGGGTATAGTATAGTAAGCAAATCCACGGTTCTCGTGTTAAACTTTCAAAAGAGAAACTTTGATAAAATGAGAAAAATAGAAAATAACTGAAAGGAGCAGCTACAAAGGTAAAAAGTGTTCAAGAGGCATGGTCATTGTTAAATACCATCCTAGAAGCAAGGTCCAGATGTATTCCACCAGCATGGTTAAAAGGGGAGGTGAAAGAAGCTATTTTAGCCAAAAGATCTTATTTCAAAAATTGGAAGAAGGATCCAACAGAAGAAAATAGGATAATGCATAAGCGTTGGCAAGTTAAATGTAAGACATTGATAAGACAGGCTAAGAGAGAATTTGAAAAGAAGTTGGCCATAGAGGCAAAAACTCACAGTAAAAACTTTTTAAATATATCCGAAGCAGAAAACATGTGAGGGAGTCAGTTGGACCATTAGTTGATCGAGGGATTAAAGGGGCAATTAGAGAAGATAAGGCCATTACGGAAAGATTAAATGATTTTTTTGCTTCAGTGTTTACTGAAGAAGATGTTGTGGAGATACCCATATCAGAGAAGGTTTTCATGGGTAATGATTCAGATGGACTGAACCAAATCACAGTGAACCTAAAAGATGTAGTAGGCCTGATTGACAAACTGAAGAGTAGTAAATCACCTGGACTGGATGGTATACACCCCAGGGTTCTGAAGGAACTAGGAAATGAAATTTCAGACCTATTAGTAAAAATTTGTAACATATCATTAAAATCATCCTTTGTACCTGAAGATTGGATGGTGGCTAATGTAACCCAATATTTAAAAAGGGTTCCAGGGGTGATTCGGGAAACTACAGACCATTTCGCCTGACATCAGTGCCAGGGAAAAATAGTGAAAGTGTTCTAAATATCAAAATCACAGAACATATAGAAAGACATGGCTTTACCCAAGGCAAGTCTTGCCTCACAAATCTGCTTCACTTTTTGAAGGAGTTAATAAATGTGGATAAAGGTGAACCGGTAGATGTGGTATAGTTTGGATTTATAGAAGGCGTTTGACAAAGTTCCTCATGAGAGGCTTCTAGGAAAAGTAAAAAGTCATGGGATAGGTGGCGATGTCCTTTCGTGGATTACAAACTGGCTAAAAGACAGGAAACAGAGTTGGATTAAATGGACAATTTTCTCAGTGGAAGGGAGTGGGCAGTGGAGTGCCTCAGGGATCTGTATTGGGATCCGTATTTTTCAATATATTTATAAACGATCTGGAAAGAAATACGACGAGTGAGGTAATCAAATTTTCAGATGATACAAAAATTGTTCAGAGTAGTTAAATCACAAGCAGATTATGATAATTACAGAAAGACTTTCGGAGACTGGGAAAATTGGGCATCCAAATGGCTGTTGAAATTTAATGTGGACAAGTGCAAGGTGATGCATATAGGGAAAAATAACCCATGCTATAGTTAGACAATGTTGGGTTCCATATTAGGAGCTACCACCCAAGAAAGAGATCTGGGCGTCATAGTAGATAACACATTGAAATCATCAGTTAAGTGTGCTGCGGCAGTCAATAAAGCAAACAGAATGTTGGGAATTATTAGAAAGGGAATGGTGGATAAAACGGAAAATGTCCATGGTGAGCCCTCAACTTGAATACTGTGTACAATTCTGGTCGCCGCATCTCAAAAAAGATATAGTTTTGATGGAGAAGGTACAGAGAAGGGCGACCAAAATGATAAAGGGAATGGAACAGCTCCTCTATGAGGAAAGACTAAAGAGGTTAGGACTTTTCAGCTTGGAGCAGATAGGGCTGAGGGGGGGTGGGATATGATAGAGGTGTTAAATCATGAGCGGTCTAGAACGGGTTAATGTGAAACAGTTATTTACTCTTTGGGATAATAGAAAAATTAAGGGGCACTCCGTGAAGTTAGCATGTGGCACATTTAAAACTAATCGGAGAAAGTTCTTTTTCACTCAACGCACAATTAAACTCTGGAATTTGTTGCTAGAGGATGTGGTTAGTGCGGTTGATGTAGCTATGTTTAAAAAAAGGATTGGATAAGTTATTGGAAGAGAAGTCCATTACCTGCTATTAATTAAGTTGACTTAGAAAATAGCCACTGCTATTACTAACCGGTAACATGGAATAGACTTAGTGTTTGGGTACTTGCCAGGTTCTTATGGCCTGGATTGGCCACTGTTGGAAACAGGATGCTCGACTTGATGGATCCTTGGTCTGACCCAGTATGGCATGTTCTATAATGCCATACTGGGTCAAACCATGACTAGTACACAGTTTTTTCTTTAGTTGTTTACAGTGGTGTGTACTAGAATACACTAGTTGGTGTGTGTGGGTTTGTTGTGTGATTGATGTTCTATAATGCACCAGACTATAATATAGAGAGAGTGTGTCAGGACAAAGAGCTTGCCCTCTGCCTCCATCTGCTGGTAGGAAGGACAAACTCGCGGGTCTGGTCTGGTAGGACTCAGGAAAAGAAAAATTAAGTAAGGCCTAATTTCACCATTTCTTATCTTTTGTATGGTGAAAGGAGTAGGAGTGAAGGAATTGCAATTTTTCTGAACTTTTGACTACTACTATTTATAATTTCTAAAGCACTATTAAACATATGCAGTGCTGAACAGATACATGTAAAGAGCCCTGTTAGATTCCTTTTAGTAGAGATCTACCAACTGTGTAGGTAGAAGTGCAGTGCTGGTTAACACCGATAGGTGACACAGTTCTTCTTTCCTCCCTTTTCTTTACTCCTGAATGACGTGAATCCACTCCTGCTGACCTCTGGGTCCTTGGATTACCTGAGTGAGAGACTTCTTTCAAAACTCCTCCTTTCTTCCTGACAGTGACTAAATTCCCTAGGCCTTGGAGAATTTAGTTGCTGTGACAAACAAAACAATCAAAAAGTGATGGAATAGTGGGCAAAACTGCCTCCAAAGCAAAGTCCAATAGAGGAAAATAGTTTCTTTAAAAGAAAAAAAAAGGTTACCTTTCTTTCTCCTAACCCAGACCTTATTCCTAAAGGTCTTAGGGTACTCCCTTCTAAATCAAAAGGGAACAAAATAAGGAACAGAAAACAATTCTACCCTTGTTCCTTAAAGGTCAACTCAAAAATCCACATCCTCTCTAGAAGTTTCTCCTCTTTTTGTAGTAGTAAGGAGGAACCAACACAGCTAAAGATGCATATCATCAAGATATACTAGAGGCAATTGGATAAAGAATAGTCATCTGAATCGAGGTATGACAAGTGGAATTGTGTATACCATCTAAATTTAGTGAAGAATCCTATTCAGCCCTCCACCCCTTCAATTTTTTGAGGGAGCTCCAAAACTACTACTGCAGTTAAGGAATGTGGAAACTAGAACAAATTAAAACATCAGCAAAGAGTCAAATGCTTATTGAAACTGAATTGTGTAATGGATTTCATGAGCAAAGACTTTTTATATTGGCAATTACTTAATTTCTGCAAAGTTTGCTTTGAAACCGCATTCATCATCCAGCGTGATTATTACTGTATGCTCCGCCTCAAGGCCTTGGAGATCATTCTTCTCCCCCTCCCCCCAGGGAATAATGGAACTAGAGGAACCTAAGGACATGTAGGAAGTTTGGATATATTAAGCTTGTGGAATTGATGGTTTGTGGACTCCTCAGTGAAGATCACAGCCCGGGGTTTATATATACATAAGAGAATTTAACTTCAAAATGCTGCTGCACCTAGCAGCCACAATGGGAAGTGGGGATTGCCAGCTAGAGTGAACTTCTGTGGGCATAGTAGATTTAAAAAAAAATCCCAAAAGAATTTCCCGAAAGATTGCTAGTTTGGATCTTTACAGTTTATTTATTTAAAAGTATTTATATACTGTCTTAACAATATAGATTGAACAAAACAGTTTATAATAGTAAAATAAAAATAAAACAGATAAATAACATAACTATAAAAATATTACATGAGTAATTAACTAGCTAACTATTAATAAATAAAGTTGGAGAAAAATACAAACAAAGATATTTAATGTAGCATAGTATACCTTAAAATAAAATTGACTAATATTACTTCTTAATAAAAACAAGAACAGATAGAAGCACAAAGAAACGAAAAATAGTCCTAATCTATTATTAAGAGACATCTTTGTCATTCTCTATTTTAACCTTGATGTTACTGTTTAATGGTCCGTGATTCCAAAAGCTTCTCTGAAGAGGTATGTTTTTAATGATTTCTTAAATTCTTTACTATTTGATATTTGTCGTAATGTATTTGGTAAAGAGTTCCATAGAATAGGACCTGCCACAGAAATAGCTCTTTGTCTTGTTACATTCAGTCTAGCCAGTCGTATTGACGGTATCTCTAAAACATCCATATTTGCAGATCTAAGTTCTCTCGAAGGTTTGTAAATTTGTAAGTTTGTACAAAGCAGATGGAATCAGAATTGTTTAATAACAAATGTATTATAGTTATTATTTTGTACGAAATCCTATATTTGATAGGTAACCAGTGCAAGTTATACAGAATTGGAGAAATGTGTTGTTTTATAGGAGTAGCAGTAAGGATCTGTGCTGCAGCGTTCTGGTTTAACTGTAATGGTTTGATTACTGATTCGGGTAAACCGAGATACAAGCAGTTACAATAGTCTAAACCTGAGAAGATTAGAGATTGAAGTACAGATCTCAAATCTTGGAAAAATAACAATGGTCGCAAACGTTTTAACAGATGTATTTTGTAGAAAGAATTTTTAACAGTTCTTGATATGGTGAGATAAAGACAGATTTGAGTCAACAAAATTCCTGAATTTCACACTAGTTTAACTATTGGAATAGTTTCTTTGACTATAGTGATATATGATGGTGGGGCATTACTTGGATTTTCAATTACGCTAAGAAAAAATATTTTGGGGTTTTTTTTTTTTTTTTGCAAGCCATTTTGTATTGTTTTAATATAGATTTGAACTAAGGAAAGAGTCTCTGACCATGATGATTTATACGGAATGAATATTTGAATATCGTCCGCATATATTTTAAATTGAATATTTAATGCAGATAGGATATGACAAAGTGATATTATATATATATTGAACAGTATTGGGGACAAGGATGATCCTTGTGGAACTCCTGTAGGCTGAGAATAGGGTAGTGAAGAACAGGAACCAATGTTGATTTGACAGG
Organism: Rhinatrema bivittatum; assembly: GCF_901001135.1. Taxonomy (NCBI): domain Eukaryota; kingdom Metazoa; phylum Chordata; class Amphibia; order Gymnophiona; family Rhinatrematidae; genus Rhinatrema; species Rhinatrema bivittatum. The sequence continues at coordinate 162,068,266 of NC_042616.1, read as the reverse complement.
TATGATTTGTAAAGTAACTATTGAACCAATTTAAAACTGTGGATTGTATTCCGATAGATTGGAGTCTGGACAATAATATTTTATGGTCAAGCGTATCAAACATTGCAGAAATATCCAGAAGGACTAAAATAAAGTCCATGTTGGAATCAAAGCTTCTTAGGATTGTATCAAAAGAAGATAAGAGAGTTTCTGTTGAATGGCCTTTTCGGAAACCATGCTGGTTTGGATGTAAGATATCATGATTTGTAAAAAATTCATTTAATTGGTGTAGGACTACTGACTCCAGTGTTTGATAACTAAGTTCAAGAGGCTATGGGTCTAAGATTAGAGAAGTCCATAAAAGATGATGATTTATTTTTTAATATGGGTAATATTGAAGTTTGTTTTAAATAGTCCAGGAACATGCCTGACTCGAAAGATTGATTAATTATCATGCATGTATGGTCCGAGCAAATTTCATCTAAATTTTTAAAGAATGAACCTGAACAGGGATTTAATGGTGAATTGGATATTTTTTGTTTACTTATTATTTTTTGTAAAGACTGTGTCTTTCAACTTTATTCTTCAGTTTCAGTCCTTAGTACCTCATAATACAGTGCTACGTTTAAAAACTCATGGGCCTGATTTGCTGAGCTTTGTTTCCCCATAGAGACATAATAGGAGAAGAATGGTAAATCAAGCCCTTTAACTTTAACAACTCAGGAAGGAAGTCTTATTAAACAGAAGAGTTTTATTTTAGTAACCTCTGGAATCCTATATATGACATTTGTGTTTAGGTGGTGATTCTCAGGCTGCTGCATGCTGTGCATGCAAAGTAACATCATTGTGCATACAGACACATCACTGAATGAGGAGGTAGGGACAATATGCACAGTCTACCATTGAAATAGGCAGCAGTCCTCAGGAATCCCACCCACCACCCTGGGGAGTTGGGTACTCCTTCCGGTTTGTTGCTTTATTTTTTTTACTTGTATTTATCTATGTTATGAGGCTGAAGGGGGACCTTGTGTGGATGTGTGGATTGCGCATGCTGGGCATTCTCAGTGTACTGGTCAAAGCTTCTAGAAACTTTGACAAAAGTTTTCCATGCCAGGCTTCATTGGATGATGTCACCCACATGTGAGGACTAACATCCTGCTGTCCTAGGAAAACACCTGTTACAGGTAAGCAACTACGCTTTCTAAAACTTCTATAAACGGAAAAAAAATGAACTTAAAAAAATTGTTTGCATGAACTTAAGGACTGAGCATCATAGAACTTTCCCCAATGATTAAATATTGAATTTCTGGGCAAATGTCACACACTTGAAGGCTTGCTTGCATGCTCTTTTTTTTTTTTTCCCCTGTGGGCTTTTTTTGCCTTCCAGAAGTCTCAAGAAATTTAGTGCTCTTGGCTAAGGGAATGCAATTTCAGAACTGTGTGAGCAAACTGACTTGTAACCCATTTTGCACTTACTTGCTGTAATTTTGGAAGAAACTGAAATTTGGTTCATAATATTCAAAAACTTGTGTAAAAGTATTATAAATCAGAAGTTCATTGCTTAATAAGTTGTCCATTAAATTGCTAGTACATGCATTTATATTACTAATACCTTGTAGCTCCCCCTTCCTGGTGCAAGCGGTAGTTGGGGGCACATTCAGTACCAGGGCTAAGTCCTGACTCAGTCCTGAAAACCTACCATGGACTCCCTGAAAGGGGCGTTTAGATAGTATGACACAAGAAGACAGTTGACACCGATATGGTGTTCCAAAAATAGGTCTCTACTGAAAATGTGAAATACGGAAAAATTGCAAATTTGTAGTCTTTGCCTGGCAAGTCTAAATACAGGTGAGGAAAAGGAAGGACGGGGGTTTACTGATCCTTGCTGAGTTGCCCTCCTGGGTTTCCCTCACTGTTTTGCTTGGTGTTTAAGGATTCCTATGGCAATTGGTGGGCTCCCTTTCTCCCATGGACCCTGATTGTTTCAATGGTTTAATCTCCTGTATCTCATCTCCTCTCCTCCTTCTGGACACCAGTGGGCTCCTGGTTCTCTGGAAATAGAGTACTGGATTGGGGCTCACACCTTTCCTTTTTCCATATGTCTAGTCACTTTTGGACAGGCACCTGATACTTTTCTTCTCACTGGCTCCCATGGAGATGCTTGTTTGCCATGAACTTAGATCTCAGTTGTCTTCACCCATAGGAAGACAGGCCTAGGATGAGAGGTTTACTCCCTTAGAATAGGGATACTCTCCAACCCACTAGTGAGTATAGGATCAGCGTTACAGAGGGCTAAAAAGTAAAAAAACACATGCCTCAAACCCCCCTGGCAAGGATAATAAATGCTTGGACGATTTTGCCAGAAGGATCTACCAAAATGCTATGCTAACATCTCGCATTTGCCAATTCTACATGGTCCAGTACATGTATGAATGCGTTCAAGCAACAAAGGGAATGTTCACCTCGACTGGAGATGACATCCCTTCTTCTATTTTAGACATGGAAGAATGTTCCCATCATTTGCTGCAGACAGACTATGAGGGGTTTGAAAACTCCTCTCGAGCATCAGCTACAGCAATAGTAGCACGCAGACTGGCTTGGTTAAAGGCCAGTGCTATCTGAGATGACTTACATGAGAAGCTAGCTGATCTTCCCTGTATGGGAGATAACTTGTTCGGTGACCGTTTCCATGATACAGTCTGAAATTGAAGGATCAAGCTCTCGCAGTTCAATCCTTAGCGGCACCAACATCCTCCAAGAGGTACTGTCCGACGGCTCATACACAACCCTTCTCTAGGCGCCCGTATAGGACTTACCAACCCTTTATAATGCAGTCTTATCCTACATATCAAAGACAGCAAACTCGGCCTAATCCTCAACACCAGCAGAGGAGGGGAAAGCCACAATCGCAAAGACAGCAACCGCAACAACAAACAGCAGCCCCAGTAAAGACCGCACAGTCTTTTTAAGGACCAGGCCACCACCACCCTCATCAGCAGCACCCCCAGGAAGAATTACAGCTCGCTTTTCTGCCTGGGAGTCCATAACATTGGATCAGTGTGTGTTAGAAATAGTGAAGAATGGATATCAACTTCAATTTCTCACCAATCCCCACATTCCACATCTAACACACCGACAATCGAAAACTTTACAGTCTCAACTCGCCCAAGAGATCAACCAACCGATATTAAGTTCACTTAGAGAATAGCCACTGCCATTAGCAATGGTAACATGGAATAGACTTAGTTTTTGGGTACTTGCCAGGTTCTTTTGGCCTGGATTGGCCACTGTTGGAAACAGGATGCTGGGCTTGATGGACCCTTGGTCTGACCCAGTATGGCATTTTCTTATGTTCTTATGCTCTACCAGCAGAGGGCGATCTGGTACGTTCCCCGAGCGGACTGGAACAAAGGGTTTTACTCCCCTTACTTTCTAATTCCAAAGAAATTGGGGGGCAACTGACCCATCCTAGACCTCAGAGAATTGAACAAATGGATGGTTCGGGATAAATTCAAAATGGTGTCGCTGAAGTCCATTCTTCCATTATTACAACCCAGGGACTGGATGAGTTCAATAGACCTGAAGGATGCGTATACACATATTGAAATCCACCGATCCTCTTGGCAATACCTATGTTTTCAATATCACAATCATTACCAATACAAAGTTCTTCCCTTTGGTCTATCTGCAGCACCAAGAGTTTTCACCAAATGTATGGTAGTGGTGGTGGCCCATCTTCGACAGCAAGGTCTGACAGTATTTCCATATCTGGACGATTTGGTTGATAGTAGTGTCGGACCCGATTCTATTGAAGAATCATCTTACCATAGCAATCAGTTGCCTCCAGAGCTTGGGGTTGCTCATCAACTACCCAAAATCCACGTTACAACCTACTTAGGTTCTACACTTCATAGGAGCTCGCCTGGACACCATTCACACATGGGCATTCCTTCCGGAAGACAGGAAGATAACAATACATTATCTCCTTCGGTCATTAAAAGAAACACAACACCCAATGGCTCGAAACATTCTAACGGCCTTAGGACATATGGCGGCAGCAAATTTCATGGTGCCAAACACGAAGCTCCACATGAGAGTCTTGCAATGGGGTCTCAAACGACAGTGGAAATAGCATGTACAACCATTACAAAAACGTGTAACTCTGATGGCTCAAATGAAGAAGGATATCGAGTGGTGGCTCCTAGAACACACGTTAAACAAAGGAACCCTATTCAGTCCTCCGCCACACAATGCAGTACTTACAACAGATGCATCTCGGAAAGGATGGGGGGCACATCTGGACTGCTTAGAGATGCAGGGTCTATGGACACTGGCAGAACAAAATCTGCAGATAAATCTACTGGAACTAAGGGCGATATGCAACGCACTGCAGACTTTTCAAACACCTGCAAGTTCGTCGTGTCATGATTTATACCGGCAGCCAAGTGGCCATGTTTTTATATAAACAAGCAAGGCGGGTCCGGTTCATGGTCCCTCTGCAGGGAGGCTCTGCAGGTCTTTCACCATGCACACAGACACTCAATCCATCTTCAAGCGACCTACCTGCCGGGACTAGCAAACACCAGAGCGGACAGGTTAAGTCGCATTTTCCACCCACACGAATGGTCACTCAACCCGGAAGTGACTCAGCAGATTTCCCATCGCTGGGGAACCCCAGCGATAGATCTCTTTGCAATGGAAGCGAACACACAACTTCCACAATTTTGCTTGATTCGACTGAGCTCATCACGACTCGCCCAAGATGCCTTCCTTATACCATGGACGGCAAATCTTCTATATGCCTTCCCACCAATTCCACTCATCACCAGGACACTTCAAAAATGCATATGGGACAACAGCCAGATGATCCTCATTGCCCTAGCCTGGCCCAGACAACCAAGGTACAGTTATCTTACGTCTGTTGATCGAAGATCCAGTCTGTCTTCCAGACTGCCCAGATCTTCTCCTTCAGGACGGCGGAATACTCATCCATCCACTCCATTCCTCCCTCCATCTGACTGCATGGAGATTGAAAGGACACTGACGGCACAGGGAGTTTCCACAGTGGCGCAATCGATTCTTCTAGAATCAAGAAAACCAAGAAAACATCACTCTTACCCTCGGTGGGACTGCGCCCGACCGCGTGGCCCACAGCGCTGCTCAGCCGCCGTCTTCTGCGCAGTCCGAAAGTCCCGCCCTCCATCCAGCAGCTGGGGAACAGCCAATCAACGGAGGCTTCCCCAGCAGCCTATCAGGAAGGGTCCAGAGGCTCTTTAAATTCTTGAGACCCGCGGCGATCCTCCTCTTCACGGCGATCCCCCTCTTCAGTGCGGCGTCCGGCTCGAGGGAGGCCTGCGCGATCGGCGCCACAGACCCATCGGGGTAAGGCCTAAAAAATCACTCTTACCCTCGGTGGGGCTGCGCCCGACCGCGTGGCCCACAGCGCTGCTCAGCCGCCGTCTTCTGCGCAGTCCGAAAGTCCCGCCCTCCATCCAGCAACTGGGGAACAGCCAATCAACGGAGGCTTCCCCAGCAGCCTATCAGGAAGGGCCCAGAGGCTCTTTAAATTCTTCTGACCCTCCGGCGTCGCACGCCGAAGGAGCGCAACAAAGGGGCCCGCCCCTTTGAGCGGCCCCGTTGAGCGGCACCGAGAAACATCTGATTTTATTCCACACTCCCATCAGCTACTTCACACATCACATGACTGCGAGAACAACCTCATAACCCTAACCAGCCACAAAAGAACTAGTCGGCACCAATCCTCCACGAGACACCGACGCCCGCTACAATCAACCCAGGCCTGCGCAAACGGCGCCAACGTCCCACCGGGGTAAGGCCTTTTTCACATATCCTCTAACTTTCGTTCCTTCTTGCATCTTGTCTCTTCGGGGCTCCTTCCATACCCAGACGGAACTGCCATACCCAGACTGAACCGCCCCAAATCAGCGACCTAGCTTCACTGCCACAGGGCAGGTCCTCTCTGCTAATCACGCAACGTAGCTCACCACCTCACGTAATTCAGCAAACCATCCGAAGGCTATAAGGCAACTATTCAGAAAAAGACAGGCGGCTCCTAAACCCCTAGAAGCCCGCGGACCCTCCATTCACTGCAGACCCAACAGCAAGCAAATAAGACCGCACCGATAAGCAGCACAGCGACGCTCGACGCAAGACCAAGATAAGATCTCAATTCCTCGCATATCAAACTCAGCCTAGCCTCACATCCTACTAGCCTCACATCCCCCATACCATCCACAGCTGCTAGTTACTTGGTACCTACAACAAGCTTCCTCACAACCAACAATGCTCAACCGCCCACGCACCTACAAATCCCTCATCCCAATCATGATTTCCCCCACCACACAGTTTCTAGGTCTCACCTTATTCACCATCATCCTATTTAACTCCCAATCGCTTACCAACAAAACACTAATACTCAACGACCTACTACATGACACAACCCCAGACTTTTGCGCCATAACAGAAACATGGCTCAAACCTACTGACATCGCCCTCATTAACCAACTACCAACACAGACCTACGACTTTTTCTCAATCCCAAGACAGAAAAAAAGAGGAGGGGGTATCCTCTTAGCTGCCAAAAAATCCTTGAGTTTCACACACTACCCTATCAACACAGCAACTAAACTAGAACTAGGATTGTTCAAATCAGAATCGCTCCAAATCCTTCTAGTCTATGTCCCACCAGGCCTAATAGAGTCTGACGCCTCTCCTATTCTAGAAATTATAGCTTTGCATCTAAACCTGGACGCCCCTGCCATAATCTTGGGTGACTTCAACTTACATGTTGACAAAGTCCCTCTTTCAACAAACTGTGAAGCTTTCCTCACCGCAATGTCAGCGATGGGTTTCAAACAACAAATCAACAAACCCACTCACAAAGCAGGTCATACGCTGGATCTTCTCTTTACAAACTCCGGTATTTCCCAAACCAAACAACCAGATTGTAAACAAGTCCCTTGGTCAGACCACTCCCTAATCTCCACTAGCTTTACATTGCCACGACCAGACTCCAATCTCAACTCAAGACCGGCGTTCCTCTACAGGAAATCCTGCAACTCGGAACAACTCAGCAAGCTTCTAGCACCAGATCTCTCACACATTGATGTCTCTACGCCCAACTCTGCCCTCCAATCCTGGTCCAAAATAACAAAATCAGCAGCAAACACACTTTGCCTTCTGACAACAAAAACAGACATTAAATGCATCCAAAAGACAACCCTGGTTTAATGATGATCTGCTAAATCTCAAACACCTCCTTCGGCAGAAAGAAAGAAAATGGCGCAAAGCACCTTCACCAGCCTCTCTTTCGGATTACAAACGCACTCTCCATCTTTACAAGAGCACCACACTGAAAACCAAAAGAGACTACTATGCCCTCAAGATTCACCACCTCATATTCGACGCAAAAGCTCTATTCACCTTCGTTTCTAGTCTTACTAAAGCTAACACTCCAGATATCCCATCAGAATTATCCCAGACTAAAGCAGACGAACTGGCGCTTCATTTCAGCAAAAAAATCTCTGACCTCCTCAATCAGCTCTCTCCAAACACTAGCTCACACGATATCACATATCCTCCCCCAAACAAAGACATTCAGCTTAATTCATTTGAACCCATCACCAGCACAGAGATACAATCGGTGCTAAAAAAAATGAAACCTTCATCACACCCTTTCGATCAAATCCCTTCAAAAATGCTTCTTCTCATACCTGATATCATATCAAAAACCCTAGCTGAAATCATAAACTGCTCCCTGTCCCAGGGTATCTACCCAGATGAACTAAAAACAGCCTCAATCAAACCCCTTCTGAAAAAACCAAACCTAAATGCACGCGATCCTAACACCTTCCGCCCTATTTCCAAACTTCCATTTATAGCTAAAGTTATGGAAAGATTGGTGAACACTCAACTATCCAACTACTTGGAGGACCACAGTATTCTGTCCCCAAACCAATATGGTTTTCGCAAAGCCGCAAGCACCGAAACACTACTACTCTCACTCATGGACTTCCTCCTCACCGGAATCGATAAAGGCCAAGCATTTCTATTAATCCTCCTCGACTTCTCGGCGGCCTTCGATACCGTCAACCATTACCTCCTTCTAAAACAGCTGGCAAACATAGGAGTGAAAGGTGCTACACTATCTTGGTTCAAAACCTTCCTGGAGAACAGAGGCTATAGGGTCAAAATTCATAATACAGAATCCCAATATCACCCATCCACCCAAGGGGTGCCGCAAGGATCATCGCTTTCACCCATGCTATTTAATATCTACCTCCTCCCACTCTATCAACTGCTCACAAAACTAAGCCTGAAACACTTCCTCTTCGCAGACGACGTTCAGATTGTGATCCCCATAAAAGAATCCATCATGAAAACAATGGAATACTGGGATAGTTGCTTACTAGAAATCAAACTCCTCCTCACCAACCTAAACTTAATACTCAACGCCTCAAAAACAGAATACCTATTTATATCACCAGAAAACAACTACACACACTCAATGACACCAGCCCGCCTACAAGCCACGCACATAAGAGACCTAGGAGCCATCTTAGACAACCGTCTTAACCTCAAACCATTCATCAACCAAACCACTAAAGACTGCTTCCACAAATTACATATTCTGAAAAGAATAAAGCCACTTTTCCACGCTCAGGACTTTAGAACAATCTTGCAAGCAATAATCTTCTCCAAACTAGATTATTGCAACTCACTACTACTAGGCCTCCCAGCTTCATATACTAAACCTCTTCAAATGGTACAGAACACAGCAGCCAGAATCCGTACAAACACCAGGAAAATCGACCATATCTCCCCTATACTCAAAGACCTGCATTGGTTACCGATTCATTACAGAATCATTTACAAATCCATCACTACCATCTACAAGGCCATACACCAACACACCCATCTCGACCTACAAATCCCCTTCCAAAAACATACATCTGCCAGACCCATCAGGGAATCCTACAAAGAAGCACTCCAGGTACCTCATGCCAAAACATACATACATAAATCTCTCAGTCTCAGAGCTTTCTCCTCAGCAGGTCCGCCTCTATGGAACTCTATCCCACTGGACCTGAGACAAGAACCCTGCACACTAACATTTAGGAAAAGACTGAAAACTTGGCTTTTCAAAAAAGCATTCCCAGCCCTGGACTGATTCCTCCACTCAGCAGTACAAACACCTATTCAAAAATTGGACTGAAATTAGAAACATTGGACTGAATTAGAAAAAATTGGACGGAAATAAGAAACCTCTAACCTCTCACTCATACCCAGCTCCACCCACTCTCACCCACCACTCACTCATACCCACTCACACCCACCACTCATACACTTCTCCCACTCATACCCAGCACCGATCTCTTACTCATACACAGTACCACACACTCATACCCAGCACCTTTTATTATGCCATACAACTGTACCTCACCGATTCTGTTTGCTACACAACTATATTACTGACGCAATTGACTGCACTGTAAATATTCTACTGTTCAGTTGTCCCTCCCCTTTCTAAATCCAAGTTTTTTCTCCCTGTTTCATTGTAACTTTTTCACATCCTTACTATTGTTTAAGATGTTTGAACTTTGATTATTGATTATTATGTTACTCCCTGCCTTATTCACACTGTTAAATGTAAACCGGGTTGATGTGATTCTTGTCATGAAAGTCGGCATAACAAAATAATAAATAAATAAATAAATCTACTAGACGCAGTTATACATTCAAGTGGAAATGCTATTCCAACTGGTGTACAGAAAAGGGAATGCCACCCATCGATTGTTCACCAAACCTCTTATTAGATTATCTACATACCCTCTATCAGGCTGGATTGGCAACGTCATCCATAAGAGTTCATCTCAGTGCAATTGCAGCTTATCACCGTCCAATTGATAATCACTCTATTGCTGAACACCCTCTGTTATCCAGGTTTATCAAAGGGTTACTACATCTTCGTCCACTGATAGCTAAGCCACCGGTTCCTTGGAACCTCAACGTCCTACTAGAACTACCACCATGTGAATCTATGGAGTCCGCACATCTTAAATATCTCACTTGGAAGGTGGTACTCTTAGTAGCAATAACCTCCGCACGTTGAGTGAGCGAATTGCAGGCACTCGTACATTATGAACCATACCTACAATTCCATCACAACAAAGTCATCCTGCGGCCTCATCCAGCCTTCCTTCCAAAGGTGATTTCGGCCTTCCATCTCAATCGGTCAATAGTTACCCATCTTTTTCCCAAGACCTCATTCAAACGACAGAGAACGTTTGTTGCACACCTTGGACTGTAAACGAGCACTGGCTTACTACAAAAGAAGAACTCACTCCACGAACAGGGTATCTTAGCTATTTGTTTCCTTCAACCCGAATGCCCCAGGATTGCCGGTGGCAAAAAGAACAATTTCAAGCTGGATAGTACAGTGTATCCAGTTTTGTTACAAGAGGACGAATTTACCACTTCCCTCACTTCCACAAGCTCATCAAGTTCGTGCCATGGCCACTTCCATGGCACATCTCAGGAATGTACACCCAGTGGACATCTGCAAGGCGGCCACATGGTCCTCCCTACGTACATTCACTTCTCATTACTGCATAGACAAGCAGTCAGCAGCGGATGCGAAACTGGGACAGGCGATTCTTCATACATTGCCTACTTTTAAACCAGCGACTACCACACTCGCCCATCTCGTGAAAGGTAATGAATAAGCGTGATAGGGAGCTTAGGACTCCCATGACAGCATGGCTAATTCAGCCCTGCTATCAACGGGAAAAAGCAAGTTTGCTTACCGTAAACGGTGTTTCCGTAGATAGCAGGATGAATTAGCCATGCGGACCCTCCCACCTCCCTGGTAGTCGTACTTTCAGCACCTACGCTCAAGCTTAAATACAGACTGAGGAGAATCTGTTACTTTCCTGCGCGGGAACATACGTGCAGCCGCAGAGACTGAAAAATCTACACTCTGCTACTTAAGCTCCGCTTCCCGGGCCCTGATTGGCAGTTCCCATGACAGCATGGCTAATTCATCCTGCTATCTACGGAAACACCGTTTACGGTAAGCAAACTTGCTTTTACTCTTCCTCTGTTTCCTTATGGGAGCAGCTTATGGTTGTCAGCCCAAACAGACAAGATGGCTTTCTTAGCTAACACCCCCAAATAAAAAAATGTTTCTCCACAAATGTAAGATTACATACCCTGCCAAATACACCAAACATCACAACCATGGCCTTCAAACTAACACTTTTTCCCCCAAGATTATTTCAAGCCTAGAGTGCACCTTTTACCAGAATTGCCTCAGTTTATTGCACAGATTGATTATTTTAGTAAACAATTTACAGTTTGCTTACTTTTTTATTGGAATGGTTCCACTTTGAGACTGAGATTTAATGAAAACCAGACACACTGCACTCCTATGTAAATGAATCAACATCTTCAGGACATACAGTAGATATTGCTAGGCCATGCCCAAGGTGGCTCAGTACAATTTATTTGTCCTACTCTTGCAATGCAAATATTTATATGTTCAAGATTTTATTCAAAAGTCAGTTTCCTTTGCATTAATAGTTGACGTTTTAGGATTTGTTAATGCGTGTTGGCATAACTTGTGGTTTGTCTGTTTTACTTCTACAGTTCTTTCCATCCGCAGTTGCACTTGCTCCTGACTGGATGGATACAGCATCACTTCCTCTTAAAAATAATTTTAAAAAATTCTTCAAAATTTAAAAGTTGTTAGGGATGTGCAAATGACTGTAATTGCATTCAGCCTCAGGAAACTCTTGACTGAAGTCAAAGGAGACTCCCCTAAAAATGTACTGGGGTACCACAGTCCAGCACCATGTACATTTTGAGAACCACATACATTGTCTAAGTAAATAAAGCCCCTATCAAAGATATCATAAATTAGTGCTGCTGAACAGTTAGTTGGTGAACTTATTTGTTGTGAAAGTTTTGATCACAGGTAGCATAAAGGTGAAACATATGTGTATCAGATTCATATGATATAATAATAATATTAACCAGTGAAACTTTTTTCAAAGTTTTGACTACAAGCTGTAAATGTAAAGTTTGCTTATACCAATACAATTTTACCCCTTGTGCTGCTTCAAGTCAAAACTTTCACAACTAATAAGTTCATTGACTATTCATTATATAAGGACCTTCGTTTTCAGTTTTTATTTTATTTTTCATGGGAATTTCAATGTTATAACAAAATTAAAAAATTGGAAAAATGACTTTTTTCTACTGAGTTTTTTCTCCCATGTATTATAGCAAAGTCATTTCTCCACTGACTTTTTTTTTTTTTTTGTTAACATTTAAATTTTAATGAAAAATAAAATAACTGAAAACAGAGGTTCCTATAATATCACTTTGCCTGGGACTGTATTCACACATATCGATAGAGTGTATATATGCTCAGCTTTTGCTTTCGTTTGATTTTTGTTAGATGAAGATGTTTCTTCTTTTTTGGAATTTAATTATCATTTTGTCCTTGCAGACATTTGAGGGACTTCACTATAACACTGGTTAACACATTTCTGGGAACATTTTGTTTACTGTTGATAGCAGGGCTGAGTTAGCCATGCTGTCTGAAGTGTCGTGACCCCAAGTAGGCAGAGTTTCCTCAGTCACAGAGCTTTGACTCTGTGCAGCTGCGCGGTGATGTTCCTGCGTGATTCCCTCTCCTCTTCAGTTTATTTTTTTCCACGAGCCGATAGCACGCGGGGTTTTCCTCCTCTGTGACTTTTTTCCCACAAGAAACTTTTTTCGGCGATTTTCTTTCGCATTTTTTCCACTAGAATTGGATTCCGGATGGCTCCGAAGCTATTTGGCTTTAAATATTGTCAATGTGGCAAAATTATGTCCATCACTGATGGACATAATTATTGCTATATATGCTTAGGCCCAGACCACAACCGAGCCTCATGTAGTGACTGTGGTCGCATGTCTCCAAGGGCCCAACGACAACGCGCAGCAAAATGGATCATCTGAGAACGGGCTCCTATGCCCCACAGACTTCAGCTCACTCTTCGCTGGGACTGTCGAAGAAAGGTAAGGTCCCTACCAAGAGGGCCTCCTCCCTGGGACCCACCGAGCTGAGCCGCTTCACGTCTGGTACCAGGCCCGGGTCTCATACACCTTTAAAGCCTCCTAAAAAAGCCGGGGCAGTGGTACCGCACAGAGAAGGACTCTAAGATGCGTTGACCGGATCACAGGGATCTGTTTCCGGTCAACCCCGTTCTCCAGCGCCAAAAGTATCGCCGCAGAAGAAACATAAAACGAAGTCGTGCACGGCGCACAGCCGATGCACGGCACACTGATGCATGGCGCACGGTCGACGCACGGAACTCCATCGCATGGGAAGCGTCATGAACCCACGACGCACATTGAGCATACGACGACTCATTCGATGCAAAAAAGGTCTGAGAAAAGAAAGCACACCCATGAAACACCAAGGGCTCCAAGCATAAGTCCAGACATTGATATTGAGATTCTTTCTGATCTGGAATCTCACACTTCAAGACACACATCAAAAGTGAAGACTCTTACTCAGGTCTCTCTTCCGTGTCTCGCACCAAGAGGCTATCTCCTTCATTTCAAATTCCATTAGCTAAGCATTTTAGACCATCACTGGTCATTCCGCCATCATCTCAACACAAAAGAACATCTCCTCAGGACATTTACTAGCTGCCGTTCCTACAAGGCCATCTCCCACACCGGTACATTTACTGCTTTAGGGTACCTTGGCAGCTACCACTATGATGAAAATTTCCAATGTTTTGAGTTCCTTCTTCGAGGATCTGGAGCAGGCAAAAGGTGTCCCACCAACGGATTCTGCTAATGGCTCTCCACCTTCATCTCCGGTCCCTGGACCATCTGATCCAAGTGTTATACCTACACCGGTTTCCCCACATAGTCTGGACTCTCATCTTTCTTCATCTACGATAAATTCTTCTACTGGAATGCCATCTGACCCGCCTGAAGGTCTACTGGAGCCTTATTCGCCTCCAGAAGACCTAACATATGCCAGATTCATAGAGAAGGTGGGTAACCTTCAGGTAGAGACAAGGAAGATCCCTGATTCCAGGGCGGAGATGTTGGGGATTCTAAGACTTTTCGAAACACCTCCAGAACTGACGGCATTACCACCCCACTCGGTCCTGGACAATGTTCTCCATAAAATGTGGGAAACACCTTTTTCTACAACTGCCGCTTCTAGAAAAATAGACATAAAATACAAGATGCGTAACTCAACCATCTATGAATCTTCTCAACTCCCTCATAACTCCATAGTGGAGAAATCAGCATTAGCTAAAGCAAAACGTTCTAAGCTACATGAGACCGCCCCACCGGTGCGTGGCAATAAATGCTTAGATGATTTTGGCTGAAAAGTATACCACTCCGCGATGTCGTCCACTAGAATCCAACATCACCAATTTTATACAACACATTGGGCATAACTTCTGGAGATACTCGTATAGACAATCTGTTTAGTGGAGGACAACACTCTCCCGCAACCTTTTCTAGACATCGAAGAGGGTCTCCGATACTTGCTCCGATCAATTTACGAAGCTTTTGAATCTTCGGCAAGAGCCTCCGCTTCCGCCATAGCGGCTAGACAACTCGCCTGACTGAAAGTGAGTGCAATTCATGATGATGTACACGACAAACTGGCTGACATCCCATGCGGGGGCTCCAATTTATTTGGAGACAAATTCAGAGAAACTGTATCCCACTTAAAGGAGCAGAGCACAGCTGTACTCTCCCTCACCACCCCCTCAGACACTCACAAAGGCCATCAAAAGTTTTATCCTTCTTATCGTAGAAAGTCTTATCAACGACCATACTCCAGACCATTTATACACTACAAGTCTCAGCAATATGGTCCAGACAGGCAGGTTACCCAACCCACTACATCAAGGGGCAGATCTCGGCAACAGCGGCAGCAAAAACAACCACCATCTTTTTGAGTACGATGGAGCCATCACCACCAACATTTTTTTTATAGGGGGATGCCTACAATTCTTCCTCAGCAAATAAGAATTGTTAAAAGTGGTAACTTCTGATTAATTAACTCAATGAATACCAGCTTCAAATAGTTTAAAATAGATTTAATAATGAAGGAAGGCATTGATTCCTTCATGGAGAAGCGACACAAAACAAGTGGAATATAATTCTAAGCTTGCTCAAAGATCTGAATTGAGTGCTCAACCTTATAAAGGGATTCCATCAGCCCATCCCAGAATGTCTGCAAAAGCCAACCCATTTACCTTATAGCCAATCAGTATATTTTAGCATGTGTCGTGCTCTTACTGTAGGGGCCTCTTGTTACCAGAAGTAGAGAATAAGAACAAATTAGTTTCGTTTTCCTGGGAATTATGTCATCTGTGCTGGCTGATTCTCTGGTAAGTTTAATTATCATAGTGCTTCATAGTGCAATCAATCCACTCAGCGCTGGATATTCTTACATCCGCCCCTTTGAAGGGTGACGGCTAGGAGCCCTTCACACCTATCTGCGTCGCATATCGCCTGTCTTAGGCTGCCCAGCCTAGTTAAGGCTACTCCTTACTGGCGAGAGACATTACCCGTCTTCGTACCGATATGCTCATTTTTCACAGATAGTCGTCACAGGTGGTGGGGAATGGTTCAGTGTCATCGTTGGAATCCAGAAGCATCAGGTTCAATGTTTCAGCTTGATTGAGCATGATCCGAGCGCTGGTCTGTGTTATCAGCATTTCAGAGACTTGATCGCGGCATCTTCGTAGGCAGATACAGAGGCATGCTAAACAGAGGCAGACTACTAGCCCAAGTAAGGCAATCGTACACATGGAGCCAATTAGAATTTTGAATCCTGAACCTAAACTAGAAAACCATGAGCCAAGGGATCCAAATGGAGACATCAAGTCCTTTCCAAGTTTGCACCAGTACATGTGCAATTGATATCATGTTGCGGGTGATTTCTTCACTTCACCCTCGTCGTCCATTTGAAGACAACAGTTACTGAGGTTAAATTTACCCCATAATCCTCCTTCTGCAGCTAATATATAATCTAATGCTAGACGATTCTGGTAAATGGTATTCCGGAAACCCTTTTGCTGAGCGGCTAATATTCTCAGTGCTTTAGCAGTTTCATTAGTAATTATTTCAACAACAGCTTGCAATTTTATAATACGATTTAACATGTAAATTGGAGTTCTGTAACCCGAAGAGCTATTCTGATAGGTTACAATATTGAGCCAATAAGAATTTACCATTTGAGCTTGCATGGTATAGTTGAGAAAAGATTGAGATAAACAAGAGGAATTGCCTATAGCTATAGTGTGTAATACTGTGTAAGGTCTATGGATGCACTTTGTTGCAACAATGGAGTGGGCCAATATCCACTGCGCTTTACATGAGATAGAATCGGTGCTTTTGCACATGGGTGTCACAAATATAGCAATCAGGAGGGATAACCTAGCAGAGCAGTTGGATATCATTCTTAAAAGGTACAGAGATAGTATTAAGAGGTAATCCGTTGGAATGGACAAGGAGGAGAAGGAAAAAACAACAAACAAAAACATAAGGCACGTTCTGGTCTTAGGTAGAAATAGAAACAGTTGCACATCCTTGTGAGAGTAAGCCTCAGTTAGAATGAGTAAATTTCTACAAGGAGATCAATCTCAGAATAAGGACAAAGGCCACAAAACTACTAGGAAATATTTGTGAGAGGGTGTAAACAAACTCCAGGTAAAATCTAAGAGGAAGTGTTACAGGAAGAAATGTTCAAAAAGGTTACAGAGAAATCAGAGTATAAAGGGAATAGGATATTGGAATATGAAAGGCCAGCAAAATAAGTATTATAGGTACAGGCTGCAGAAGAACGAATAAGTCAAAGAGATACAGAGGTACCAACAGTAAGACGAGTGGAAAAATGCTAGAAATAGCTTACAGCAAATAGGACAGCATGAATTTAACGTACTCTGATGTAGCAGAAATATATATGCACATAAGAAAAGGGGAGATCCAGAGAAAAACCTGATAGTTAAAGGATAAGGGTGTGTATGGCCAAGCCAAATCATTACCACATCTATAGGTGACATCCCAGGATGCGGGTAGGGAATATACTTAAAAATGAGGGAAACCGACCTTTCGGTAGGGAGTCAAAAGGCAAATGTCATAACTAGATCTTGAGGAGTGTCTCATTTATGGACTTGTATCCATTGTTGGGCGGGGGCTTCAGTAGGGTCAAAACAGGTAATGGTTGTCGGTACATATACTGTATTGGGTGGAATTATGGGAAAAATATGTAACTGTCCCTTGACAATCATAATGGGATTTGTATAGCAGAGTGGAAGTTTTAGTCGTACCATCTATAGTTACTGTGATGCAAGCATTACAATTCGGGTCAGTGGTGCATACAGGAAGTATGCCATTCCAAAAGGATAATACACAAAAACATGTTACTGCAAAAAGTCAATACCAAACTGGAAATACAAAAGCAAACTGATAGTAACAAAGATGATAAACACAACAAAGAAAAAGGACTGTTGAAACATTAGGCAAGTGCAGTCATGTGACAAAGCATCACAACAGATCAATGGGTGCTCAACATCATTAGGGAAGGATATCACCTGAACTTCTTGACCATTCCATCCCTTCCTCATATCATTCCTCTACGGAATATGTTCCCACTCATCATCCCTCAATACGGAGGTAGTGAACCTTCAAACTCAGAAATATATTCAATCAATCCCTCATCAGTAACAAAATCAGGGATTCTATTCCCAGTACTTCCTCATTCCAAAGAAGTTGGGAGGTCTCCGACCCATTCTGGATTTACAACACCTCAACAAACATATCCAGAAAGAAAAGTTAAAGATGACCTCTCAAGAACATCTTGCCATTGCTACAGCCCAACGATTTGCTATGCTCCATCGATCTGAAGGATGCGTACTCC
Organism: Rhinatrema bivittatum; assembly: GCF_901001135.1. Taxonomy (NCBI): domain Eukaryota; kingdom Metazoa; phylum Chordata; class Amphibia; order Gymnophiona; family Rhinatrematidae; genus Rhinatrema; species Rhinatrema bivittatum. Next base: position 162,050,313 of record NC_042616.1, on the reverse strand, counting down.
CATATACCCATGCACCCATCTTCCTGGCGATCCCTCTGCTTTCGGTTTCAGAACATGCATTACCAATGCAAAGTTCTGCCATTTGGCTTGTCCTCAGCCCCAAGAGTATTCACAAAATGCCTAGCAGTGGTGGTGGCTCATCTCGGACAACTATCAATCCAAATATTCCCTTATCTGGATGACTGGTTGCTAGTGGCATCGGATCTGTCTACTCTACAAGCACATACGCTACGCACAATCAACTGTCTCCAGAAACTAGGATTTCTCATCAGTTTTGAGAAATCACACCTGCAACCTACACAACTTCTTCAATTCTTAGGGGCCCTCATCATTACAATGGACGAGAGAGCCTACCTTCCCAGGGACAGATTATAGACTTTTACTGCACTAGCTCAAAGCCTGTTAAACAGACACCAAGCATCAGCACGCCAAGTTCTTCAACTTCTAGGTCACATGGCAGCAGCCATCCATGTGGTTTCCCACACCAGACTGCATGTGCGAAGCTTACAATGGGGCCCAAAGACTCAGTGGTTACAGTTCCTACAGCCCCTCAACTACAGGATTCAACTCACCAATCCAATGAAAGCAGATATTCAATGGTGGCTCTCCCAACAACCTAGCTTCAGGGGTCCCCTTCCGGTTGCCCCCTCATCAACTGACACCTACAACAGATGCCTCCAGGAAGGGTTGGGGAGCCCATCTAGGCGATTTAAAAACTCAGGGACTTTGGACCCCACAGGAATCCACGTACCAAATCAATCTTCTAGAGTTATGTGCAATCTGGAGAGCACGTCAGACCTTCTCTTCTCAAGTCCGAGGCACACGTCTCATGATGTACACCGACAACCAAGTCGAATTGAGAAGCGATTCAAATACTTCAATGGGCAATGACAGCCCAGGTATCCCTCCAGGCCACTTACCTTCCAGGTCTCGACAACGTAACAGCAGACCGCCTCAGGGTTTTTCACTCACATAAATGGACATTAAATCCAGAGGTGGCCTTAACCTTCTTCCAACAGTGGGGATTTCCCACAGTAGACCTCTTTGCCACGGAAGTCAACTGTCAGACTCAGGTCTTTTGCTCCATCTACCCCAGCAAACTTCGATATGCCCCCGATGCCTTTCTCATCTCATGGGGATCGGGCTTAATGTACGCCTACCCTCCCATTCCGCTGACATCATGTATATCATATCAAAAAATGCATTCAAGATATAGTGGACATGATCCTCATTGCCCGAGCATGGCCAAGACAACCATGGTGTACGTATCTCATGCGACTTTCCATACACCTACAAATACATATGCAGAACCATCTGCAACTTTTGACACAAGGAGGCTCCCTCCTCCATCCAGTGCACCAATCCCTACATCTAACGGCGTGGAGATTGAAAGGCAGATATTAAACCATCTAGGCCTTTCCTCCCAAGTAGAAGATATCCTCATTGCTTCTCGGAAGCCTTCAACCAGACATAATTATGCAGGAAAATGGCAATGCTATCAGAAGTGGTGCACACAATAAATTGTCTTCAGACGCTGGGATTTCTAATAAATTACAAAAAAATCGCACCTACAACCTACCAAGAAGCTGCATTTCATAGGAGTCCTCATCAATACAGTAGAGGAGAGAGCCTACCTTCCACAAGACAGAATGCAAACACTCTCCTGTCTGGCGCAGAAGTTATGCAACCAATCTCATGCATCAGCATGCCAAATTCTTCAACTGCTGGGTGATATGACGGCAGCTATCCATGTGGTTCCCCACACAAGACTACACATGCGCCGCTTACAATGGGGCCTAAAATATCAGTGGTTGCAGTTCCTGCAACCCCTCACTTCCAGAATACACCTCACTAAACCGATAATCACGGACATTCAATGATGGCTGTCCCCCACCAACCTTAAGGTGGTCTCCGCTTTTCATCTTAATCAAACCATCAATCTGCCAATCTTCATGCCAAAACCTCATCACAATGAGCGAGACCGACTCCTACACTCACTAGACTGTAAACAAGCTCTAGCTTTCTATAAACAAAGAACTCAGTCTCCTTCCAGACCTTCTCAGCTCTTTCTCTCCTTTAATCCAAATGACCCTGGTCAACCAGTCTCTCTAAGAGAACCTTCGCAAGTTGGTTATCACAATGCATTCAGTTCTGTTATAACAAACGTTCAATCAAACTCAACCAGAAGCCTCAGGCGCACCAGATACGTGCCACAGCAGCATTAGTGGCACACTTGAGGAAAGTTCCGCCACTGGACATATGCAAGGCGGCAACTTGGTCCTCCATTCATACCTTCACATCACACTATGGTCTTCAACAGCGCTAGGCTCAGCAGTCTTGTCAACCCTTCAAAACCGATGAGACTGTCTACCCTTCCCACAGGTTGATGTCCTGACCTTCTAAAAGACATACTACAATGACACAACCCGGGAGCTTGGGACTCCCAGACAGCATGGCTAATTCAGCCCTGCTATCGACGGGGAAAAAGCAAGTTTGCTTACCCGTAAACGGTGTTTCTGTAGATAGCAGGATGAATTAGCCATGCGATCCAGCCCTCCTCCCTAGACAGTTAACACACTTAACTGTTAACACACTTAAATTGTTAACTCTTGCTTGGCTACAGAGAGACTGAGGGAAAATGGAGAATTGCGCGGGAAGACAACCGCGCATCTACACAGTCAAAGCTTTGTGACTTACTGAGGAAAACTCCGCCTACTCTCGGTCGCGTACACGCTCCCAGACAGCATGGCTAATTCATCCTGTTATCTACGGAAACAACATTTATGGTAAGCAAACTTGCTTTTTCCTCCACAACCTTCGGTGAAATAAGTAGATTTTAACAAATTGAATACAAATATGTAATTATGTCTGTATCATGTACCGTTTGCCAGAAAAGTGTGATATACATTAAGCATTGTTACGTGTCTGTAGCGGCAATGTTGGCACCAGAAAACAAAACTAAAAATGTTTTGCCGCAGATTTTCATTTGTTATCGCTGTCCGACGCTTCGCGGATGAGAGTCCAACTATTGTCACTGTTATGGTTTTAAGGTGTTGGAGTGGATTCTTGGGTACTGCAGTGATGGCCACTCCCACGGGGAGGAGCCCCGTGAGGAACCGCAGTACTAGGCTAGACCCGAGACATGCAAACACAGAAGATTTGTCTTTATTATGCAGCTAAATGATACCACCAGAGGTGGCAGTAGTGAGGTGATCCAATAGAAGCAGTCCAGGGGCCCTCGGCAGAGGAGACCTGTTTCACAATGGTAGATGTTAGTAGCACACGGTTGTTTAGGGAGTTCTGGATGCAGGTTCCCCGTGCTGAGCTGTTGATGAGACAGACTGACAAAGGTTAGATTACTCACTAACAGGCCGATACAGTAAAAACGCGGGCATTTGCCCGCTCTCCCGGCGCACGCACAGGCCACTCTCCTGTGCGCGCGATACAGTAACTTTATTTAAATTAGGTGCTAGGGACACTAGCACGTCCCTAGTACCTCTTTTTTGACGGAAGCGGTGGCTGTCAGCGGGTTTGACAGCCGACGCTCAATTTTGCCGGTGTTGGTTCTCGAGCCTGCTGACTACCATGTGCTCGGAAACCAGACACCGGCAAAATTGAGTGTCCGGTTTTCGACCCGACAGCCGTGGGTCCATTTTAAATTTTTTTTTTTTTTTAATTTTTTTACATTTTTAAACTTTTGGGACCTCAGACTTAATATCGCCATGATATTAAGTCTGAGTTTTTACTGCTTTTCTGTGCACTTTCCCGGTGCCGGCAGAAACTAGCGCCTACTGAATAAGGGGTAAAGCTAGTGCATCCAAATGCCGGCTAATAGTTAGCTCCATCAGAGCGCACTGTATTGTATCGGCCCATAAGTTGGTAGCTGTATTGGTGGAAATCCCAGCAGGCAGAAGTAGTTGGATTACAGGCACCAAGGCAGGGAGAACAGGCCCTCAAGGAGTGAGTACCTGGTATCCCAGATAGGAACCTGAAAGAAAGCAAAGGGTCCCCGAGGAACAGGTACCCAGGTTAGATGAATAACCCCGAAGGGCAGAGAAAGCCTCCAGCGGCAGCACGGAAGCGGCAGAGTAGCTCAGACCGGAGGCAATCCAATCCTTGCTAACTCAAATTGTTAGCAAACGAAGTGCAGGCTAAATACCCGGATGGCGTGACGTCACTCGAGGGGGGATGCCCCCGAGGTTCCCGCCATGATATGGATAAAGACGTGGGTGGCGTGTGCGCGCGCACCCTAGGAGGCCCTCAGGAGAAACATGGCGGATAGCCTTGCCATAGCCATTCCGGGGACGCCGGAGAGTGCAGCAAGATGACGCGGCGGTAGCCATCTTCCCAAGGCTAGAGTAGAGAGCAGGAAGAAAGGTGAGCCACAGAGGTCAAAGCCGTCGGAGACCGGACGCAACAGTCACCCAGCATGGAGGGGTTCCACTTGCCTTGATACAGTTTCTCCATTTTGACAATGTCTTGATGAAACCTTTCACCAGGCTCGTCACTCACAGCGCCAAGGTTATCTGGGAAGAAGTCCAAGTGGGAATAAAGAAAATGTATCTTCAATGACATGTTGCACTTCATCAATTTGTATGCCTGAAGCAGATTTTCAACCTATTCGACATAGTCTCTGCCTTTAAAGTTGCCTAGAAAGTTACAAACGACATTCTTGAAGGCTGTCCGCACAACACGTTCTGTACCTTGCAGAAGACCATCAAAGTGACTGTCCTTCATCACAGCTCGGATTTGTGGGCCATCAAAAACACCTTCTTTTTTCTTGGAGTCACTTATGCGTGGTCGATCTGGGGCTTGCCTGAGCAAGATCTGGCATGATCAGGCAGTTTCTTGGTGTATTTTAAAAAAAAGTTAGTGTCTGTTACATGTTACGTTGCTTATGGCCGTCAAAAATACGACATGAATTTTAAAAATCATAAAAACTACTGTTCAGCAAGAAAATATATGCATGTGAGATTGTTTTAAAATTTCACAATTATTGTAATACAAAATTAACCGTTTCTCAAAAACCTTGCTTGATGTACAAATTTCGAAGTAATATCTATGATCAGCATCAAAAAATCTATTTGGAACACCAAAAAGCCTGCAGGAAACAAAAACTTTGTTTACCAGTGTAATTTCCAAAAATCCTGTCTAGCATATGCTCTTGGCAATTTTTTTAAGTGTTTCTTTTTTCTAAGAATTGTTCTTATGAAGTCTTGGCTATATCCAGATTTAGAGAACAGTTACCACGTCAGCTGAACCAGATGGGGCACTGAGGATTTGAGACGCACATAGGTCAAAGTTGGAAAGCCAATAAAGTAGATTTTCTAGAATTCAAGATTGATGGTGCTGCCATCTGGAATACGCATTGCCATATATGCATGGAATTCACCTTCCAGTTTATCACTTTTATCATTTATAGCCACAAAGGGTGAAATTTAAAGAACTTGGTGTTGAAATGTATCTGAGGCCACACTTTTGTGATGAGTCAAACAGCACAATTACTTTTCAGAAGGATGTATCGCTGTGAAAAGCTTCAGGAGACAGATTTCAAATTACAGTAGCTTCCCACTTTTTGACAGCTCTTCATGAAAACTTTCAAAAACATTTTGAGTGTCTCCTCATGAACTGGCAACATATACATGAAAAGATTAACTATTATCCGGAATCTCTCCAGATGTGCTTTTGAGAGAGAGTTCTGCAATGATATGGTTAGCTAGAATACTATAGACCTCTGTATTAGAGAGAGAAGCTCTCTTAGAACAGCAGGATTCCAGTTTCTTCTATGCTTCATACAATCTTCAAAGTATTTCAGTCAGAAATTCAAATTTTGTATGAAGATTTTGCCTAGTTTCTTGCATTTTCAATTTTTGGGATTTTCCTTTATTGAACTGTTAATGATCTAAAGATGCATTAAGATATGTCAGCTTTATGCACACTTTGTGCAGCCAAAAACAAACTATACCATCTTGTAGGTACAAAAGGTATTGGAATGCTATATTCAAACACGATTTCTTCACAGATGTTATGATTCTTCTTATTTTACTGGAATCTTGAAAACTGCACTAAAATCATTTATGAATTTCTTAAAATAATCTATTTTTGGAATACATGTTGCATGAGAGACATGTAATAAGTGGGAAGGGCAAGACAAATGAAACAATTCAGGTTTTTTCCGTTGATAGCAGGGCTGAATTAGCCATGCTGTCATGGGAGCTGTTAGAGAGGAGGTACTTTCTGGCTTAGGGATCCCTACTCTGACCTACCCTCTGTTGGAAAAAGAAATGGACAGTCCCAGGAGGTAACCAGGGTAGGACCAGGCATTTGACCTGGGAAGGTCAAGCTGAGAGGGAGAGTATGTAAAAGAGTGTATATATCAGGACCCCTTTAAAAGACCAGGACTAGGCATTTAGCCTGGTCCATCTTAAGGCACAGCCCAGAAGGGAATTCTGGTCACAGGGCATTTCCTGAGCAGGCCCAGGAGGGAACAGGAAGGTCCTGGGGACGAGAAGGCAGATCTATGACAAGACTGTCTATTGCTGTAAATTCTGATTTAGAACTGCTGAGGGAAGCAGTCCTTTTTACCTGCTTTCTGTTCTGCAGTAAATAATAAAGCTTATTCTGTGGAGAAAAGGCCGGAGTCTAGACTATTCTGTCCTCCAATGCTCTTATAAAGCCAAAGACCGCTCACACATTATGCACAGTAGTGTATTATTTTCTTCTGAAGTGACACATAGTGACAGAGAAATACTTTTTTTATTTTTGCCTGGTGACTTTCTTTTTTAAGGTTGTCTTTTTTGTTTGTTTGTTTGTGTTTTCATTTTACATAGCCAATTGGACTTGAAGGGAAAAATGGGTTGATTTTTTTATCTGCAACTGAAAAGGTAATAAAGGGCTTTTTGTATCTCCTGGGCAGTGAAGTTCTAAATGCGTGCGTGTGTGTGTGTGTGTGTGCGCGCTTTTTAATCTGTGTGGAATGTATCTGGTAGTTTAATTCATAGCTGATTGTATTTTATAGTATGTAATTGTTGTGTAATATAATTGTTTTAACCTTGCGGTAAACTTCCACGATTGTATACAGAGTGACGGTATATAAATAAAAATAATAAAATAAATTGTTTCAGAAGAATAAAAGTGACTGATAGACTGAACTATTTTCCTTTTATGTATTGCTGTAATTCCAACCATATTTTTTATTTATAGAACATATTAGTAAGGGAGACCAGAACAAGAAAAATTAGAGATTCTGTTGCCTGCTGCTAGTGGTTTGTACTGTATAATCAGTGATATTTAATTGAGCAATTCAACCAGTGACCCAGCAAACATATCTGGTGTTGAATTATGCAAATGCTTTTATTTAAAAAAAAAAAAAAAAAAAGAAGAGAAAAACCCATGGACATGAACGCCTTTTATATTATGGGTTTCGGTTTTAGATGCAGATTTTGAGCAGTGATTACTGGACAGATATGGGCCATTATTACCCCATAAGCTCCATTGCTGTAGTGTGGGGTGATTCTTAGGCAGTACACTATAAATTAATACCATATTGACCCAAATATGAAGTAAGATTTTTTTTGTTTCTTTACATTTTGTATGTTCAGAAACTCACCTCATCTTATATTTATGGCCCTGCCCAGGCAAAATAAAGAAGTGTTCCTGATAAGGAAGGAGGAAGGAATGTGTTTGAGTAGACAAGCTCCTGGGAGGAGGAGGAGGTCTGAATTGTACATCTTTGGCCATGCAGGAGCAGCAAGTCTTCTCCGGCTAGGCATGAGCAGGATACTACCTGCTCAGCAGGAGTTGGGCATAATCTGCGCAAGCCAGTGTAGAGTTCCATCTTCTGGTGTTTATAACTCCAGAGTGATGATTGCAATGGTGACTTATTATAACAGTTTGGTGAAAGGTGAATTTAAGGGATATATTCTTTAGAGTTTGTGTGTGTCTGAGGTAATAAGCAAGCCAGAGATAGTTAATTCTAGTGTCTGTCTTTCCCACCCACTCAACCCTTGATTTTTAGTCACGAAACACTTTCTCATTAAAAATCAATCAGGGTCTTACCTAAATCATACTATTGTAGCAGCCCTCATTGAAAGTTTAATCATCCCTTTGTAGGTCACTAGCTGATTAATTTGTAAACGTACCTGTAAATTTAAAGTACTCTCAATCCAACTCCCTTAGTAACTTAAACTTAACTAGGAACTCAATCAAACTAAGATGAAGGCAGCAGTCCAGCAGCAAGAGGGGGGCTTTCCAGTCTTTTGCATTGAGTGTCACATGTATGATTTTTTACCTGCCGGTGAGAGATTGTATGTGTGCACTTGGTGCAAAGAGCTCCTGGCTCTCAGGGAATTAGTCCAATCTCTGGAGGCTAGAGTAGCAGATTTGGAACTGAGGCAGACAGAGAGGCACATTGATGAGACCTTCAGGGATATAGTAGCCAAGTCCCAAATCCAGTCTGGCAGCCCCAGTGCTGCCTTGGATCAGAAAGATCTCCCAGTAGGAGAACATCACCCTGGTATAGCAGGAAGTGATCCTGTAGCAAGGACCTGCTGTCCAGGTGATGTATTGTCCTCTCGCACTGAAGACAAGTCTCCCAGGACTACTGCCCAGGAGGGAAGGGTTAGGCCGGCCATCATAGTTGGTGATTCAATTATTAGAAATGTAGATAGCAGGGTGGCTGGTGGACGTGAGGACCGCCTGGTAACTTGCCTGCCTGGTGCGAAGGTGGCAGACCTCACGCGTCACCTAGGTAGGGTTATAGACAGTGCTGGGGAGGAGCCGGCTGTCGTGGTACATGTGGGCACCAACGACATAGGTTCGGGAAGCCAAATTTAGGATTTTAGTTAGGAAGCTGAAATCCAGAACCTCCAGGGTGGCATTCTCTGAAATGCTTCGTGTTCCACTTGCTGATCCCCAGAGGCAGGCAGAGCTCCAGAGTTTCAATGTGTGGATGAGATGATGGTGCAGGGAAGAGGGATTCAGTTTTGTAAGGATCTGGGGAAACATTTGGGGAAGGGGGAAACTTTTCTGAAAGGATAGGCTCCACCTTAACCAGAGTGGAACCAAGCTGCTGGCACTAACTTTCAAAAAGGAGATAGTTTAAAAGCTGCTCTAGAACAAGTCACTCAGCAGTGCATGGGTCAGAGAAATGTATCCTTGAAGGATACTAATGAAACAGGAGAGTTAGGGCATCCCAACAGAGAGGTTCCAATAAAACCAAACGTAGTCCATGTGCCTATTTGTAAAAAATCGCCAAAGCTAATGATTTCTGAATTATCCCTAACAACTGAAAAGCAGGTTGTTAATACAAACAAAAAACACACTTTGAAATATCTGTATTCCAATGCCAGAAGTCGAAGAAGTAAGATGGAAGAGTTAGAGTGTATAGCAGCAAATGATGAGATTGACATAATTGGCATCACAGAGACTTGGTGGAAGGAGGATAACAAATGGGGCAGTGCTATATCAGGGTACAAATTATATCGCAATGATAGGAAGGATCAACTTGGTGGGGGTGTGGCACTTTATGTCTGGGAAGGTATAGAGTCCAATAGGATAAAGATTGTACAAGAGACTAAACGCTCAGTAGAATCTCTATGGGTAGAAATCCCATGTGTGTTGGGTAAGAGTATAGTGATAGGATTATTCTACCGTTCACCTGGACAAAATAGTCAGACAGATGATGAAATGCTAAGAGAAATCAGGGAAGCTAACCAATTTGGCAGTGCAATAATAATAGGAGATTTCAATTACCCCAATATTGACTGGGTAAATGTAACATCAGGACTTGCTAGAGGCATACATTTCCTGAATGTAATAAATGACTGCTTCATGGAGCAATTGGTTCAGGAACCAACAAGAGAGGGAGCTATTTTAGATTTAATTCTTAGTGGAACGCAGGATTTGGTGAGAGAGGTAACGTGGTGGGGCCACTTGGCATCAGTGGAAGGGGGACAATAAGTAAATTTGCAGCTCTAACACTAAACTTTCAAAAGGGAAACTTTGATAAAATGAGGAAAATAGGTAGGAAAAAAAACCTGAAAGGTGCAGCTGCAAAGGTTGTGTTCAACAGGCATGGACATTGTTTAAAAATACAATCCTAAAGGCGCAGTCCATATGTATTCCACACATTAAGAAAGGTGGAAGGAAGGCAAAACGATTACCAGCATCGTTAAAAGGTGAGGTGGAAGAGACTATTTTAGCCAAAAAAATTCCTTCAAAATTGAAAGAAGGATCCATCTGAAGAAAATAGGATAAAACATAAGCATTGTCAAGTTAAGTGTAAAACATTGATAAGACAGGCGAAGAGAGAATTTGAAATGAAGTTGGCCATAGAGGCAAAAACTCATAATAAAAACTTTTTAAAATATATCTGAAGCAAGCAACCTATGAGGGAGTTTGTTGGACCATTAGATGTCCGCGGGGTTAAAGGAGCTCTTACGGAAGATAATTCCATTGCAGAAAAACTAAATGAATTATTTGCTTCCGTGTTTACTAATGAGGATGTTCGGGAGATACCAGTTCCAGAGATGGTTTTCAGGGGTGATGAGTTAGACGAACTGAACGAAATCACTGTGAACCTGGAAGATGTAGTAGGCCAGATTGACAAACTAAAGAGTAGCAAATCACCTGGACCGGATGGTATGCATCCTAGGGTACTGAAGGAACTCAAAAATGAAATTTTTGATCTATTAGTTATGTTACAAATGTTATCATTAAACTCATCCATTGTACCTGAAGACTGGAAGGTGGCCAATGTAACCCCAATATTTAAAAAAGGCTCCAGGGGCGATCCAGGTAAATATAGACCAGTGAGCGTAACTTCAGTGCCGGGAAAAATAGTGGAAACTATTTTAAAGATCAAAATTGTAGAGCATATAGAAAGACATGGTTTAATGGAACACAATCAACATGGATTTACCCAAGGGAAGTCTTGCTTAACAAATCTGCTTCATTTTTGTGAAGGGGTTAATAAATATGTGGATAAAGTTGAACCGGTAGGTGTAGTGTATTTGGATTTTCAGACAAATACTCATGAGAGGCTTCTAAGAAAACTAAAAAGTCATGGGATAGGAGGCGATGTCCTTTCGTGGCTTACAAACTGGTTAAAAGACAGGAAACAGAGAGTAGGATTAAATGGTCAATTTTCTCAGTGGAAAAGGGTAAACAGTGGAGTGCCTCAGGGACTGGTGCTTTTCAATATATATATAAATGATCTGGAAAGGAATACGATAAGTGAGGTTATCAAATTTGCAGATGATACAAAATTATTCAGAGTAGTTAAATCACAAGCGGATTGTCATACATTACAGGAGGACCTTGCAAGACTGGAATATTGGACATCCAAATGGCAGATGAAATTTAATATGAACAAGTGCAAGGTGTTACATATAGGGAAAATAACCCTTGCTGTAGTTACACGATGTTAGGTTCCATATTAGCAGCTACCAGTCAGGAAAAAGATCTAGGCATCATAGTGGACAATACTTTAAAATCATCAGCTCAGTGTGCTACAGCAGTCAAAAAAGCAAACAGAATTAGGAATTATTAGGAAGGGAATGGTTAATAAAATGGGAAATGTCATAATGCCTCTATCGCTCATGGTGCGACCCGCACCTTGAATTCTGTGTACGGTTCTGGTCGCCACATCTCAAAAAAGATATAGTTGTGATGGAGAAGGTACAGAGAAGGGCGACTAAAATGATAAAGGGGATGAAACAGTTCCCCTATGAGGAAAGGCTGAAGAGGTTAGGGCTTTTCAGTTTGGAGAAGAGACGGCTGAGGGGGGATATGATAGAGGTCTTTAAGATCATGATAGGTCTTTAACGAGTAGATGTGAATCTGTTATTTACACTTTCAAATAATAGAAAGACTAGGGGCATTCCATGAAGTTAGCAAGCAACACATTTAAGACTAATCGGAGAAAATTATTTTTCACTCAACACACAATAAAGCTCTGGAATTTGTTGCCAGAGGATGTGGTTAGTGCAGTTAGTGTAGCTGAGTTCAAAAAAGGTTTGGATAAGTTCTTGGAGGAGAAGCCCATTAACTGCTATTAATCAAGTTTTCTTAGGGAATAGCCACTGCTATTAATTGCATCAGTAGCATGGGATCTTCTTAGTGTTTGTGTAATTGCCAGGTTCTTGTGGCCTGGTTTGTCCTCTGTTGGAAACAGGATGTTGGGCTTGATGGACTCTTGGTCTGACCCAGCATGGCTATTTTTTATGTTATGCTCTTCCAAGCTGGCAGAGGGAGATTGTACTCTGACCCTGCTTTGTGCTTGGGAGTTGGAGAGATGCAAATTGTCCCTTCCGTGGCTTAGAGGAAGGGTGTCAAGAGCCTCTTCTCCTTCCTGGAATCTTCGGACAAAGGAAGAGGGAGCCATCTCACCACTTTTCCCCTTGCTTCAAACACTAAGGTGAGATCAAAACACATGCCTACCCTGGCATGAAGAGTTGACAAAACACAAGACAACAATTAATAAGGATTGTGATAAAATGCAGGAGGACCTTGCGAGACTGGAAGATTGGGCATCCATATGGCAGATGAAATTTAGTGTAGACAAGTGCAAAGAAATGCATATAGGGATAAATAACCCATGCTATTACATGATGTTAGGTTCCATATTAGGAGTTACCACCCAGGAAAAAGATCTGGGAGTCATAGTTGATATTACATTGAAATTGTCAGCTCAGTGTGCTGTGTCAGTCAAAAAAGCAAACAGAATTTTAGGAATTATTAGGAGGGAATGGAAAATAAAACGGAAGATGTCATAATGCCTCTGTTTTGCTCCATGGTGAGACCACACCTTGAATACTGTGTGCAATTCTGGTTGCCGCATCTCAAAGAAAGATAGATATAGTTACACTGGAGAAAGTACGGAGAAGGGTGACCAAAATGATAAAGGACATGGAACGGCTGTGAGGAAAGGCTAAAGAGTTTAGGACTATTCAGCTTGGAGAAGAGACAGCTGAGCAGGGATATGATAGAGGTTTACAAAAGGACTTGAACAGGTAAATGTGAATCAGATAATACAAGGGCTAGGAGGCACTCTATAGAGGTAGCGAGTAAATTCTCAAATTTAAAACAAATCTGAGAATTCTTTTTCACTCAACGCATAATTAAGCTCTGGAATTCATTGCCAGAGGATCTGGTTAAAGCAGTTAGTATACAGGGTTTGGATAAGTTCCTGGAGGAGAAGTCCACAAACTGCTATTAATCAATAGGGACTAGAGACTTTTTGTTGCCAGCATTAGTAGTATGGGATCTATGTAATGTTTGGGTACTTGTGACTTGGACTGGCCACTGTTGGAAACAGGATACTGGGCTTGATGGAGCCTTGGTCAACCAGTCTGGCATGTCTTATGTTCTTATAAGGAAAGGGATTGGAAAGCCCTGGTTACAGTTTGAGTAGAAACAGGGAGATAAAAGTTTAAAAAATAAAGCAAGAAGAAAAAAAAATTTCCCCTTCACTAATTCATGGGCATTATACTTCTTTTGAGGCCATCTTTTATATTCTGGCCAATGCCTGACAAGCAGTCATGATGCCTAATTTAATGATTTTCCTGAGAGATGTAAATACCTGATCTATTGGGGTATGTGGCTTTTCCTTAAAGTGCAGTTGTTATTCTTGAGGATTTCCTTGGCTGATAGAAGAAAAGGGAAAAGTTCCAGAGTGCCATTTGGCTCTAGGGTTCATGAGGAGGAATATGCAGAACCTCTGTATTTATTTCAGCAGTGTGTTAAATAGCTAAATATGAGTAAGTTGAAGCAATATTTGCTGCGAGAATTGTCTTAGTATCTTGAGATAATATCATTTACATCCATCTTTTTAGTAGTGCTGAGTAATAATTCATGGCATATTGTATGTTTTTGGGCATGGCACCTGAGGTGACAACCCTAGGGAGCTGTCAGTGTGCATTGTATTCTACTTTACATTTTCTAAGTTGTAGATAAGAGTATGTGCCAAAAATAAGATGAACTAAAATGATATAATTTATTACAGGCAATATCCTGTCCATTCTATCATAAGACACAGACTGATTAAGTATACTTTGTTTTCTTGTATTTGGTAATAGAGTATTTGAAATATCAGATAGTTAGCATTGAGGAATACATTTTATAATATAAGGGTTGATGACTTTGTGAGCCTGGACTTTAATTTAGTGCTTGCATTGTATTGGAGCGCCCCATTGTAGATGGTATGAAAACTTTTTTCTTCTCAGTCGTGTGCAACCTTGGATGGAAGGCATTAAGATCATGTATAAAAGAAAACATGAGCTCAAGAATGATGAGCGCACTTAAACTCCAGTTTTTGGTCCTTTCTTTCCCATGCATGCACCCATGGTTCTGCGCTGGTGACAGTCTAGCTTCTCAGCCATGCTGCCATCTGCTCATCTCTTGTTAGGAGTTTGAAACTGGAATGATAGTGGGGTGGGTGAAGTAATCAAGTCCATATGTGGCTCAGGGATGGGGGGAGGGGGTATTTAAAAATGTTAAATACTTTTTAACTGAGCAATCCCTGTTTTTTAATTTTATTAGGGTTCGTTTTTAGTGAATCGGAATCAACTGCATTAGAACAGTTTGAAGGTGGCCCTTGTGCTGTAATTGCACCTGTTCAGGTATTGTACAAAAGAACTTCCCTAATAACTATACATTTCTTAAGATTTAACATTTTTTAATGGCTACAATGTAAAAAATGTATACAAAAAGCACATGTTTATAGGTTACGTATAATAGAATGTCAATTAAATTTTTTAGTTTTATATAGAAAATTCCTTGTTCATTCTTCTCTGGGCTGAAACATTTATCTTTCACGCAACATTTCATCTTTTAATTAGACCATTATTAAATAATTTCCTGTGCGTAAGTTTTATAAAGGGTGTCCCATGTTGCTTTTAACAATTCAACATTTTTTAAAGAAATTGTACAAAACTGTTAATATGTTACTTTTATGGTAGGAATTGATATAGGCTGCCTATTTTTTTCATTTTCATTTTCATTTAGTAAAGCTTCATAGCCACTAGTAAATCATGTTACATACAAAAAAATCCAAAAGTACAATAACAAAATCCAAATAATCTAAAACAGCTCATAATTAATCAAACCAACAAATCTATGCACAAAATGGCAGGTTGGTTATAACATAACTGCAAATCCTTAATTTACAAATACAGACACTGACTGATATCACTGCCTTTAATCTTAAACATTGGCAAAATGCCTTTGCTACTTGCTTGAATTTTAAATAATCTTTGAGAGAATGTCTGGAGGCAATGAATTCCACAAGAATGGTGCTTGATAACTAAATATTTCTTTGGTAGAATCCAAGCAAATGAGGAGTAATGTGGAGATATCCTGCTTGAGAAGATCGGGTATGCAAAGGGATATAAGGAATTAACAGTTTAGATCGGTAGAGTGGAAGGTTTAATGACAAGGCCTGGAAAGTTAAACATAATGGAGTAGGTATTCAAAAGCTAGCTGGTTATCTAAGCTAGCCAGATAGACATATCCAGCTAACTTGCACGGTCATTTATCATTTTGCCGTAAGGGCTTAACTCCTGTGTTAGGGCCTTAACACGTGTGTTAATTATCGCAACGTGTGTTAGGGAGGAGTTAGGACAGAGTTTATGATAATGTTAGGCAGTTAATGCATGCGATAACACATTATCGTGTGTGAAAATATTTATTGCATGCGATAATGTGTTTTATCGCTGGAAATAATTACACCTATTTCCCCTGGGTTGTGGCTGCGATAGGACCGAAAATGCTGTTACAGCATTTTGTGGAGAGAGAGACTCAATGTAGTAAAGTGGGGTCTGGCTAGGTAGAGAGTACAGTGTACAAATCTACGTTTCTTTTAGCTCTCAGTGCTCTAAATGATACCCAATCTTCACAGTCTATTGTGCTGTTTGTACCTGTAAAGGTGTCCCTAAAACTGCTCCTCAAGCCCCACCCCCAACACCTCACACCAAGTTTTACGTCCACCCTATTATATTGCTATAAATAGCAAAGTGAGGTTACTTTACTATATTGAGTCACTCCCTCTCCCTCTCCTTCTCCCTCTCCCCAATCTGCCAGTTGTCATCCTACAATTTATCTGGCATCTGAATATCAACCTCGCCATTTTAAACCTAATCCTATATGTAACTGGCAGCCAATGTAGTTCTAAAATAGGAAAAATATGATCATATTTTCAGAGTCTAGATATTAATTTTGCTACAGTATTTTGTAGCAGCTAAAGGCATTTTAGCTATTAGGGATTACAAGCAGAAAGGAATTACAGTAGTCCAGTTTAGAAATCACGAAGGCATGCACCAGAAGTTTGATCTTTCAAACCTAAAAGGGAGCAAAGCCTATAGATGTACCTTAAATTATCCGAGGACAAGCAGGATGATAGTCTTCACACAGAGGATGACATCATCAGATGGAGTCCCTATGCGGAAAACCTTTGTCAAAGTTTCTAGAACTTTAACTAGGCACACTGAATATACCCTATACCTGTGTCCCCATGAGGTCCTTCTCCAGTCTCTCTTTTTCTGCGGTGCTGTAAGCATTGCGGTGTGAGTGAACACATTTTGTCTGTTTTTTGGACTTGTGGAAAAATGTGTGTATCTTGCGTTGTTAGCGGATTTTTTTCTTGCCAGGTCCCCCTCTGTGCCTTCCCGTAGTGTTTCCTAGTCAGGGTTTTTAGCGATTTGGGCGCATTTTCTTTCGCAGTCTATTTTTTTTTTTCCCATGGTCATGGTGGTGCATTGGTGCCTGACACCATTGTCTTCCGTTAGTGTCCCATTTTTGTTTAGTCAGTCATGGCCACGTTTAGTTTTTGCCGGTGCCAGGGGACCATTTCCATTTAAGGATCCACATGAGACATGTGTCCTCTGCCTAGGGACATTGCATGACATCTGATGTTGCCACTTATGCACCCAGATGACCCTGAAGGGCCGTTGACTTTGACTTGACAAGATGGAGCAACTCTTCAGGTTGAAGAAGTCTGAGACATAGGCAGTGGTGGCATTGGTGTCGAAGGACCAAGAAGCCACACCGATGGACACCAAGCCATTGACTTCGGTGGGACCGTTGGTTCCAGAGATGTCACCAGCGGACGGGGGCACTGGAGACCAACCATCATCGATCTCCTCCATGCTGAGGACATCGGGTTCCGAGTCATTGGCCTTGGCACCGGGGAAGGACCAGGCCAAGTACTGAGGGAAGCCAAAGAAGCTTCGGCACCAGTCCCCATCATTGTAAGATGCCGGACACAGGGATGCAACTGTTTTTACCGCGATGCCCCGAAGCGACCCTGCGGCAAGGAGTGCCAATCCTCTATCAGTGCTGGGGGTCCGTGATGGTCTCCATCAGTCACTGATCCACCTTGAGTGTCTAAAGAAAATCTGGCTACTCCTCCTTCCTCCTAGTTTGGTCTTGGCATCAGCAATGTTCGAGGAGGAGCTGGAGCGTTGACTCCAGCTATCAATGGACTTTGGTGCTGCAGGGTTTTGGTCCTGTGGCACCGATGGCACAGGACCCGGTGCTGCCTGTCCTTGTACTGCTTCTGGAGAAGCTCAACTTGCTCATTGGTACGTTACCGACCTAGTTGGCATTGGTTCCCGGAACAGCATCGATGCCCAGCGGGGCACCGAGGCTTCCCCCTAATGATACGGTGGCCATTGCTGGTTTCTCCAAGGAGGAAGCTCCACAGAGACTGGTAGAGATGCTAAGGCCTACCACTCCTCGTCCAATTCTACTAGTATCTGCACCTCTGGATTTAGGACGAGTACCTAGGGATCTATCCCCTGTCACCTTCAGTGATGATGAACCCTATGACCCCTGGGGGGATGTTGTTTCAGAGTCCTCAAAGGGCTCTAAAGGCCTCCCTTCAGACCCTTCTCCTCCAGAGGAGTGAAGGAAGTCTCTTTGCAGGGTTTGTAAGAATGATAGCGGAAGCCATCCCTGTTTACTTATTGATAGAGGAGGATGCCAGGCACAAAATGCTTGAGATCCTCCAGTTCATGGAGCCTCCTAAGGAGATTGTGGTGGTCCCATTACACAAGATCCTAAAGGAGTTTCTGCTGAGGATATGGGAACACCCCCTCACAATGCCTCCTGTCAATAGGAAGACAGCTGAGGTTTATCTCCTCCAGAAGGCTCCTGGATTTGATAAGCGTCAGCTGCCCCTCCATTCAATAGTAGTCGAATCCGCTCTCAAGAGGGCCAAGCATTCTGAGACTCATTGCTTGGTGCCCTGGAGGAAGGACCATAGAACGAAGGATGCTCTTGGGAGGAAGGTATTTCAAGGAGCAATGCTTATTGCCTGCATTGCTGCCTACCAGCTCTACATGAGCCAGTAGACGCGGGACATCTGGAAGCAAGTGCAGGCGGTGGTTGAGCATTTGCCTCAACAGCAGCAAGACACTCTCATGTCGCTGATGCATAACGGCCTTTAGTGCAGAAAACACTAGGTCCATGCGACCTACAATGTTTTCAAGATGGCATTGAGAATCTTTGCAGTGGGAATCAGTGCCCGCAGAATGGCATGACTTAGGGTCTCTGATCTCTGACTAGAGGTGCAGGAATGAGTCTCTGATGTGCAATGTACTTTAGAGAATCTCTTTGGAGATAAGGTGAGGGATGGTTTGGGGACTACCATGAAACTCTCCAATAAATCTCCGCCAGTACTCTGGATCAGTCCTTCTCATCCAGGAGGCCAGCGAGACTGGGGCCAAGGAAGTCTTTCTTTCACCAATGGAAGTACTATCTTCCACCTCCTTGCTCCTGTCAACACCATCAGGGCTCCCACAGCCGACCCAGGCAGCAGAGAGCCCCAAAGCCCCAGCTGCCTCCTTAGTCAACTCCAGGGATGGGGTTTTGACTGGGCCATAGGGAACGTAAGCCAGTTGCATGTACCCGGGAAAATAGACCTTCTGGTTGGGGGGGGGGGGGGGGGGGGGGGGGAAGGCTGCAGTTGTTTGCAAACTGGTGACCTAGTATAACTTTGGACCAGTGAGTTCTGTCCAATGTCTGTCAGAGGGTTCCAGTTGAACTTATTGGGGGTCCTGCCAAATTGCCCTCCATGCCCATTTTGGGGGCCAGTAGCACATCAGGAAGTACTACTAGCAGAGCTCTCCTCCCTCTTAATGGCCAGAGCGGTCTAACCCATACCACCAGGGCAAAGAGGGTGGGGATTCTACTATAGGTACTTCCTGATTCAAAAGAGAACAGGAGGACTCCATCCCATCCTAGACCAACAGGTATCAGCCTGACACTTGTTGAGGTTGTTGGGGCATATGGCCATAACAGTTCATGTCACTCCTATGGCATGTTTACACGTGTGCAGAGCCCAATGGACCTTGAGATTGCAGTGGCGCCAGGCCACTCGGAGCCTCAGTCACCCCCATCACTCCGGGACTCATTTTCCTGGTGGTGGGTAGTTTTAAATCTGGAATGGGGATCTTGTTTTGAAGTCCCACCACCCAAATTGTCTTAACCATGGATGCATCCATCCTGGAGTGGTGAGCCCATGTAGATGGGCTCAGCCCTCGGGGTATCTGGTCTGCCCAGGCATGCTCTTGCCAAATCAACTTCCTGGAGCTTCAGGCATTTGGGTACGTGTAGTGGGCTTTCAGAAATCTGCTAAGTTGTCCTATTCCATACCGACAACCAAGTAGTCATGTAGTATGTCATCAAGCAGAGAGGAACGGAATCATACCTCCTGTGTCAGGAAGTGGTCCAGATCTGGTCATGGACCCTGTCTCGCGGGATGGAGCTCTGGGTCATATACCTGGCCAGGACGAAGAACGTGGTAGCGAACAGGCTGAGTCAAGCCTTCAGACCCCAAGAGTAGTCCTTGGACCTAGGGGGTAGAGAATTGGATATTCTGCCTCTGGGGGAACCCAGCCTTCAATCTGGTCATGTCCCCCCTGCAACAGGAAGGTGCCTCAGTTCTGGTCCCTGTACAGGTCAGATGACAAACCAGTTTTGGACACCCTTGCCCATAATTGGGACAAGGGTCTTCTGTATGTGTATCCTCTAATTCTCTTAGTGGCAAAAACTCTCTCTTGATGCTTCGCGAGGACAGGGGGACTAGGATGCTCATAGCCCCACATTGGCCCAGCAGGTCTGGTTTCCACTCCTTTGGGAGTTGTCCATCTGGGGACCTATGAGTCTGGGGATGACTCCATATCTCATCACGCAAGACCAAGGCAGGTTGCTGCATCACAATCTGTAAGCCCTGTCGCTCACAGCCTGGATGTTGAGAGGTTAGTCCTGTAGAGGATGTGTCTCGGGTCCTGGTGGCTTCCAGAAATCCTTCCAGGGCAAGGCAAGAACTGCTGCAAGGCCCATAGGCCAGAGTAGTCAAAGGCAGGACATGGCAAGCAGGGAGCTGAGAAGATGTGATGACAAGGCCCTGAGCTGTGCAAGAGGCAGGGTTAAGTACGCTGAACCCTGCAGAGTCATGGGGTCACAGAGACTCTTAGTGGAGCAAGGGCAGGAATAGCTCCATGGGGACCTCTGGTGGCAGAGATGCTGCCTAACACGCAGGATCCTAATGTCCTAACATTGCCTCACTATCTCTGAACCTTCCTCTTTTTTTTTTTTTTTTTTTTTTTAGTGCTACTAAAAAAACCCTACAAAATTAAGAACAGATTTACGTCACATCTGGAAAGAAAAAAAACCTATGTTGAGTGGATTCAAGTACTGTATTTGTAGTAGAATGTCCATTACAGATGGATATTATCTCTGCTATTGCTGTTTGGGATTGGTCCATGACCAGGCCAGTTGTTAGTTATTTATTTATTTATTTATTTAATTTTATATACCGGCAACCGTTTGCACATCGTGCCGGTTTACAGATAACTTACAAACAAAGATATGTAGGCAGAGCCTTTACAAGGAACAGTGTTTAAAACATAGCTCAGAAACAGAGCAAAACTAGCAAACTTGTGGAAAGAGGGGTAGGGGTGGTCGAGACAGGGGAGGGGGCGGGGGGGGGGGAGGGTGGGTGGGTGAAAAACAGGTACAAAAGGAGTAATATGTACAGGTACAAAAGGAGTAATATGTACAGGGGTCGAGAGATTATTGACGTATACATGGGTTATATTATTGACATCTATATACATTGGCAAATTGACATAGGTTATATTCTTGAAATATACATAGGTTATATACAAAACTGTATAGGCATGTAGAAAATAAGAGATTGTTATGATTTGCGAATGGATGTCACTGTATACATAGAGATCAAGGACCTGGAAAATGGAGGAATTGAGTAAGCCTCTTAGAAGCTACACTTAGAGGTACCATTCTTTTAATTAAATCTACCAACAAACAATATGTTGTGGACCCTTGGGTCGAGGGGGAGTTAGCGCAACATCCAGGGAGGAGCCCTTTAGGTCCTCACTGTCAGCAGGCAGAGCTGGCTGAGTAGAGGCCCAACTTGAGCTTCACAAATACCAGGCTTCTTTCCACTTAGGTTGAGCCCTTGGGTGCCAGGGCCGGCTGGACATAGGTGCGGGCCTCTGTGGAGGTGAAGAACAGTCACATGGAAGTAGTTGCAGGCCAGCACAGTCAGGTCAAGCAGTGGTTAGAGCAGGCGACTGGTAATCAGTCAGGTTCAGGCTGTTGTTAAGGCGGGCAGAGTTTTCTTAGAGTTGAGGTTCAGGCAGAGGTCGAGCTAGGCAAAGTTCGGTCAGAAACGGTAAACAGGCAATGGTAAGAGACGGGCAGAGGTCAAGCAGCGTCAGGTCCAATCCGAGGTCAAAGCCAGCAGTCCTAACCGAAGAGACAAGGAATAAACAAGAGGTTGAGGGACCACAAGAGCGGAAGACAGATGAAGATTGACTAGGAAGACACAAGCTCAAGACGAACCAGACTGCTAACTGGCAACAAGACAGAGAAACACAAGAACTCAGGAACACAGCAGGAATCGGGATCAGGGTTAGAAGACAGGAATCAGGTATGCTGACATGCTGAGGCAATTCACTTCTCAAAGGAGATAACCTATTCCCGAGGTGTTGAAGGGATGTCCAGGAACAGGCTGTGATGTCATTTGATTGCTGCCACTGGCCCTTTAAATTGCCAGCAGTTGACGCATGTGCCCTAAGAAGAGTGGGGCCAGGAACAGCGGTGTCCTGCTGCAAGTACTGTGCAGCGTGTTGTCTGGCCATGGTACAGCCTGCTGCCATGTTGGGAGGAAGAGGCCGGCACTTGGACACCGGAGGGCTCTGTGGGTGGCGGTAAGGATGGTGGTCCACGGGACAGACCTTCTGACCACTGAACGCAACACAAGACCCCAAGTTAAACAAAAATATCTCTCCCAGAGGTGGAATGGGCCAAGTCCTCAGGGTCGAGTAAAGAAAAGTATGCAAAGAAGAAGCGCTACTCTGAGGAGTTGCCAGAGCAGCCAGTGTGTTTAGAAAGCAATGAGAACTTTTGACACAATGCATCGGCACAATTGGCGCATAAATCCTTGATGCTTCAAGCCCCAGAAAGTGAAGTGCGCATAAGCCCTCAATAACTTTTACAATCAGGACAGGTTGTGTCATCATTGATATATAGTATTGCAGTGCTTCATTGCAGCTATATGCTGGCCTGCACAAAATTTGGCAGGTGCAGAAGGGGGGTATGGAATGCCTACCCCTACCAATTACCAGAACCTTTACACCATGAAGATTATTGGAACAGGTGCTATGCTCACATCTAAGTAACCTCCAGTTCAAATTTTACAGAGTCCCGAAGATGTGCAGGATTCAATTTTGGTATCAGAAGAGTATGTTCCACCACACATATTAGGTCAGAGGGCACGTCAGCTGCTTGACCAGATAGCGGAGCTGGTGAAAGATTTCTTTACCTCTGTGGTTGCAAAGGATAAGAGAGGTACCTTCCAACCTCTCCTTTCCAGGATGTCAGATTTACTCCCTCAAGAATGTCTCACTATCCCTGATTTGGATGGATATTGTATCAGATCCCCTCATGAGGTGGTTCTAATCCACAGCATTCATTTGCAGCGGAGTCCAGTCAGAGGATTGCGACCAAGGACCCCTCCTTAGTAACCTTTTTCATCATTGGGGTCCTGGATCAGTGTTCCCATGTCTGTAGATTCTGAAAAGAGTTGATGAGGATCCCTTCTGACCTCTCCTGGATCCTTCAGAACACTCATCTCCACCAGAGGACCTTTACGATTCCAGATTTTTGAGCAAGCTGGGAAAAGTGCGCAGAGTTAATGTGCATAATGACAAAGATTCTCATGCAAATGTCATTGTTCTTCTCTAAATTCTGGAAACACCAGCAGAGACAGCAGCAATCCCAGTCCATAATCTGCAAGAATTGAACACCAGAATGTGGGAAAACTCCTATTTCCTGTGCCCCTGTAGCAAGGAAACTAGATCTCAAGTATAGAGCACAAAATTCTGCATGCTGTGGAATAGTGCAATTACCCCACCAATCAGTAATGGTAGAATGAGCTCTTAAGAACACACAAAATTATATAAACCATTACTCTGCCAGAGAAGCATCCCAAGCTACTAGACATAAGAGCATAAGAAGTTGCCATACTGGGTCAGACCAAGGATCCATCAAGCCCATCATCCTGTTTCAACAGTGGTCAGTCCAAGTTACAAATACCTGACAAGAAACGAAGCATTAAATAGATCCCATGCTGCTAATGCCAAATAATAAGCAGTGGCTATTCCCTAAATCTACTTGATTAATAACAGTTTATGGACTTCGCCTCCAGGAACTTATCCAAACCTTTTTTTAAACCCAGCTACACTAACTATCTTAACCACATTATCTGCAAATGAATTCCATAGCTTAATTTGCATTGAGTAAAAAAAATTTCTCCGCTTTGTTTTTAAATATTCTATCGATTATCCTTGTGTTATGTGTTTTTTGAGGTACTGAAGTGCTACGATTGTTAATTGATAAGTGTTGATAACCACTGTTTTGTCCTTTAACTCAATAAACAGATTTTCCTTAAATATGCTACTTGCTATCTTCATTGAATGTCTTAGTTCTTGAATTATCTGAAAAAATAAATAACAGGTTCACATTTACCTGTTTTGTCTTTTCATGATTTTATACACCTCTATCTTATCCCCCTCACTTGTTTCTTTTCCAAGCTGAAAGGCCCTAACCTCTTTAGCCTTCCTCACAGGGGAGGCATTCCATCCTCTATATCATTTTGGTTGCCCATTTCTTGTACCTTCTCCAGTACTGCTAAATCTCTTTTGAGCTCTATCGACCAGAGTTGCACAGTATTCAACATGTGGTCTCATCATGGAGTGATAGAAGCATTATGACATTTTCTGTTTTATTCACCATTCCCTTCCTAATAAGTCCTAACATTGTTTGCTTTATTGACTGCCCCAGCACATTGAGCCAATGATTTCAATGTATTCTCCATTATGACACCTAGATCTTTTTCCTGGGTGATACCCCTAATATGAAACCTAACATCGTGTAACTATAGCATGGGTTATTTTTCCCTATATAAACCACATTGCACTTGTCCATATTAAACTTCATCTGCCAATCTTCCTGTCTCTCTTAGTCCTCCTGTAATTTATAGATTAAATACTCTGAACAATTTTGTGTCATCTGCAAACTTGATTACCTCACTTGTCATTCCCCTTTCCAGATCATTTATAAATAATTGAAAAGCATTATTCCAAGTATAGATCCCTAAAGCACTTCACTGTTTACCTTTCTCCACTGAGAAAACTGATCATTTACTCTTACTCTCTGTGTCCTGTCTATTAACCATTTTGCAATCCACAAAAGGACATTGCCTCTTCTCTCATGACTTTTTAATTTTCTTAGAAGCCTCTCATGAGGGACTTTTTCAAAAGCCTTCTGAAAATCCAAATAACACTACATCTACTGGCTCACCTTTATCCACATTTTTATTAAGCCCTTAAAAAATGTAGTAGATTTGAGAGGCAAGACTTCCCTCGGGTAAATCCATGCTGGCTGAGTCCCATTAAACCAAATCTGTCTATATGTTCTGTGATTTTGTCCTTTAAAATAGTTTCTACAATTTTTCCTGGCACTGAAGTCAAGCTCACCGGTCTATAGTTTCCTGAATCACCCCTAGAGCCCTTTTTAAACATTGGGGTTACATTGGCAACCCTCCAGTCTTCAGGTACAATGGACAATTTTATTGATAGGTTACAAATTAGTAGCAACAGGTCTGAAATTTAATTTTTTAGTTCTCTCAGAGCCCTAGGGTGTATACCATCTGGTGTAGGTGATTTGCTACTTTTCAGTCAATCTGGCCTGCTAAATTTCCAGGTTCACCGTGATTTGGTTCAGTTCATCTGAATCATCACCCTTGAAAACAGTCACCAGAATGGGTATCTCCCCAACATCTTCATTAGTAAACACCAAAGCAAAGAATTAATTTAGTCTTTATTTATTTTTTTATTTTATTGATTTTGTATACTGTCATTCGGACAGGCCGTCACAACAGTTCACAAAAATCATAGCTTCAGAACATGCAAACATTTACATAAAAGATTATAAATAAACAGATTACATAAGAAACATATACAATATTAAAATAAGATACCATACTTGCTAAAAGTGAAAATAAAAGGAACATAAAATATTAGGGTTAATGAGCTCATACTTGACAGGGTATGTAATGTGTTGTTTTGGATTTTCTTATTGTGATTCCTCAAATGCTTTAGTAAATAACCAAGTTTTTAGGTTAGTTCTGAATATCTTGGGGTTCGGTTGAGTGCATAAGGAGGCCTGCAATGAGTTCCAGATTTTAGGGCATGCTATGAAGATAGCTCTGTTTCGTACATCGGATAAATGAGCCGTTCTTATCAAAGAAACTATTAATAAACCTTGACCATAGGACTGAAGATTTCTACTAGGTACATGAAGCCTGATTGCCAGTCTGTTTGTTCATCCTTAATGATCTTATATAGTAATCAAAGGATTTTAAAACCAATGCTCTGTTTTACTGGAAGCCAATGTAAAGATATCAATATAGGTGTAATATGATCTATTTTCTTCTTCCCTGTCAATAGTCTTGCCGCAGAGTTCTGTAGAGCCTGTAAAGGACATAATGTAGAGGCCGGGGAGTCAAAGTAAGATAGACTTGCAATAGTCAATGTTGGCAAAGATTAGCAGTTGTAATACAGTTGTAAAGTCATTTAGGAACAGTAGTGGTTTTAGACGTCTAAGGGATAAGTAGTTTATGGTAACCATCCTAAACTTTTAAAGCATACGATATGCCATACTGGGTCAGACCTAGGATATTGTGCATGATGGATCTTATTTCTAACAGTAACTAATCCAGCCTGCCTGGGTAGGATTCCAAGGGGTAGATAGATTCCATACTGCTTATCCCAGGGATAAGAAGTGGATTTCTGTAATTCCACCTTAATAATGGTTTATGAACTTTTCTTCCAGGAACTTATCCAAACCTTTCTTTTTTTAATTTAATGTTTATTAATTTTAAACATAACATACAAAGCATCTACTTTGTCATGAAATATGGTTAAGACAATCAGAAAAAGAAAAATCCACATTTATGCAATTACAAATAAAGTAATTTATTCAACTTAAATTATTAATCTTAACCCTTTAGACCCCTTAATAATGGGGGTAGAGTACATGCAAATTAAAGGGGAAAAAGGTAATAAACAGCTTTTTAGAAAATAGGAAACTTATTAGACCGGTTATTTCTTATATGGATGATATTAACTACTGCCTAACTGCAGCGATGTTTTCTTTGCTTCAATAAAGCTTCTGAGTTGCTCAGGTTGAAAGAAAATATAGTTGTTACTTTCAAACTTTACAATGCATTTGCAGGGGAACCTTAGATAGAATGAGGCTCCCACTGCAAGTACTTCTTGTTTTAAAGCGAGAACATTTTTCCTTTTAACTTGAGTTGATTTAGTTAAATCCGGAAATATTCTCAGGTTTGAACCCAGAAACACAGCTTTAATTTTCTTGAAGTAGGCACGCATGATTATTCCCAAATCATTTTCATTAAAACAGGAAATTAATAAAGTAGATCTTTCTGCAACTTCATCATATGTGGATGTTTCAAGGAATGCTGTTAGATTTTATAACACATTAGGAGGCACTTGTGTTTGCTGGTTACCCCGAATAGGTAGAAAAAATACTTTTTCCAGGGGTGGAGTCTGCTCAGAGGGAATTTCCAATACTTCAGAGAAATATCTTTTAATTGTCAACCTGGGAATTTCTCCAACCACCCTGGGAAAATTGAGTAACCTCAAATTCAAATGTCTCAATTTATTCTCTGTTTTCAGTTTTCCTGTTCATAGCATTACAATCTTGTATAATCGACGTTGCCTGCACTTGTTTAGTTTGGTTAATTTCAGTCTCTATATTTTGAATTTTTTCATCAATTTCTGATTTATATCCTTGGAAATTCTTGTTCAGTGTTTCCATTTGTAATGAAATGGTGTTTATTTTCCCTGAGGTTGTCTCAAAAGCCTTTACCATAGTAAGCGATAGATTCCATAATGAATCTAGAGTCACTACCTCCGGCCTCTGCATAGCCAAAGCTACTTCGGGGGGAAGAGGGCATATCACAGACCGCTCACCTTCTCCATTGGTCTGGTCTCCTCCTCTATCCTGATCTAAATCTCTGCGGTAGCTCTCTCCGTTGTTCATGGAGGATTGCGCCGGTTCTTCCATCCCCACCGCCCCCTCAGGTTGGTAAAGCCGCTCACCCACTTCGGGGCTCAGCCCCAATCGCGGTGTTGAGGTTCCACGCGCTGCCGGAGGCATCCAAGGGGCTTAGGGAAACTGCTTCTGAGGTCGGGTCACATTCCCCTTCCTGTGACCCGACAGCCGGACCTCCTTGCTCCGATGATGCCGGTTTCCCGACGCATTGTGAGAGAGTCCTCTGTCCGGAGGGAAGTGCAGGTATCAAGGGGTAGCTCCTGGTTTTCCCCTTATGCTTTGATGGCATAATATTCTTAGAAATATTCCAGAGGTAAAAAACGCCGGTACAGGTCTAAGCAACGCGTCTGTCTAAGGCGCCATCTTGACTCCACCCCCAAACCTTTTTTAAATGCAGCTACACTAATAGCTTTCACCACATCCTCTGGCAATGAATTCCAGAGCTTAATTGTGTGTTGAATAAAATTAATTTATATTATATTTAAAACTATCACCTAGTAATTTCATTGTGTGTCCTCCTTAGTCTTTGTGCTCTTTGAAACAGTACACAACCGATTAATGTTTACTTGTTCCACTCCACTCATTTTATAAACCTCTATCAAATTTCCCCTCGGCCATCTCTTCTCTTCTAAAGAAGTCCATTACCTGCTATTAATCAGGTTGACTTAGAAAACAGCCACTGCTATTACTAGCATCAGTAGTGTGGGATAAACTTAGTTTTTGGGTACTTGCCAGATACTTGTAACCTGGGTTGGCCACTGTTGGAATCAGGATGCTGGGCTTGATGGACCCTTGGTCTGATCCAGCATAGCTCCGTGCAGTTCATTCGGATACAGTTCATTCGGATTTCCACGCCCCATATGCCAAGAAGTGCAAAGTCATGCATATGGGGAGTGGAAATCTGAATGAACTGTATTCGATGGGGGGGGGGGAAAGGCTGATGTGCACGGAGCAGGAGAGAGACCTTGGGGTGATAGTGTCTAATGATATGAAGTCTGCGAAACAATGCGACAAGGCGATAGCAAAAGCCAGAAGAATGCTGGGCTGCATAGAGAGAGGAATATCGAGTAAGAAAAGGGAAGTGATTATCCCCTTGTACAGGTCCTTGGTGAGGCCTCACCTGGAGTACTGTGTTCAGTTCTGGAGACCGTATCTACAAAGAGACAAAGACAAGATGGAAGCGGTACAGAGAAGGGCGACCAGGAAGGTGGAGGGTCTTCATCGGATGACATACGAGGAGAGATTGAAGAATCTAAATATGTACTCCCTGGAGGAAAGGAGGAGCAGGGGTGATATGATTCAGACTTTCAGATACTTGAAAAACTTTAATGATCCAAAGACAACGACAAACCTTTTCCATCCGAAAAAAATCAGCAGAACCAGAGGTCACGAGCTGAGGCTCCAGGGAGGAAGACTAAGAACCAATGTCAGGAAGTATTTCTTCACGGAAAGGGTGGTGGATGCCTGGAATGCCCTTCCGGAGGAAGTGGTGAAGTCTAAAACTGTGAAGGACTTCAAAGGGGCGTGGGATAAACACTGTGGATCCATCAAGTCTAGAGGGCGTGAATAAAGAGGAGGCAGCAAAACACTGCACGGAGCGGCAGTAGCCACAGAGGCATTCACGGAGCGGGATGCAAGTGGTTGGTGTTCCACCTTCACGGACCGGAAGGATGGAGGGCTGCCATCTCCAAAAAAACCAAACAAACAACAAAAAAAACCAAACAAACAAACAAAAAAACAAAACAGGGGTGGGTAAGAGTATGGGGCAGGGGTGTGGCTGCTTGTTACAGCGGTTGCTACCCCTAATTGAGCTGGATGTTCACTTGGATGCAGATACGGCGCTGCTCTCTACATTGGTGGTGGGGTGGAGGAAATTAGGGCTGGAGGGTACTGGAAGCCAATAGTAACAGGTGGGAGAGAGAAAAAGGGAAATAAAAAAATGGATAAAGTGCGTAGCTTGCTGGGCAGACTGGATGGGCCATTGGTCTTCTTCTGCCGTCATTTCTATGTTTCTATAGCAATTTCTTATGTTCTTAGCCTTTCTTCATAAAGCTATTATTCCATCCCCCTTATTTTGGTTTTCCTTCTCTGTACCTTTTCTAATTCTGCTACATCTATTTTTGAGATGTGATGACCAGAACTGGACACAGTACTCAAGATGAGATCACACCATGGAGCGATACAGAGAGGCATTATGGTATTATCCCAGGACAAGCAGGATGCTAGTCCTCACATATGGGTGACGTCACAAACTGAGACCTATCACAGAAAACTTTCTATCAAAGTTTCTAGAAACCTTTGACTGGCATACTGAGCCCACTGAGCATGCCCAGTATGGCATGATCCCTCGAGCCTCTGAGTATCCCTTCGGTCTTCGTTTTTCTGCGCTGCAGTTAGCATCGCGGAGCAGGAGCCCTGTGTGAACTTCTTCACACAACTTTGTCTAAAAAAACAAAATAAAAATCCCTCTTTTCTCATTCCCCACATTGGGGTTTCTCTTCAACCACTGGCCGGTGAGTAAATTTTTTGTTTCCGACTCGATTAGAGTTTAAAAAAGTTTTGGTCAGATAGCCATCGACGGCTGTCCTGGTTATCATGGCCACAGGATTTAAAAAATGCCCTAAATTTAATCGAACTATGTCGATTACTGATCCACTCCTTGAGTGTGTATTATGTTTAGGGCAATCCCATGATGTTTTGTCGTGTGCAAAATGTGCGGCAATGACCGCCAAAGGATGAAAGGCACGTCAGGAAAAGATGGAACACCTTTTCCACATCCAGTTACTGCCTTTCACGTCGACGTCCACCCATTCGTCTCCGGTCGGAGCGTCGAAACGTTTGCTTATTAAAAAACGTCGAGTGGAGGGTTCGGGAGACCGGTCGTCACCGACCCTGTCTGCGGCATCGACAAAATCGTCTGGGCTTGAAAAAAGCCAATGAACATCGTCTAAGGCATCGACATTCCTCAATTCCGGAGGCCCTGTTATCACCGGAACAGCCAGGAGCTAAGAGACCTCGTCTACAGGAAGTACCGAGGCCTGCTACACCAAGGCGTTCCCCACCTCTAGAGGTTCCAGACATCGAGCCACCACAGGGCCCTGTGGTAGAGCTGATGACGCCTTCACTGCCACCACTTATAGCTGCTCTGCCTGCAACAGCTATAACGGAGGAACTGAGAGGATTCATCCACCAGGCAGTGCGAGAAGCGCTTCAGGACTTACATCCATCGACATCGATGACTCCTCCGATGCCGGGGCCCTTGTCGAAGCAGACACCATTGTCGATGCCGGGACCATCCCCGATGCCGATACCATCACCA
Source organism: Rhinatrema bivittatum (assembly GCF_901001135.1). Lineage (NCBI taxonomy): Eukaryota > Metazoa > Chordata > Amphibia > Gymnophiona > Rhinatrematidae > Rhinatrema > Rhinatrema bivittatum. The sequence continues at coordinate 162,019,328 of NC_042616.1, read as the reverse complement.
TTCCCGATGCCGGTACCCATACCAGGGACTCCAGTACAACCAGATGTATCGTTTTTTCAACCACTAATGGAAAAACTTGATGCCCTCATCGGTGCTAAGCCATCACAACCTATCCCTACTAAGCCAGCAGGTATAGGAGATACTCCTTGTCCGTCCCCACTATATGAACCTCAACCAGGACCTTCAGGACTGTCCAGACCAGTTGTACTGTCGATACCACAGAGGTCTTCTCCTGCTTCTCCTTCCAAACATACACCATATGACTCCTGGGAGGATAGAAACATTGATTCATCATCAGAAAGTTTTATGTCTGAACCATCTCCTCCTGAGGGAAGAAAGAAGTCTCCTCCAGAGGACTTATCCTTTACCACTTTTATATGGCAGACACAATCCCTTTTAAATTAGTGTCTGAGGAGGATACAAGACAGCAAACCTTAGAGGTTCTTCAATTTGTGGATCCCCCTTTAGGAAGTCCTAGCCATCCCTATTCATGAGGTCCTGGTAGAGTTACAACATAGATTGTGGGAACATCCATGTTCAGTCCCGCCAGTCAATAGAAGAATGGACACCACATATCTAGTACAGCATATACCTGGTTATCAAAGGGCACAACTACCACACTAATCAGTAGTGGTAGAGTCGGCTCAGAAAAAATCTAAGAGAGTACGACCTCATTCGTCTACCCCACCAAGGAAGGATCACAGATTCCTAGACTCTCTAGGAAGGAAAGTCTACCAAGGAGCAATGCTTAACTCCAGGATAGCGTCTTACCAACTTTACATAAAGCAGTACTAGAGAAATCTCTGGAAACAAATGCAGCAGCTCGCTGATTCCCTACCTCAGCAGTACCAGGATGCAGCTAATGCAATTGTCCACAAAGGACTAGAAGCTGGAAAACAGGTTCGTGCTGCATACGACAGCTTTGAAACTTCAAGAGTTGCAGCTTCTGGGATCAGTGCATGCTGTTGGGCCTGGTTAAAAGCCTCTGACTTTAGGCCTGAGGTACAAGATAAGTTGGTGGACTTGCCTTGCATGGGCAACAACCTTTTTGGATCAAAGGTTCAGGATGCAGTTGCCCAACTTAAAGAACATAGAGACACTGCATCAGTTATCTGCTGTCCCACAAGACTCTTCTTCAGTGTCACGTCGTCAACCAAGAAAAGATACCAGAAAGCCGTACTACAGGCAGAGAAGGTACTATCCACCAGCACCTCTGGGCAGATCTTCCTGACCATAAAAAAGATCTCAGCCCAAACAGCCTAGAGCCGCTAGGCCTCAACCGCCAGCACAAACAGGCCCAGCTGCAGGTTTTTGAAACAAGGCCAGAGAACAGCAGCCAACTCAGCAACCCCAACCCAACCATACCAGTAGGAGGTCAAGTCTCCTTGTACTACAACCATTGGTTAAGGATAACGGACCAATGGGTACTCTCCATAATATCACGAGGTTACCAACTCAATTTCCTATCAATTCCAAAAGACTCTCCACCAAAGTCTCTTTGGATAAACACAGATCTCATCTCTCTCCTCCAATCAGAATTATCCACCCTGCTGAGAGCCAGAGCTGTAGAACCGGTACCCCGGCCTCAGCAGGGCAGAGGATTCTACTCCCGCTATTTCCTCATTCCAAAGAAGACAGGAGGCCTGTGTCCCATCCTAGACCTCCGAAAACTCAACAAATTTCTACGAAAAGAGAAATTCAGGATGGTGTCTTTGGGCACCTTGCTTCCTCTTCTTGCTTCCTGCTTCTTTCTTCCTCTTCTTGCTTCCTCTTCTCTGGATCTACAAGACGCTTACGCTCACTTTCCAATGTTCCCTCCTCATCGCAAGTATCTGCGTTTCCTGGTGCGTCATCAGCATTTCCAATACATGGTATCATAAAACAGAGGAATACAGAACTAGGATCATGAAACTGTTGAAACAAACCAGGGTGTGTGTGTGTGTATATATATAGATAGAGATATAGAGATATAGAGATAGATAGATATATATATACCGTGTTTCCCTGATAGTAAGACGTAGTGGGAATTTTAGGGGGGTCGGCTAATGTAAGACATCCCCCGAAAGTAAGACGTAGTGTTCAAAAAAAAATTATTTTTAAATACCTGTCGGAGGGCCGCGTGGGTCCAGGCGGCTGGCGGCGGGAGCCGGGTGGTCGCGTGTTAAATCTAGGCCGCGGGCGGGTGGGCGCTTGTTCCCGGGGGGGGGGGCGGGTGGACGCGCGTTAGTTCGAGACGGCCGGCAGGCGGCGGGTGGTCGCGTGTTACATCTAGGCCGGGTCGCACAGGCACGCATTCATTCACTGCCGGGGGGGGCTGCCTCGGCAGCCCCCCCGGAAGTGAATGAATGCGCGCACAGGCCCACAGCGCCTGTGCGACCCCTGCGATTCGGCGCTGGGGGCTGCCGGTGGGGGCTGCTTTCGGCGCTCAAGGCAGTCACATGCCGTGACGTCACATGCCGTGACGTCACAGCATGGCGACCACCCGGCTCCCGCCGCCGGCCGCCTGGACCCACGCGGCCCTCCGACAGGTATTTAAAAAATTTTATTTTTTTTTTGAACACTACGTCTTACTTTCGGGGGATGTCTTACATTAGCCGACCCCCCTAAAATTCCCACTACGTCTTACTATCAGGGAAACACGGTATATATATATCTATCTATCTCTATATCTCTATATCTCTATATCTCTATCTATATATATACACACACACACCCTGGTTTGTTTCAACAGTTTCATGATCCTAGTTCTGTATTCCTCTGTTTTATGTAATTGCTCTATTTGAGGCACTGTTATTGTTATTATGTAAACCGTTTTGATTTGTAATCCTGTTACAAGAAATTCGGTATATAAAACTATTAAATAAATAAATAAATGGTTCTACCTTTCGGACTTGCCTCAGCACCCAGAGTGTTCACAAAATGCCTAGCAGTAGTAGCGGCACACTTACACAAGGAAAGTGTACACATTTTTCCCTACCTGGACGACTGGCTCATCAGAAGTCAATCTCAACAAGGAGCTGTTACTTCTCTCAGACTCACAATCAATCTGCTCCACTCGATGTGTTTTCTCATCAATTACCAAAAATCCCACCTCATTCTGTCTTACCGGCTGCAATTCGTCGGAGCAGAATTGAACACCATACTATCAAGAGCCTTCCTACCCGAAGATTGGGCAGAAACACTCTCCTCATTAGCAAAACAGCTACGTTTTCAGAAACAGGCGACAGCTCATCAGTTTCTAACACTACTGGGTCACATGGCCTCCACAGTTCATGTCTCTCCTATGGCCAGATTAGCCATGAAAATATCCCAATGGACATTGAGATCACAATGGATACATGCAATTCAACCACTGTCATCTCCAGTTCAGATAACCCATCAATTACATTAATCTCTCCTTTGGACAAACAGGGACAACTTGCACAAGGGTCTTCCCTTCCAACAACCAGCTTCACAGATAACTTTTAACTACAGATGCATCCACCTTAGGTTGAGGAGCTCACATAGGCAATCTCCAAACCCAGGGTACTTGGACAAAACTCGAAGCAACATTTCAAATCAATTTCCTGAAGCTGCGAGCTATACGTTATGCTCTACATGCATTCAAGGACTGCCTTTCACACAAGGTTGTTATTCAGACAGACAACACGGTAGCCATGTGGTGGCTGAACAAACAAGGCGTTACGGGCTCGTATTTCGTTTGTCAGGAAGCCGCACAGATTTGGGATTGGGCCCTGGTACACTCCATATTTTTCCAGGCCACTTATCTAGCGGGAATTTACAACGTAGTTGCAGATCACCTCAGTTGTCAGTTCCAGCCTCACAAATGGTCCCTGGATCCCATAGTAGCGACCCAGGATATTTCAGCATTGGGGACAACCAACAATAGACCTATTTGCATCAGACCTGAATCACAAAGTAGATAGGCTCTGCTCCCTGCACAAACAGAAGCACCAGCCAGCCAAGGACATCTTTGCTTGCCCTTGGAACTTAGGTCTTCTATATGCATATCCCCCAATACCGCTACTAACCAAACGCTAGTGAAGCTACAACAGGACAAAGGGTCTATGATACTCATAGCCCCGTATTGGCCTCGACAAATGTGTTTTCCCATACTTCTCGACCTATCGATAACAGAGCCAATTTGCCTGGGCACAGCACCCACTCTCATAACTCAGGACCAAGGCAGATTGCGCCATCCCAACCTTCAATCCCTATCTCTGATAGCCTGGATGTTGAAAGCTTGATCTTACAACCACTCAATCTTTCAACTAATGTCTCTCAAGTGCTTATAGCTTCACGTAAACCTTCCACACAAAAAAAATATTCTTCGTAGTGGAAAAGATTCACCTTGTGGTGTACACAAAAAGACATTGATCCTTTTTCCTGCCCCACATCGTCCTTACTAGACTATCTATGGCACCTTTCAGACTCTGGTCTCCAGACCTCGTCTGTAAGAGTACCCTTAAGTGCAATCTCAGCTTACCATCATACAATAGGAGATGCACTGGTATCCGTGCAACCTCTTGTCAGTAGATTTATGAGATGTTTAATTCACCTTAAACCACCAATACGGCCACCAGTCACAGAATGGGACCTTAATTTAGTGCTAACAAGGCTAATGCGTTCTCCTTTTGAACCCATGAATTCCTGCGATGTTAAATTTCTCACATGGAAGACTATCTTCCTAATAGCCATTACATCTGCTAGAAGGGTTAGTGAGTTACAAGCATTTGTCACATACCCTATACAAAATTCCTACATGACCGAGTGGTACTCCGTACACATCCAAAATTCCTTCCCAAGGTAGTTACGGAATTCCATTTGAACCAATCCATAGTTTTGCCCATATTCTTCCCAAGACCTCATTCTCACCAAGGTGAGAGGGCTTTACATACCTTGAACTGTAAACGTGCGCTAGCAATCTACTTAGACCGCATTACAGTCCACAGAAAATCCATTCAATTCTTTGTTTCTTTTGATCCAAACAAACCGGGTAATCCAGTGGGCAAACAAACTCTATCCAACTGGCTAGCAGATTGTATAGAGTTCTGCTATGACAAAGCAGGCCTTCCTCTCCAAGGACGAGTAAAGGTGCATTCAGTAAGAGCAATGTCAACCTCAGTAGCACACTATCGTTCGGTGCCAATTCGTGACATATGTAAAGCTGCTACATGGAGTTCTCTTCACACTTTTGCAGCTCATTACTGTTTGGATAAAGAAGGAAGACAAGATTCAGCTTACGGACAATCTGTTTTAAAGAACTTGTTTCCAGTAAAATCCAACTCCTTCTACATCCAACCTACTGTGATTTTAGGCTGCTTCCATTTTTTCCAACAATCCTTTCAATGTTGGTTCAATGCAAAGTGACTCAACCTATAGCTTGCTAATCATCCATATTTGAGGACTAGCATCCTGCTTGTCCTGGGATAAAGCAAAATTGCTTACCTTGTAATAGCTGTTATCCCAGGACAGCAGGATGTAGTCCTCACGAAACTTGCCTGCCACCCCGTGGAGTTGGGTCAGATACGTTTTATTTTATTTCTGCTAACGCTTATTGCTATATATGAGACTGAAGGGAGACCCCTGTGGCTCGAGGGATCATGGCATGCTGGGCATGCTCAGTATGCCAGTCAAAGGTTTCTTGAAACTTTAACAGAAATGTTTCCATGATAGGGCTCAGTCAGTGACGTCACCCATATGTGAGGACTACATCCTGCTATCCTGGGATAACACCTATTACAAGGTAAGCAATTTTGCTTTCCTTTTATTCTCTATCCCGTTCTTAATAATCCCTAACATTCTATTTGCTTTCTTGGCTGCTGCTGCACACTGAGCAGAAGATTTCAGCATATTAGAAACTATGATGCCTAGATACTTTTCCTGAATGGTGACTGCTAACGTGGAACCTTGCATTGTGTAGCTATAATTAGGTTACTCTTCCCTAGGAGGTAAAGACCCACGCACATGTGCGCATGATTGCCAGCTCGTGCACATGGACATGGCGATTTTAAAACATACGCACGTATATGTGCACATATGATTGTATTATTTCATATTGACGTGCACAAATTCTGCCTCACTGTCGTAAGTGGAGGATTTCTACTAGACACGTGTGCCGATGCTATTACCTCTTGTTAAGTGCCAAGCCATTCTTGATGCTTATGTCCAGGGATACAAGAACACTTAGATTTTGTAGAAAGTATAATTTTTTTATTGATCAATATAAGTATTCTTGGGAGATGCTGGATGCCATTTCTCTGACACAGACCACCAGCATCTCATTGTATTCATGAATTGACCCTTCTTTTATAGGTAAAATACAATATAGTACTAGGTTAGAAATTCTAGAAGTGTGTGACTACCCAGAGAATAATTTACATAGGTTGTCATGTCAACAGCATGATAAGATTATCCCTAAACTATTTTGATTATTTCTCCAAGTTGGGGCCCATTTACCATCACTCTTTAGGTAGTTTTTTGTTCTGTTAGAATCTTGTTGGTCAGGGCAATTATCATATCTTAGGCTGTGTTTACGGATGCCCCTGAAAATGGGGTCTCTATAGTGTCAGTATAGCCGAAGCTTCAACCGTTGCCTTCTGCTTTTGTGACCCTATAATTAGGCATCACAGAGTGTCGCCAGCTTTAACTGCTGTCCAGGTGTCCTTGGAATTCCTGCAGGTCAGGCTCAGTAAGGCATTTGAAGTTCATATAGCCAAGAAAGGCTAAGATAGCAGAAGATTCTGGGTCAGTTACCTTCTCCAGGTTGGTCTCCAGCTCAGGCACTTATATCATTTCCCTCTTGTGCCACTTTCAAATGGCAAGATTAGCACACCCAAGCATCAGAGGGGAGGACAGAACTGTAAGACGTGATTATGGCAAATGGGCTAACATATGTAGGCTAACAACTAACCTTTTATGTGCATTATGATCCCTCTAGATCCCTACTAAAGTAAATGAGACTCATATATAGACCTGCATTCTCTAGTTAACAAATGATAGCATTGTGACTTAAGTTTTACTAGATGTCCGTTAGCTCTATAGTTGAGCTGCAAGGATGGCTGCATTATAAAGAAGAGAAAACCTATAATAGCAAGACCACATATGTTATCTTTCAGAGTCAAGTAATTACATAATAATCTTGTAACAAGTATAAAAATAGGAAAAACAGACTAGTATGAAAGTATTATTTTTCTCATATAATACTATTTATACTGGGCGAGTCTCTGCAAGGAGTACATTCTCTTAATGAGAGGCAGAGACAGGAGTGGAAAGGTATAAAACAGAAGAGGAAGAAGTGTGAATATTTGAAAAAAAAAGAAAAAGAGCATTGAAAACAACAACCCAGGATAATATTCGCTAAAGTGGCAAACGGATATAAGCAATGTACATAACCAGGTGAGTGAAGGAAGCCAGAAAAATAAAGAGGAAAACTAAGAGTCAGCAGAAGGACTCTCACTGTATTGTGAATACATAATGTGGGACAAGTTACAAAAGTGTTGCAAAGCATATGACATGTTCTGGTCATAGGCAGAAGTGGGCCTATAAGTAAACAGAAGTGTCACACTACTAGAAAACATCTGAGAGAGGTTGTAAACAAACTCTAGGTAAATAACCTGATAGTGTTACAGGAAGAAATGCCCAAAAAGGTATACAGGGAGCTCATAGTAGAAGGGGAATAACCAAATTCGGAATATTGGATACGGTTAGGAGCAGGAGGAATAGAATATGAAAGACCAGCAATGTAAGTACCATAAACACAGGCTGCAGAAGAGGAAATAAAGGAAAATACTTGTGCAGAGGCAGCAGTAGGGCAGACTTTAACTCAAGGGAATATTTAATTTACACCAAGACATATCACTCTGTAAAGTGGAAAGCAGTGGAACAGGGTAATTGGCTAATGTGATCAGACTAGTTTTCATAGATAAAAGAAAAAGAGAACATATCAAATAATCATCTAGCTGACTCTAGCAAGTGAATGCATATACGCATTATAAGGTATAGGACTGGAAAATGCTACAAAACGCTTTGACTGTAGGGACTAATTCACTCTGAATTAATGCAGTTTTTATCATTAACTTAAAATCTAAATAGTGGCATCTGCAAATAGGTACATAACTAGATATTGACTAGATATATAATAAAAATATTTTTGTTATGACAATCAGTTACCACATGTCAAATAAATGTACATTGCCTCATAAAACAAAGGAAACAGCATCTAGGTAAGGCCACCCCCCCAGAGAACAAGAAAAACATAAAAAAAAAGATCAGGTATAAAGTGTGAGCACTTAAGTCCATATAATGAAGGGTGCACGATGACTTCTGTGCAAAAGTTGGGATGATTTCTGAAATCAATAACACATGGCATATACAGTTCTCTCAGTATGGTGGATTTCTGACATCTGAGCATAGCCTCTTAACTCATTATTAGATGCATATATTACAGATTAAAGCCTAATATAAGAACAAAACAAATTCAAATTAATCAATGAGAAAATTCCATCAGTACCATAACTCCCTGCATCTAATAATCTCTTACTATTACTAATCTGCATAATGTTCCCACTTTATTAGGTAACATGCAATAGTCAGGACCACAAACAACTTAAGTGCTCAGACATTACATAGAAACATATTTTACTGAACTGACACATAAATTCATTCATTGCATTCTTCAGGTGTCATGACACAAATAACACAAAAAGACAAACAACAATTAACACACATTTGAGCTAAAAAATTAGACCAAAATGTGTTTGGATCGATCCTAAATAAAACAAAAGTTAAAATTAAAATACATCTATTTAAAAATGAAAAAAATCAAACTGGGTAAAAATATAATCTTCAAGCGTTACAGCTTTCATGGCAGAGAAGGCTTTCTTGTCGACCTGGAAAAATATAAAATCTGGCATACAACAAAATTAAGGTAATGGTTAAAGTGAAATTACAGCTTCACTGAAACGAAACATTCTGATATGCCTTAATTCAGCAAATAGCGGTCATGAAGCTATTTCTTGTCTCTATTGTTATGCCTCTAGGAGGCACTACCACAAGTTGTGGTGTGATAGCTGCTCTCCACCTGCTGTTGAGGTGATAATGTATAAGAGAGAAAACATAATGTAAATCAGCATATATGGTTGAATTATGCTGCAAATTACTGCTATACCCATCAGTAAACCATGGCATGGAATTCTATATTTCTGAATTTGAGATATCAATTATCATTAGACTATGACAACATTTTTTCAATTAACAAATACTTTAGCATTGATTATTGTCAGAGAAATAAGCAATGGGGGTTATATTATCATGCTGAGCAGCAGCCGCTGCCATCTTTCAGAACCATGATACACCCACAGATCAATCTCACAACTTAAATCAACAAGAGTCGAACTAGGTGCATTCAGTACTGACTATACTAGATCCTGTACAATTCCTGAGTCTTTTGCAGTTAGTGTTAATTTGTCTTCACTAGCAGGGCTGCCTTTAAGATGTTGTCTAAGTAATTTGCTTTTTGTACTAAACACGGGTATCCACAGCCTGCAAAGGTTTAGCAATCCCAATAGTCCTCTTAGCTGTTTTACAGTCTGGGGAATTGCCACCTCTGTTAATTGGTCATGCAATGCACAGCCAATACTTCTACCATCTACCCCTAACTTAATTCCTAGAAATGAAACCTGTGACTGACAAATTTGTGCTTTGTTAGAATTTATTTTATATCCTCCCTGTGATAATCTTTGTAAAAGTAACTCTGTAGTGTGCATGCAAACAGATTGTGTAGGTGCTGTGATTATCAGATCATCTACATACTGAATCAAAGGTACACCAGCTGGGAGTCTGATGTGAACTGTCTAAAGGTCTTGGGACAAGATTTTAGAAAAGATAGAAGGGGTTTCTACAAAACCTTGTGGGAGTCTAGCCCATTGACTTTCGGGCCGTTAACAGTAACAGTAAAAATTGCGGGAGAGCGGGCAAGCGCCAGCTCTCCCGGCGCGCGATACAGTAAATTAATTTATTTAAACTAGGGTCTGTGGCAAAAAGAGGCGCAAGGAACACTAGCGCGTCCCTAGCGCCTCTTTTTGGGCAGGAGCAGCGGCTGTTAGCAGGTTTGACAGCTGACACTCAATTTTGCCGGCATCGGTTCTCGAGCCCACTGACAGCCACGGGTTCGGAAACCGGACACCAGGAAAATTTAAACCGAGCATTAATTACAAGGAAAATGCCCATATTTAACAGAACACTCCATAGAGGCATCACACATTTCTTCAAAATTTGAATGAACAATCATATCCCTGATATTTCTGCTACATTTTAAAGCAAAAATAGGCATCTCTGAAAAAACCTCATGAAATCCAAGAATATGCCAATGTTTATTTATACTGTTTTGTACACTGTATATGACAGAAGAAAAAGGTAACACACATATGGGTCGACATTTTCCTTGTAATAAATGCTCGATTTGCGAGCAGTCTTTTTCAGGAGATACTCTCCCTTATTTTAAAGTGGGTACATTCCATTTATGAGTATAAACGGATTGTTCTTCAGCTGGAGTCATATATGGCATATGGTGCCCTTGCCTGTTATTGTATATAGGAAAAACCAAACGATGCTTGCGTGCACGTATGGTTTAACATCACAGTGCCATCTCAAGAAACCGTTTAGAAGCTCCATTAGTGCAACATTGTCTTGTTCAGCGACATGCCTTTGCAGATTTGACTTTTGCTGTGATTGAACAGCCAAAACAATTTTCACGCAGTGGTGATTTTGACAGATACCTGTTGCAACGGGAACAAAGATGGATTTACTGGTTTGATACCGTGGCACCTAAGGGGTTAAACAAAGAAATAGACTGGTCTGTGTTTTGATTGGATGTAGGTTATGTTTGATAGCTTTAATGACGTCTAACTTCCGGTGCCGTTAAGGTCTGGGCTTTAAATAAGAGGAAATGAAAGGTTTGGTATTTCTGAGCGCTATGGTGCCATCTATAAATTTGCGTTTGTAAGGATGCTTTGTGAGAACTATTGGTTCCGCAGAAGGTAAGAAGTGGTTGCGTTGAATATACACTTTTGGTGGTAGAATTTGCTATGGTAAGCTATTTATTGTAGAAGTTTTTGGTAGCTTTTTGTAATTCATGAATTTTTATTGTATGTTTTAGGTTGTGGTAATACGAAGAGTTTTCCCTCTCCTTGTTTTGTGTCTATGGATAATAATACGCCATACTAGCTGTTTATGTAAATGACATGCTAGTAGTAACAAGAAGGGACAGATTTCTACAAGGAGTAAATATTTTGCTAAAGACCAAAATGTCACTAAATAATTTGGAAGAACCAAGTTGAATGTTAGGCATTGACAAAGAGAGAAATGCAGACAAAAAACCAAAGATCTTTCAGGCAAAAGAACTATATTGAAGAAATCCTAAAATATTTTTGCATAAATTACTGTAAGCCAGTATCAACATCCATTGAGCTAAACCATAATAAAATGAGGATTCACAAGGAATAGATCACCCAGATGTCCAAACAAGTTTTATTGGAACAAGACCAGATAATTATATTTGCAGTTCATTATTTGTTTCATTTCAATATTTGCTATGTGACTGAAAACTGGAAGAAAGCCAAATGTGTTCTTGGACTTCTTCAAGTGGCAAATGATATTTTGTTTTAAAAATCTTCTTGAGAAAGAATAATTGGTTATTCAGATGCAAGTTAGAACTCATGGATTCAAGATATACATAACCTCCTGTAAGTCTTATATTAGCTATCACAACAGCAAATAGTTGGAAAGCTATTAAACTACAGCTAGTGTGCTTGTATACTTGTGAAATGCAATACATCACATTGCAAAACTGTTAAAGAAATGTAATTAACCAAATTTGTTTTTCTTTTCTTTTATTTCAGTTATTTATAAACCGCTTCTCCAGGCAAAAAGTGATTGGGGTGGTTTACAGTAAAACATTCGTAAAATATTTACAAACTCAAAAATAAAACAAAACAGTGGCGTACTTTAGATGTAGTAACCTCTGAGTTATTTAATATCGAATGCTTTTCTGAAGAGCCAAGTCTTTATTGATTTTTAAAACATTCTTAGGTCTGGTGTTAATATTAATGACTCCGGCATAGAATTCCATAATCTTGGGCCAGCAATGGGTCTATCCCTAACCTCACATACGGGCCAATTCAGTAAAGTTCGCGGGAGAGCGGGCGAACGCCCGCTCTCCCGGCGCGCGCACAGGCCACTCGCCTGTGTGCACGATACAGTATTTAAATGAGGCCCGGCGGTAGAAACGAGCAAAAGGAGGATCTAGGGACAGTAGCGCGTCCCTAGCGCCTCCGTTTTGACAGGAGCGGCGGCTGTCAGCGGGTTTGACAGCCGACGCCCAATTTTGCTGGCGTCACTTCTCGAGTCCGCTGACAGCCACGGGCTCGGAAACCGGACGCCGGCAAAATTGAGTGTCTGGTTTTCGACCCGACAGCCGCCGGCCGACTTCAAAATTTTTTTTTATTTTTTTTACTCTTTGGGACCTCCGACTTAATATCGCCATGATATTAAGTCGGAGGGTGCACAGAAAAGCAGTTCTTACTGCTTTTCTGTGCACTTTCCTGGTGCCAAAGGTAGGCGCTAATTTCTGAAAGTAAAATGTGCGGCTTGGCTGCACATTTTACTTACTGAATCGCGCGGGCATACCTTGTAGGGCCATCAATATGCATTTGCTTGTTGAGGGCACTATTAGGTTCGGCGGGTTGGGCGCGCGTTTTCCGCCCTTTACTGAATAAGGGGTAAGTTAAAACGTGCGTCCAATGGCAGGTTAACAGTGCGCTCCGTCGGAGCACACTGTACTATATCGGCCCGATAGATGGGCATGATAGACACAGAAGGGACTTCAAGTAACCCTTTATCAGCAGAATGGAGATTTCTTTGAGGCACATACATTTGTAGGGCTGCGCTTAGCTGAACTATATTTGAGTTTATTAGAATTCTTTCTTTGTATTGGACATCAAATTTTCTGTAAAGAGGTTATATCTTGGATAATTTTCAAAAATTGAAAATAGTTTATTAGAATTCTATGTAATAGAGTCAGGATTTTATAACGGAAGATGAAAATTCAGGAAGAACATGGATTTAGCAAGTACTGTAAAAACGCAATTGACAGAAATTGTCAGCCAATCTGCGATGAAACTGGCAGTGTTTAATTTACCAGTATAGAGAGATAATCCACAGTAATTCAGTGTTTGCACAAAAAGTGCCACAAACAAGTGAGTATAAAAGGGATGTCAGCAAGCCGGGAAAATTGTTTTAGTCTTACTCTCATCAGTGTGTGTCTGCTAGAGAAAACAGTGTATAATTCAACATCAGTGAGCAAGACACATTGATCTTAAATACTTATTCATAAAAGATGACGAGAAACAGGGAAAAGTTCAACTGCACTATATCCCAGCAGAAGAGATGATCACAGATACCTTGACCAAACCACTTTACAAGAATACAAATTAAATATTATGCAAGAATTTGGATTTATTAAGATTACTATAGTAAGTGACATTCACATGGGTGGGAGACTTTTGGAAATATGTTTCTTGTCACTGTGCTGGACTATATTGAGTTAGCCAGCACTAAATTATTTGTATAGTTATGGTAACTAGATAAATTTCACTGTACTTAGCCAATCCTGGGGAAGATCGGAATTGGCTGGGAATAGGGTCTTGACACAGATCTTTTTTTATCTGTAGTCCTAGCCGAGCCTGGAGAATTATAGTAACTTCAGGGTTAGTTCTCTGTAGGTTCTGTCTGAAGGACCAGTCAGGGCCCAAAGCAAAAGCTTTGTGATCAATGTCTCTCCAGGTTGTTATAATCTTAAAACTTTCTGAGGATACTGGGAAATATGCTATCCAAGTCTCAATTTGAACTAGTGTATTGTGAGATCAGAATATCATGTGCAGGCTAATTTTAAGGGAAGTGAGTTCTCTCTGAGGAAAATAAATTCTCTGAGGACAAGCAGGATGACAGTCCTCACACATGGGTGACATCATCTTATGGAGACTGGCATGGAAACTTTGATCTCAAAGATTCTAGAGAAGGGGTGGCTAACTCTGGTCTTAAAGAGCCACAAACAGGCCTGGGTTTCAGGATATCCACAGTGAAATGTACTTGAGATAGATTTGTATGTATTGTCTCCATTTCTGTGCAAATCTATCTCATGCTTATTCATTGTGGATATCCTGAAAATCTGGCTTGTTTGTGGCTCTCTAGGAAGTCGATGTAATGTGCGCTGAAGCTGCCGTAGGTTCGTACATGGATGTACGCATGTTTGTATATGCGCTTTCCTGCGTAAAGCCCTATACAGGGATGTAATAAGGGTTTTGTGCGCAGGTAAATGAATACGAACGCTCTTTCAGACCCGTGGTTTTTCCTGCGTGAATGCTTGCTAACAGCATGCGAAGGAGGTAATCATAGGCAATGCAGGGAGCCACGTTAATGCTAGTGCAGATTTTTTTTTTTTTTTAAATTTATAGTTTATTAAATTTCTTTCAACATTTATACAAATGCTAATAAAAACAAGAAAAATTGATACACATCATACAATAATACAAAAAAAATACATTTCCCCTCATTCATCATGCGATCTCAATTCCAGTCCACTTAAAGGGGAGCTATTAACAGGAAATCATAAAAGGTAAATTATCATATCATTTATGAATCATTAGGAGAGAGCCATTTTATCTGTCCAGTTAAATCCCGTAAAGGAGATGGTCATCTAGCTTGTCCACCCTTATCTACTAGGAAAGATTCCAAGTGAGATGGATCTACAAATACAAATTTATTTCTCTGAAAAGTGACTATGCACTTACACGGAAATTTGAGGTAATAGGTAGCCCCTAGGGACAACACTCTCTGCCTCAAATTTAAAAATAACTTCCGTCTCAATTGGGTTTCTCTTGAAACGTCCGGGAAAATTTGAATTTTTTGACCACAAAATGTGATATCTTTATTTTTAAAGTAATTTTGAAGAACCAAATTTTTTTCATTCTCCAGACTAAATTCCACTAATAAAGTGGCTCTTGTTTGTATATCATCCATAGTAGTCTCCAAAAATGCAGTTAAATTAGGGCTTTCTGAAACTAATACATCAATCCCCCCTTCGGGGGTTGATGTATCTCTTTTCTTAACAGGCAAGTAATACATCTTAGATATGGTTAGTTCCTTCGTTATACCCAATATTTCTTTAACATATTTATTGAATAGTTCTAAGGCTGATAACAATCTAATATAAGGAAAATTTAAAAATCTCAGATTTTTCCTTCTTAAGACATTTTCAAAACTCTCCAATTTTTTGTGAACAATTAAGGAGTCCTTTATGGATGCAGCGCTAGTTGCTTGTAACGTTGTTAATTGACCGGAATGTGATACACACTGGGTTTCCAAATAATCAAGCTTTTTACTGTGATCCGCCAAATTTTTCCTGGTTTCAACAAACTGGTGGACTGAGCTATGGTAAAGGATAACATCCTTTCCATTTTGGTGACCACCTTCCACACATCAGTCAGGGAGATGTTATCTGGTGGGGCTACATCATCTGGCAATTCAAATTTAGGAAATTCATTCATTAATAAAGACCCATCTTGAATCCCTGACAATTGAACCCTCAGATCTGGCGATGTTGTTGCCAGCAATGGGGAGCCAGAATCTCTATTGGCTCCATCATTCCTTAAGGTTAGAACGGGTAACTGAATTTCGGCAGGGGTACCGGGGGTTCCTGAGGAGAAAGAGATGTCAGGAATGACGTCTCTTGTAGTCTGGCTTACCCTTCTGGTGAGGTGCTGATCCATTGGGCCTGTTATCTCTGTCCTCGTAGGTGTGGAAGCCGCCATCTTTGCCTTCCTTTTCTTTCCCATTCAAATCTTCACACAGAAGGCAGGTCACAGTCCAAAAAAAAAAACAAAAAAAAACAAACAAACAAGGTAAAAGAAAATCTCCCAGGGGCGCGCCCCTTTGGCGCGCGGCTTCGGCACGCCGGCGGCTGCGCGCCGCTGTCCACAAGTTTAAATAAGGGGCAGCGGCGCTCTAGATGTCGTCACGGGTAGGCGGGGCTGACCTCCTTCCCTCCGGCACAGCGTCCCTCTCAGCCAGGTAGCTCTCTACGCGCTCAAGCTCTCAAAGCGCGTCTCTCCTCCTCAGTCAGCTCCCCGTGCAGATTTTTTAATGTGAGTTTTTTACCACTATAGTCATGGCACAAGTTAAGTGTCTGCGTCTGACCGTCCTGAAAACTATCTTGCTGAGCGCCTATCTTGGTGTCTGAGTGGCCAGCTTAGCTAGGCACTTTTCACAGCATCCAAGGTAGGTGCTTCCCTGGGTGGACAGATACACGGCCAGAAGAGCTACAAGACTGTTCTTTGAATTAGCATCCATGAAAATATTTGCCATGTTTTCTGCAGTACGGTTATTTGAAATATTAAAAATACTTTCCAAGGTCATACTTTCACTTAATAGGGAGACTCGTTCGCTCTCTCGCTCACTCGCTTTTATGCGTGGATTATCGGCGCGGGTTTTGAGCGCGCTGTGGCCGCTTATTACATAGGCCCTGTACCTTGCTTAGGTATGCGCATTTTTCTGTTTGTGCACGGATTTCTGTGTGCAAAATATTTGCATAATTTACTTTGTTTACATCCCGCAAAAGTGGCAGCTTCAGCCACGTGCAGTGATCAAAATCCGCGCTCATAACAAGTGCCTGTTTTGCCGACATCGACCCCTAGGACCGGCGTAGGCCACCCTTGTTCTAGAGATTTCAGTATGCGGTACTGAGCATGTGCAGTTGTAGTCACCACTCTGCCCACTAGGCAGAGCCGGGTGGTCATGATATCAGTTTTGCTCTGTCCCTCACAGCTATTGCCACTATTGCTGTGACTTTTCTGGAGCTGCAGCAGCTGTTTTTTTCTAACTGGCCCATTTTTCTTTTTTCCTTTTATACCTTCTGGTATTTATTTTGTTTTTCTCCTTTTCTCCTGTTTCAGCAACTCTGCTGGCTGCACATACATGGTGCAGCCTGGCAGAATTTGTTCTCTTCTCCTTAATAAATAATGTTGCAACTGCAGCTTTTGTGTTTTCTTTTAATTTGTCTGTTTTGTGACATTGTCAGGTGCCTTGTGGGACTAGCAGTATGCAGTCCGTCTGTGTTCCAAGTAGGCTTATGGTTTGGGGACTTGTCTGAGTTCCCATCCAAGCAAGAGTTCCAGAAAGCTTCCTCTGACAGTTGGGCATTGATGGAGACGCAGACTGTGAAGAAGTCTAGGACTGGACCATTCCCGTGGGGAGGAGAGCTCTTGGGAGCTAGTCTCCATGGACCCAAGTTAATAATCAGCTCTGGTGCCCTGGATGACATAGCCTCCCCTCCTGCATGTCAGCTTGCTCTGGTAATGCATCTCCATGGGAGAGAGGGTGAGCATGAGTCTGGGCATTCAGCTTTGCTGCAGCACCATTGGTGCCATGCCATAATCCGTTGCCTATGCACATCCATGCCAGAGCACAAATGGCAGATGATGGAACATTGAGTGCCAGGGGAACCAAGGATGCCCTGGAGTGCCCTTGATGCCCTCAATACCATCAAGCACCATAGATGCCCTTGATGCCATCGAGTTTTGTGGGCATCATTGAGCACCATGGAGGCTATTGAGCACCATGAGTGCCCTTGATGCATTCGCACACCATGGACGCAGTCTGCATCATGAATATCCTTGAGGCCATTGAGTGCCGTGGATATTCTCGATGCCGTCGAGCAGCATGGATGCCATCAGGCACTATAAAGGGCCCAGGATGCAATCGAGTGCCATGGATGCTGTCAGTGCCATCATGCACTATAATGCACTAAACAGTTATGTATAGAAGTATTAGGCAAATAAGATTTTTAAATAAAGAAAAAAATAAAATGCTCTTGATACCATCAAGCACCATGGTCACACTAGTGCGCAATGAGTGCTAGGGTTCTGTAGAGAACCAGGAATGCCATTGAGCTCCATTGATGCTGTGAATGCGATTGATGCCATAGAGTGCCATGGACATCATTGAGTGCCTTCAATGCCATGGGCACCATTAAATGCTCAACATTGTCTAGCACTATCTCACATTGAGCCATTAGGCCAGCAGGGGCACCATTGTTGTCAAACGCTGTGAACATTGCTGCCTTCATGGAATGTTATTGAGTGAGTGGACATGGTTGACGCTGGTGGGAGTCATCTAGACTTCTGAGTGCTATGGGCGGTGCCAGACACCAACGACACTGTTGGCACAATGGAGTGCCTGGAACCAAGTACATCGTTGTTGTCGTCGTGGTGGGCAGTTAGGATGCTGTAGATGCCCTGGGCACTGTTCCCATCATCGAACAGTTAGTGTTTGTCATTGGGGGCCATTGACAGGTTGCACCATGGACACCATCTAGTGTCCTCATGCATCTGGCGTCATGAGGTGCTGTGTGGCACAATTGGGGTTGGCACCACCGTACATGATTCCACAGTTCGCTTTTGCACAGTACTGGCAGTTTTGTGGCCTTTCCAGGCCATGGGATGAAGCTATGTCCATGGTCGCTACCATATCTGGTCCATAAATGCCACTTCGGAGTACCACTGCAGTTGATGAGGGCGGTGTTCTTTAAGGTCAGCTCCTACTTGGTCTACTGCCACTGGCGAAAAAAACACATCCACAGTTGAAGGCCTGTACACTCTCTGCACAGCCAGAGAGGAGCAGAAAGCAGGAGACCACAACAGAGAAGACCCTGTCCCAACTTGGCCCAAAAGTTAGCTATTGTGGACAAGGAAAGGCAGATCATGGCAGCAAGGACCACTATTCCTGGCTTTGCCAGGCCTCCGAGTGAGTTGGAGAGGCAGGCTGCTGTGCTATGAAAGCTGAGCCCAGCCCCCATGTCCGTTCAGCCCTGGCCCTGCAGTGCACAGAGAACCAGAGGAGCAGGAGCAGCCAGCACCTGATGGCCTTGAAAATTGGAAGGCCTCACTCCTTCCAATGCCAGAAGAGTACTAAGAGGAATACCCAGCAATGGAGGAGGAAATTGACCCTATTGTAGCCAGCAGCAGGAAGAGCATAGCATTAGGAAGGAGGTAGACACTCCCAGTGTAGGCCAGAAGCAGGAGGGAAGGAGTGGAGGCTTAGAGCTGCAGACTGAGTATACTTTTTCTGTGTCTTTTGACCACTGGTTGTCAAAAAGGCAAATAGAATGTTAGTAATTATTTGGAAAGGAATAGAGAATAAAACCAAATATCATAATGCTCTTGTATAGATCCATAGTGCAACTGTGTGCAGTTCCATTTCCCCCGTCTCAAAAAAACCCAAAACATAGCAGATATAGAAAAGATACAGAGAAGGTTGATGAAAATGAGGAAAGGGATGGAAAAGCTCCCTTATGGAGAAAGACTTACAGATTAGGAATCTTTAGCTGGAAAAGAGACAACTGAGAGAGGATATGATTGCATTTTATAAAATCATGAGTGGGGTGGAATGGGTAAATAGGGAAATGTTCTTTATTCTTTTAAACAACACAAGGACTAGGGGTAAACTTCATGAAACTAGCAACCAGCAGATTTAGAACAAATCATGGAAAATTATTTTTTTCACTTAGTGCACGATCGAGCTATGGAAACTGATGTCAGAGGACATGGTAACGGCAACTAACATAGTGGGTTCAAAAGAGGATTGAACAAGTTTCTCAAGGAAAAGTCCATAAACGGTTATTAACCAAGTAGACTTGGGAAAGCCAGCGCTTATCCCTGAGTGAGATATAAGAAATAGATCAACTATTGGGGATCTGACCGGTACTTGTGACCCAGATTGGCCACAGTTAGATACAGAATGCTGGACTCTATGGACCTTGGTCTAACCCAGCATGGCACTTCTTATGTTTTTATGTTAACTGTCGAGCCAGAGGCAGTATAATTTGAGAGGGAGCTAAAGAGCAGCAGGAAGGAAGGGACAGAGGAGGTGGTGATAGCCAGTGGGAGGTTGTAAAGGAACTGATCAACTGCAACATTTGAGGGAGACCCCCCCCCCCCCTCCCGCCAGCTGATCAGGAACTATACCGGAGTATGACTCTCTTCCCCAGCCTGGCTGTGCTCTAGCCCCACTGTATTCAGAGGCCTCTGCTTAAAAAATAGTGAAGACCTCTGGATGAGGGTAAAATATGCATACTTTTTAAAAAATAACTATTTAACAACTTCTCCAGCGTACAGACAGTTTGCATAGCAATGACAAAACAAATTGCATACGATCCAGGTAATCACAAAAATAGCAGAAGGATGCAGATAGCAAAGAAGATAATTATGATGGAAGCTGCAAACAATGCTCAATACACACACCCCAGACTAATATATATTTAAAGTGGGTATTTTGCGGATCATAACGCAACTGCTTAATGCTAGCAATTTCTCACACTTGGTTATGCCAGCATTCCAAAAAGGGAGTAACTTTCCAAAAGATGGCAATTATAAATCTTGCTGCCAGTAACAGATGCCCTATTCATTTCCGATGTTTCCTAGGTATTCCAGAACCTTCCCACCTACCCAATAAATCTGCCTCGGGTCCAAAAAAACACTGGGTACACCAGAATGTCAGCAATTTCCTGATTAATTCCAGACCTGAAATGATGAATACTTTCACTCTGCTACCACATATGTAGGAAGGTAACCACCTCTCCACACCCTTTCCAGCAAATATCAGTGGTACCTGGGAGTACTTTAGCATAATACACAGGAGTTTGATAGGTTCTATGCAGGAGACAGATCATCAAAGCCACCCACTTAGAACATATTGAGACATGGTGGACAGCTATCCATATATATATTTCCAATCGGTAGCATCTAATATGGTGCCCAAACCTGCATTCCATACATCAATAAGTGCTTGCGATGTGTTTTGCCCAAATTTATCTTCAAGGAGGCCCTTGTATGCAATTGTTATTCCATGTGCACAAGCATCAGGACCAGTAATTAATTTTTCAAAGCCATTCAAGGGACCTAGAGGGCGTGTCGGGCAAAACCTACTCAACAAGGCCTGTCTCTTGCAAATAATGAGCATGATCTTCAGGATCACCTTCAAAGTCATTGACTAATTCTTGGAAGGTCTGTGTTCCCTCTTCTCCCCATAAATGCGCTGTAGTAACCAAACCTTGCTCTTCCATGCCTTAAGAGTATGAGAAAAAGAATGACTAGATATGTCTGGGTTACAGTAAATGGGAGATATGGGCGAAAGCTTTCCATCTGCTGTATCCAAACATTTTAGAACTTGCTGCCAAAGGCAAAGAGTATGCACCAGTTTAGGGCTATTACAACAGATCTTACGATTATGCTGCAAAGTAGGAGATATATCCATTATATCCACTTGTTCTCCTTCCAGCGGTAACCACGATCCAGTTCTGTAAACCAACTAATCTGGTGGCCCAATAGAAAACGCAAAGGTTAGGTTAGGGTACTACTACTGTCTACCAAGCCACAAACTACTGAGCTTAATGTGGGCTGGTTTACAGTTCCAAATACATTTTTCTATCCAACTGTTTAGATCAGAATAAACGTGTGCAGAAATAATACAGGGAATATATTGGAAAAGGTACAATAACTTGGGCAAGATATTCATTTTTCAACAGGCTAATTCTACTTGCCCAAGTGATAGAAGTGTTGCGTCCATCGGTCTCAGACGGCTTAGACCTCTGTGCCTCACCTTTCTTCCTTCTCTCTCCTCAAGCCTTGGGAAGATGGCTGCTGCTGTGTCTTCATGCCGCTCTCTCCGGCGTCCCCGGATCGGCAATGGCGACGGGTGTTCGCTATGATATTCCTGAGGGCCTCCTAGGGTGCACGCAAGCACGCCATCCACGTCTATATCCACGTCATGGCGGGAAACTTGGGAGCGTCCCCTCCGAGTGACGTCATCATATCCTGGTATTTAGCCTGCCCTTCGTTTGCTAACAAACTGAGTTAGCAAGGATAGGACTGCCTCCGGTCTAAGCTGCTCTGCCGCTTCCAGCTACCGCAGGAAGCTCTCTCTTCCCTTCGGGGTATTCTTCACTAACTTGGGTACCCGCTCCTCGGGGGCTGTTCTACTCTATTTCAGGTACCTATCCTGGGATACTGGGTACTCGCTCCTCGAGGGCCTGCTCTCCCTAATCTGGTGCCTGCCACTGAACAACTTCTGCCTGCCAGGACCTTCTACAATACAACTTCAGCTCAGTGAGTACTACTTCAGTCTGTCTCGCCTTCAGTTTCAGCGCTCAGGGTTTACATCTGGGACCTGTCCCTGCTACGCCGCACTGCTTATCACCCACTCAAATGTGAGACTGGTCTTCTCTGCTGAGGACCCCTGGGCTACACTGGACTACCTTCACTGCTGTCCGCCTCGGGCAGTACCATCAAGCTGTACAATAAATACTACTTCTCTGTGTCTGCATGTATAGAGTCTAGCCTAGTACTGTGGTTCGTCACGGGGCTCCTCCTCGTGGGAGTGGCCATCATCGCAGTACCCAAGAATCCACTCCAGCACCTCATAACCATAACAGATTTCTAATTCCATTGATTCAGCTCAGCTCATCGCTTTGCAGGCCATTCCGGGCCTGGGCCAGCGAATCTCCGAACAACAGACTTTGCTAGACAACTTGACTATTGCCTTTAATCAGCTACACGCACAGATGAATATACCGGCTACTGCAGGTGAAGAAGTTACACCGCCAGAAGTGACGGTCAAGTCTACAGTGCCTCTCTCTGCTCCGACACGCTTCGCGGGTGAAGTTTGGAAGTGTAGAGGATTCATTAATCAATGTTGCATGCACTTTTCTCTGCAACCTAATCATTTCCCTACAGCGTATGCCAAGACCACCTATATCCTTTCATATCTGGACAGAAGAGCACTGGCTTGGGCCTCACCGCTGTGGGAGCGCAATGACTCTATCCTGAATGATCTTGCCGGGTTTCTTGAACTGTTTAAATCTGTATTTGACGACCCTGCCCAGTACTCAATAGCAGGATCAGCTTTGGTTCATCTAAAACATGGTAACAAACCTTTACCAGTCTTCACCATTGAATTCAAGGCGTTGGCTTCTGAATTACATTGGGACCCTAGGTGCCTGAAAACCCTATTTTTTGAAGGCCTGAACTCCCGGTTGAAAGATGAACTGGTGACTCGTGAGATGCCCGAGACCTTAGCTGAACTTATGCAATTGGCAGCAAAGATTGATCGCCGAATTCGCGACAAAGTTCAAGAGGTCAAGAGTCCCAGAAGACCATTCCAGGGTGAGATTCATGCCATGTCTGTACCCAGGCCTACAGTCCCAGGGACTGCTGCTGGCTAAGAAGAACCAATGCAATTGGGCCACAGTCATTTGACTTCCAAAGAGAGACTATTCTGAAAGAGGTTGGGACTATGCATGTATTGTGGACAAGCTGGTCATGCTGTACAAACATGCCCCATATGTCCGGGAAACTGGCAGACCTAAGTCCTGTGGGAGGAATCTTCTTAGGTCTAACTGCACCCTCTCCTCCACTCTCTTCCAGTATCTTTAATCTGCGGACCTTTGGAATATCAGACCCTTGCCTTAGTAGACTCTGGGGCAGGGGGAAATTTCATATTGAAACGTCTAGAACATTTGTGGATCCCTACCACTACTATGACACTTCCATTACTACTGTCCTCTATCATGGAGAGCCCTTACCGGGTGAAGAAACCCTGCTTACAGAACCAGTGAGCTTGCGTACCGGTGCTCTTCATACAGAGACTATTTCCTTCTTTGTGCTAGAGAGGGCCATGTACCCTTTGGTACTTGGGCTAGCTTGGCTGCAGAAACACATGCCACAATTCAATTGGACCACTTGGGAGCTTTCACGTTTGGGTCCAGACTGTCATGGCAAATGGTTAATGGAAGTCTCTCCAATACCATTACTTTCCTCTACCTTTCTCAGCTGCTATCTTTCCTCCTTTACCTTCTCCCTCTCTCTCCCCCCCTTTTTCGCTCCTGCTCCATCACCCACTCCCTGTTTTTTGTAACTTTCCTCCTTTCTCAAGTTTATTGTAATCCGGCGTGATGTGCTCGCACGAACACCGGTATATTAAAAGCTGTTAAATAAATAAATAAAATAAATACCATGCATGCTAACTACCCTGTTGTTACCTGGGTTGCCGCCTCAATATGCATCTTACCAAGATGTATTCTCAAAAGAAGCCGCTGATGTATTACCTCCACACAGATCATACGACTGCGCTATCAATTTGAAGCCAAATATGGAGCCACCCAAAGGAAGGGTCTACCCCCTCTCCATAGTGGAGAATAAGGTGATGTCTGAGTACATCCAGGAAAATCTCCAGAAAGGCTTCATAAGACCTAAGTCTCCGGCCGGCGCAGGAATTTTATTCATGGGGAAAAAGGACGGAACGTTACGTCCGTGCATAGACTACAGAGGTCTGAATGAGATCACAATAAAGGACCGTTACCTGTTACCCCTCATCTTGGAGCTATTTGATAGGCTACAGGGAGCCAAGATTTTCTCCAAGCCTGACCTCAAAGGAGCATATAATTTAGTTCGCATCCGCTCTGGCGATGAATGGAAGACCACTTTTAATACCCGGGATGGACACTTGGAATACTTGGTGATGCCCTTTGGCTTGTGCAGCGCCCCAGCTGTCTTCTAAAACATGATGAACGATATTCTGTGGGATTTACTCTACCAATGTGTCTGCTTAGACGACATCTTGATATTTTCTCAGGACCTGCAATCCCATCAAGAAGATGTCAAGAGTTCTGCAGAGACTTTGTGAGGACCACTTGTAAGCCAAATTGTCTAAATGTGAATTCCATAAAGAATCCGTGCCCTTCTTAGGTTACATTGTCTCAAACAATGGTTTCCAAATAGACCCTCAGAAGCTTGAGAGTATTCAAAAATGGCCACAGCCCACGGGCCTAAAAGCTCTAAGACGATTTTTGGGATTTACCAATTACTACCGGACCTTTATCAAAAATTACTCTTCTTTGACTATTTCATTAACAGCAATGACTAAGAAGGGAGCCAACGTTGCTACTTGGTCTATGGAAGCTGTGACTGCATTCCAGAAGTTAAGACGCTTTTCAAAGCAAACCATGTCTACGCCATCTAGACCCTACTCGACCCTTCATTATGGAAGTCGATGCCTCTGATGTGGGTGTAGGGGCTGTGCTAAGCCAGACTGGTGATTCAAAGATCTTTCACCCCTGTTCATTCTTTTCCCGACGCTTCTCGCCAGCGGAGAAGAACTACGGCATTGGGGATAAAGAATTTTTGGCAATAAAAATGGCATTTCAAGAATGGCACACCTGGCTTGAAGGTGCACAACATCAGATTACTGTTTACACTGATCACAAAAATCTGGAGTACCTCCGTCACACTCAACGCCTCAACTATAGGCAGGCAAGGTGGTCCCTGTTCTTCAACAGATTTAATTTCTTGCTGAAATATCGCCCTGGTGACAAGAATATCAGAGCAGATACATTATCTCGCTCTTTCCTCTCAGAGGACGTACCTGATGAACCTCAGCATATTATTGACCTGAAGAGAGTGATTCTCGCAGCTACACATGTGGTACCTCCGGGCAAGACCATTGTACCCTGCAATCTAAGAAAGAAATTGCTAAGATGGGCTCATGATTCGAAACTGGATGGACACCCTGGTCAAATGTGAACACTGGCCAAGCTACAAAAGTATTATTGGTGGCCCACCATGAAAGAAGACACTCTAGCCTATGTAGCCTCCTGTTCCAATTGTGCCAGACAGAAACCTCCGCCCGGACGTCCTTGGGGCCTGCTTCAACCTTACCAGCACCGGATGAGCGCTGGACCCATATTGCAACAGATTTTGTGGTGGACCTGCCACTTTCTAGAGGTAACAATACCATTTAGGTTACAGTGGATTGATTTTCAAAGATGGCTCACTTCGTGGCTCTCCCTGGCTTGCCATCAGCCATGGAACTTGTTAAGCTATTCATCAGTCACATCTTTTGCCTACACGGCATGCCTAAACATATTGTTTCTGACAGAGGAGCTCAGTTTACAGCAAAGTTCTGGAAAGCCTTGTGTAAGAAATTTGACATCACACTTCACCTCTGCGTATCATCGTCGAATGGCCTATGTCGGTTCATGACAGAATGACTGGGCTGAACTGTTGCCCAGGGGTGAATTTGCCATCAATTCTCATCCAGCGTCATCTACTGGATCTACTCCATTTGAAGTGGTCTACGAACGACAAACTTTACCACCTTTAGCACTTCCACTTTCTGTGTCGTCTCCGGCAGCTCAATCTACTGCCAAAGATATACAGCAGCTCTGGAGCAAGACTAAAGAGATGCTCCAAAAAGCAGGACAAAGAGCAAAGAAAGGCTATGATGCTCACCGAAGCAAGGCTCCTGAATTCCAGCCTGGAGATAAAGTTTGGCTGTCTACCAAATATCTGAGACTTAAACTTCCATCTGCTCGATTTGCTCCTTGCTTTGTCGGACCCTTTCCTATTCTCTGACGGTTGGGCTCCCTCACCTATAGTCTAAGACTCCCTCCAGCTATGAGAATTCACAATGCATTCCATGACTCGCTGCTGAAACCGCTTGTTCTTAGCGAGTTTTCCACCAAGACACCTGAACCTACTCCTGTTGATGCAGAAGAAGACATAGCATACAAGGTTGATGCCATCCTTGATGTAAGAAAAGAGAGGCAGAGTTTGGGAATACCTCCTGTCATGGGAGGGATACAGATCAGAAGAAAACTTTTGGGAACTATTGGCTAATACATTGGGCAAAGAGATGCTTCGTCAATCTCATCGATTGCATCCTCAAAATCCTAGACCAGGTAGGGGGTCTGGAGGGGGCCCTTTGAAGGGGGGTACTGTTGCATCCATCTGTCTCAGACTGCTTCGACCTCTGTACCTCACCTTTCTTCCTTCTCTCTCCTCAAGCCTTGGGAAGATGGCTGCTGCTGAGTCTTCATGCCGCTCTGTCCGGCGTCCCCGGATCGGCAACAGCGATGGTGTTCGCCATGATATTCCTGAGGGTCTTCTAGAGTGCGCGCGCGCACGCCACCCATGTCTATATCCACATCAGGGCAGGAACCTCGGGGGCGTCCCCTCCGAGTGACATCATCACATCCTCGTATTTAGCCTGCCCTTCGTTTGCTAACAAACTGAGTTAGCAAGGATTGGACTGCCTCCGGTCTAAGCTGCTCTGCCGCTTTCAGCTGCTGCAGGAAGCTCTCTGCCCTTCTGGGTATTATTCACTAACCTGGGTACCCGCTCCTCGGGGGCCCTTCTACTCTATTTCAGGTACCTATCCTGGGATATCGGGTACTCGCTCCTCAAGGGCCTGCTCTCCCTAATCTGGTGCCTGCCACTGAACAACTTCTGCCTGCCAGGCCCTTCTACAATACAGCTTCAGCTCAGTGAGTACTACTTGAGCCTGTCTCACCTTTAGTGCTCAGGTTTACATCCAGGACCTGTCCCTGCTATGCCGCGCTGCCTATCACCCACTCAAATGTGAGACTGGTCTACTCTGCTGAGGACCCCTGGACTACTTCACTGGACTACCTTCACTGCTGTCCGCCCCGGGCAGTACCATCAAGCTGACAATAAATACTACTTCTCTGTGTCTGCGTTTATAGAGTCTCACCTAGTACTGCGGTTCCTCATGGGGCTCCTCCCTGTGGGTGTGGCCATTACCGCAGTACCCAAGAATCCACTCCAACACCTCATAACCATAACAAGAAGCTCTCCACACCTCTATAAACTTTGCTTGATCTTCCCCAGCAATTCACCAGAGTTTTTAGTATATAGACACTGAAATTCTCTGGGGAAGAAAATACTCAAATATGTGAAACCTTCACTTACTTTTCGGAAGGCAGAAAAACACCTCAGGGATAGGCACCCTTGGGTCGATTGGAAAAAAATCTCAGATTTTTCAAAGTTCACTTTGTACCCAGAGAGCGTTCCATAATGATAGAATAGGGACAGGAAATGCGGCCCAGACACCATAGCTGACAAGTAAATCAGAACATCATCTGCATATGATGATATCTTTTGTTCTCTTCCCCCTAATCTAAGACCGCTAATATCCGCATGTTGCCGAGTAGTCTTAACTAAGAGTTCAATAGCTAAATCAAAATGCAAGAGAGAAAAGGGGCACCCCTTCCCCGTACCACAAGCAGTGTTAATAAAGGAAGACAATGAACCATTAATCAGTATCTGAGTCCCAGGTTGCTCATACATAGCCTTAATCCAGCCTTTGGAGTTCCATTTTGCACCAGCATCTGAATGAGGAAGTTCTAGTTCAGCCTGTCAAAGGCTTTTTTAGCCTCCAAAGACAACACCAAAGGTGGTCTACCTTCTTTCTTGGCTAAATGTATAGTCCTCACCTTGGTGGTGCCGTTGCCGTATATCAATAAAGCACAATGTCTCAGAAATGCCTGCCGCAGTGTTTAAGGCCCCCCCCCCCCCCCCCCACCCAATTTTGCCTGTGATGTCTTATCCAGCTCTGGGTCTGGGCACACATTCCGGACCACTGCACATACAAAGGTTTACAAACCCAAACATTACAATCCGATTAGTCAGTTACGATGAAATTCCTTTTGTTCAGAGTTTGGTCCATATACATTAACCAGAGTAAATGCTACGTTATGCTGAGAACAGTCAAGCATCACAAATCTGTTTGGTATCCGAATAAGATCTATGAATCTTCAAGGGGAAGAGATTTTACAATACAGACCCATCTACTTCTGGAATTGTACAAAGCATCATCCATAGCTCCCACCCTTCCCACTTTTTGTTTCTCATGCTCCCTCTTGGTAAGATGCATTTCCTGAAGTATCAAAATCTGGGCTTTGGATCTCTTAGCAAATTGCAGTGTTTGCTTTTGCTTAATAGATGATGAAATGCCCCTCACATTCAGAAGAATGCAGATTACTGTATTATTCATAACTTATTACTAACATGGAACAGAGGCGGAGTGTGGCACATAGAATCAAGTAACAAACCAATAATGAAAACTGTACTGATGTCTGTTTCAAGGGCTAAACCCCTTTATGTAATGTAGCAGTTGCAACTGATCAACACGTAACAGTATGCCTTGTTTTCACCCACCACCTTACCCAATCCTTATCTTCCCTCCTACCACCAACCCACCCCATCCCACCAATCCAAACTTACAGGCAAGCTTCGCCCAACACCCACTAAACCCTCCCCAAAACAGAAATGGTCCATTGTCCCCTCAGGTGGAAATACATTTGGGACCTAAGGGATGGACCCAGCAAACCAACATACCCTTGAGTCCCAATTTCCCAGCTCTCGAACTTCCCAATAACTACAGAACACCAACTACATACATAGAAACATAGAAACATACATAGAAATGACGGCAGAAGAAGACCAAATGGTCCATCCAGTCTGCCCAGCAAGCTTTCACACTTTTTTTTTCATACTTTTCTGTTACTGTTGTCCCTTTAAATAATTTTTTTGGTTCTATTTCCCTTCCACCCCCGCCATCGTAGATAGCAGTGCTGGAGCTGCATCTAAGTGAAGTATCCAGCTAATTGGTTTGGAGTAGTAACCGCTGTAATAAGCAAGCTACTCCCACGCTTGTTTACCCAGCCTGTGCAATTCAGTCCTTGTTGGTAGATGTCTGAATATATAACATTTTTCTTCATTCCCCCTGCCGTTGAAGCAGATAGCTATGCTGGATATGCATTGAAAGTGAAGTATGAGGCATTTTTGGTTTGGGGTAGTAACCGCCGTAACAAGCAAGCTACTCCCCTGCTTTTATGTGGATGCAAATCCTTTTTTCCACATTTCCTCTTGCCGTTGAAGCATAGAGCAATGTTGGAGTCGCATTAACCGTGTGTATGTTTATTGAATAAGGATATTCATCTCCAAGTAGTAGCCGTCATTCCTGCAAGCCACCCCCATGCCTCCTCTCTTCATTCACATCCTCTAGACCAGGGGTGGGCAAGTCCGGTCCTCGAGGGCTGCAAACCAGTCGGGTTTTCAGGATATCCCTAATGAATATGCATGAAATAGATTTGCATACAACTGAGGCAGTGTGTATGCAGGTCTCTCTCATGTATATTCATTAAGGATATCCTGAAAACCCGACTGGTTTGCAGCCCTCGAGGACCGGAATTGCCCACCCCTGCTCTAGACTTTATGGATCCACAGTATTTATCCCACGCCCCTTTGAAATCCTTCACAGTTTTCGTCTTCATCAATTCCTCTGGAAGGGCATTCCAGGCATCCACCACCCTCTCTGTGAAAAAATACTTCTTGATATCTGAGTCTTCCTCCCTGGAGTTTTAAATCGTGACCCCTGGTTCTGCTGATTTTTTTTTTTTTTTTGCAACGGAAAAGGTTGTCGTTGTCTTTGGATCATTAAAACCTTTCAAGTATCTGAAAATCTGTATCATATCACCCCTGCTCCTCATTTCCTCTAGGGTGTACATATTTAGATTCTTCAATCTCTCCTCATAAGTCATTTGATGAAGACCCTCCACCTTTTTGGTTGCCCTTCTCTGGACCGCCTCCATCCTGTCTCTGTCCCTTCGGAGATACGGTCTCCAGAACTGAACACAGTACTCCAGGTGAGGCCTCACCAAGGACCTGTACAAGGGGATAATCACTTCCCGTTTCTTACTCGATATTCCTCTCTCTATGCAGCCCAGCATTCTTCTGGCTTTAGCTACTGCCTTGTCACATTGTTTCGCTGACTTCAGATCATTAGACACTCACCCCAAGGTCTCTCTTCTGCCCCGTGCACATCAGCCTTTCTCCCCCCATTGAATACAGTTCTTTCGGATTTCCACACCCCATATGCATGACTCTCTTTTTTACTCAACGCACAATTAAACTCTGGAATTTGTTGTCAGAGGATGTGGTTAGTGCAGTTAATATAGCTGTGTTTAAAAAAGGATTGGATAAGTTCTTGGAGGAGAAGTCCATTACCTGCTATTAAGTTCACTTAGAGAATAGCCACTGCCATTAGCAATGGTTACATGGAATAGACTTAGTTTTTGGGTACTTGCCAGGTTCTTATGGCCTGGATTGGCCACTGTTGGAAACAGGATGCTGGGCTTGATGGACCCTTGGTCTGACCCAGTATGGCATTTTCTTATTTTCTTATGACTGCATTTCTTGGCATTGAATCTCAGCTGCCATATCTTCGACTACTCTTCCAGTTTCCTTAAATCCCGTCTCATTCTCTCCACTCCTTCCGGCCTGACCACTCTGTTGCAGATCTTAGTTTCATCCGCAAAAAGACAAACCTTACCTTCTATCCCGTCCGCAGAGTCGCTCACAAAGATATTGAACAGGACCGGTCCCAACACCGACCCTTGCGGCACTCCGCTCAACACCGCTCTCTCTTCAGAGTAAGTTCCATTTACCATCACACATTGTCTTCTGTCCGTCAACCAGTTTGCAATCCAGGCCGCCACCTTGGCACTCACGCCTAAGCTTCTTATTTTATTCACCAGTTTCCTGCGCGGAACCGTATCAAAAGCTTTGTTGAAGTCCAAGTAGATGACATCGAGTGCTCTTCCTTGATCCAATTCCTTGGTTACCCAGTCAAAAAAGTCAATCAGATTTATCTGACAGGATCTTCCCCTGGTGAATCCATGCTGCTTCTAGTCCAGCAATTCTTCTGACTGTAGATAGTTCACTATTTCTTCTTTTAACAGCGCCTCCATTACTTTTCCCACCACCGAGGTGAGGCTAACCGGTTTGTAGTTACCAGCCTCTTCTCTGTTTCCACTCTTGTGAAGCGGGATCACAAGCGGGATTACCACCACCTCCTCACCCATCACCCCATCCACCTCCCACTCTGCACCCTTCCTAAAACCCTTTCAACTATGTTTTAATTCTCTACGCCCTTCTCCAATCCATTAAGAAGTTTCCCTCCAATAACATGCAAAACAACCAAAGTGAAAAAGCAGAGCAGAAATGAAAATAATCGTAACTGGCAGCTCTTTCAAACAAGCCCTTCCTTGAATCCACGAAACCTTGACCCAGTCCAACCAACACTAATACAGTCTACCCAGCTTCACGGATCCTGCAACTCTCATATAGAAGTAGCAAGCAAATCTCGAAAGTTAACCCTCCAATCCTCCATATGCCTTTGCAGAACTCGTTCTCAGTTTGGCAGAGTGTGAGCTGATAACAGTTTCACTATGAGCTCTCTAGTGCATGTGCGCTTGGATGCTGAATAAGCATTGCACTCTGTCAAAACGGGGCTAATACCCGGGCTCCAGAATATCCTGTAAACAATAGATTCCGCAGAAGAGAGTAGATTATCAAAAAACTGCAGGGTCTGATTAACATGCCAACCTGTATATACCAGGATATCAATGTTGCAAGAGTCCAGTAATTAATGTAGACTGTGGGCTCATCATACTTAAAGTAAGCACAATAAATAAAACCATGCTGCCCAATAAAAAGTTTGTGGGTACTTCTGGCAAAATACATGCTGGACTTCCACAAAAAGTCATCACTTCACAACTGCAGCATCTCCTCCTGCTGTATATGATCAGGTTTTGGAAACATGCAGTTATGACAGAGGCACCATCATCAGTAGTATTATTTGATTGCCATTTTTGTAACCAATCTGCAGCTCCCTTCACCATATTAAATGTGGAAGAATTGCCTTGGCTAAACACCCTCAGTTTCATGGGGTATTGCAGAACATAGTTAATAATGTACTTTTGCAGCTCTCTTTTCACTTCAGCAAATGCCTGCTATTTTCTTTGCAACTCAGATGAAAAGTCAGGAAAAAACGATTGCCCTGATATATAACATCCTTCAGTTCATGAGCTGCAGTCAGGATTTTCTACTTATCCTGAAAATAGTGCAATTTGATAATCGCTGCTCTCAGCTGACCTCCCTGGGAAGGGACTGGAGCACGCTCACGTTGAGCTCTGTCAATTTTAAAAGTACCTTGCTGTTGGCAATGTGAATCGGGCTTGGGAGCCATTTTGAGAAGGAAGCACTGACATCTGTACTCTCCATTCTTTTAGGGGGCCCCAGCACCTGAATGTTACATTGCTACTACCTGTTTTCCAGGTCATCAAGCTTCTAATAGTGGTAATGTTGTGTTCCATTTCATCTAATTTTGCTCCTATTCACGTTTCAGCCTCCTCAGTTCTGGCAGTATTTTCCTGCACTGATTTAACACGTGTTGCCATTTTTTCCACCATTACTCCCATTTGTTTATCAAGCCTCTGTGAAAGTTTGTGACTTTTTCAAATAGGGAGTGTATGAAATCCTCATGTTCTGGCAGCTCCCCTGCCTCCACTTCTTGTTCAGCATCCACCTCCAGGGGTGACTCCTCGAAAGTACCATTTTTTTCCTCCTGAAACTGCACAGTCATTTTTATTTTTTGCCACTTTATTAGCCTACATCGAAGGCAGAAAACGATTGCTGGCATGTTTAAATTGCTGATATTCTTCTGAAAAATGTTACAAAAACCAAAAGGATTAAATTATAAAGCAAATCTGACAAGAGCACAGACAAATTGCGACCTCTCAGGCTACCGCATTAGCAGAAGTCTCATATGCATACTTCTGAAAATTTCAGGTACACAGATCTTATATTCTCCCAATCTGAATGTACCCAGGGGAATGCTGATCTTTTTCCTTGAAGCTAAAATTACTTGTGCTGTGGAAACTCGCATTACATTTAATCAGGTTGTGGAAGTCTGTTTTCAGACAGGGCAGTCTAGGCCTCTTATGTTCCTATCTGTTTTATTACAAGAGTACAAAGCATAACACCTGCTAGCTGGCTGACACTTCTCAGCCAACTCAAGTGAAAAACAATATCATCATTTTACATTACTCAAATCCCCAACCCACTCTCGCCACCCCCTTATAGATGCCAAGAAAACCTCTCTGCTTAAAGTACAATCCAATAAGAACATAGTAATCTTTTAAGATCTTACTGTGCTCTCTTTGAAGTAAGATTGCAGAAACTTGTCCCAAATATTCAAAAACTTTCTCCTTGAAAATGTCTATTTTTTTGGTGTATTGTTCCAATAGACAAATCTGGTGAAATAAATTCCTCCATTGTGCCAGTGACGGCTCATCTGTTTTAATGTACCTAGATTACTTTGAAAATTCTTACCCAAGGATCAGCTTGTCTGTGTAATTTTGGTGTATTAATAAGGAGTTCAATATGCTGACAGTTATGAGTCTTCTATACATATTATATTTGATTTATAACATTTTAAAAATTTCTCAAGGATTTTTGAGTGATTTATTTTTTATCAGTGTACTTTGTTTTATTTTAGAAAAAAAATGTCCTCTGAAAATAAGCTCTAATTAATTATTTTTAGATTGGACCAATACAAGTCCCCTTGCTGCTAAGTGATGAGCACCACTGAATTGGCTCAATCTTGGAGCAGGCTTCTTTCTAGCTCTGAGCCAGCAACTGAAACATACCTTATTTGGGTATATTTTATAGGGCATTGTAAGAGAGGAAACAAAAAAAAGCCAAAACTTGGTTGTTCTGTGTTTGGGACTAAATCTAGTACTCTGTCTAGATCAGTGAGCCTATAAAAATACACAGGAATAACATGCTATGGAGTGATAGAGACTAAAGAGAATTTCTGAAAATAACACAATTTTATTAGTGTTATTCAAATACACAATTATACTAAAGATGGTGGTGCAACCTTGTTTCATACATATGAAAATCATTAGCTATTCCATAAAACAATTTTTAAAAAAGGAATTCTGTCTCAAGAATCAATCTAACTTATCAGTTTGCCCAGAGTTCCAGATTTAGAGGTGCTGTT
Organism: Rhinatrema bivittatum; assembly: GCF_901001135.1. Taxonomy (NCBI): domain Eukaryota; kingdom Metazoa; phylum Chordata; class Amphibia; order Gymnophiona; family Rhinatrematidae; genus Rhinatrema; species Rhinatrema bivittatum. Next base: position 161,984,513 of record NC_042616.1, on the reverse strand, counting down.
TTCTTCTTTCTTTTTAGTGTGAGAGAAGGAGCTTGTGTGTATATATGTAAAATAGTTTTGATAATGAAAGTTCTTAAAAGTGTGAGCTATTGATTTGAAAATTCTGATGTAAGCGTTCTTGATCATGTGAACTCTGAATGAATGTTCTTAATCACAAACGTTCTTGATTGTCACTGGCAGTTAAACACAGGATTTCATGACCATATTTGGGATGTCATGTGCTTTTCAATAATCAGATGTAGAGATGATCATATGTAACTATTTTAATATTTTTGTTTTTGACATTAATTGAGAAAAATGGTCAGTAGGAGCTCACCCTCTTCCATATTTTGCTGAGAGGTAATATGAATATATAACCTTTGCTTTGACTTAGCAATTTCTTCTTTCTTTTTACAATTGACCTCATGAGAAGATTTCTGTTAAGCATCCTGTTTCCTGTGCAGCTGCTTCACTTTCCAAATCAGTAGTCTCTTTATGATAATCGGCATTCTTCTAAAATATCAATCTGAAAGAGCAGATTTCTATTCAGTGGCAAACTTAAACAGCTCATTTCCTTGGGTTGTCTGATGTAAAGAGAAAATCCTACCTAATAAACGAAGCTTGACCGACGTGCCGCAAATGCGCAGTAGAGAGCAGCTCTACTGCGCATGTGCGGGCGAGCACGTCAGTCTTAGGCAGCGTCAAAAAAAACAAACCAACATGGCGGCGGTAGCGGCAGCGGGCGGCGGCAGTAGCGGGCGGCGGTAACGGTAGCGGGCGGCGGTAGCAGCGGCGGCGGCGGCAGTAGCGGCAGCGGGCGGCGGCGGTAGCGGCAGCGGGCGGTAGTGGCAGCGGGCGCGGCGGCAGCGGGCGCGGCGGTAGCGGTAGCGGGCGGCGGCAGTAGCGGCAGCGGCGGTAGCGGTAGCGGGCGGCGGCAGTAGCGGCAGCGGGTGGTGGCGGTAGCGGGCGGCGGCAGCGGCCAGTAGCGAGGGAGGGAGGCGAGAGAGAGAGGGAGGGACGGACTGAGAGGGAGGGACGGAGGAAGTGGGAGGGACGGAGAGAGAGAGTGAGAGGGAGGGACTGAGTGGGAGGGAGGGACTGAGTGAGGGACTGGGAGGGAGGGACTGAGTGAGGGGGAGGGACTGAGTGAGGGGGAGGGACTGGGAGGGAGGGACTGAGTGAGAATAAGGGAGAGGTGAGAGTCAGGGATGTGAGTAAGTGGAAGGGGGAGAGGTAAGAGACAGGGCCGCAGCGGCGAAGACGGGCGGCAGCAGTGAGGGAGGAGAGAGAGAGAGGGAGGGACTGAGTGAGAGGGGAGGAGAGAGTGGGAGTGGGAGTGTGAGAGGGGGAGGGACTGGGACTGAGTGGGGGGGGACTGGGACTGAGTGGGGGGGGACTGGGACTGAGTTGGGGGGGACTGAGTGAAGGGGAGTGGGAGGGAGTGGGACTGGGAGGGAGGGAGTGGGACTGAGAGGGAGGGAGGGAGAGGGATAGAGGAGGGAGGGAGTGAGTGAGACTGAGTGGGAGGGAGGGACTGAGTGGGAGGAGAGGGAGGGTGGGGAGGAGTGGGTGAGTGTGAGGGAGGGAGGTAGGGGGTGGTGAAGAGTGAGGGGAGAGAGAATGAGGGGGAGGTGAGAGACAGAGGGATGTAGCCCGTTTTAACGGGCTTAACGGCTTGTATTGTCCATAAAACAAACCCGGTCCATTGTGTTCATTTTCCTTGTACTCAGCAGAATTTGTACTGAGGGAAAAACAGGCCTTAAACTTGCTGGATTAAGAAATTTTTAAAAAATGTGCTGTAAATTCTGGTGCAGAGACAGAGTTAAATTAACTTGAACCCTTATCACCTGCACTAATCAATTTATACCTATTAATCCTCCCCAGTTGTATACTAACAGGCTTAGTTTTAGCCATAAGACAATATTAGATGTCTATAAGAATTTTTGGCCAAATACTTTTTTGTGTTTTATGGGTTCTAACCGGATTGGAAGGCTGCACAGTACAGATTTATCTAATCTGTATAGCTTTTACATTATATATAGGATGTAGGAGAGCTACTCTTTGCATACGTGGGTTTGTGTCTACTGAGGATCTAAAGATATTCCATATTAACTGTGTGCTGGTCCCCTCCAGTATTAATTTAGGAACTTTACATGCCCTGCTGGCATCTCACCAACCAATCAGTGTGATTAGCCATGTAGTGATTGGTTGGCGAGACTTTGATATCACAAACCCTCTAGTATAAATATGACATCATGCCAGAAATCTAGCCACAATACCTCTTTTATTTTTTATAGAGCGAAAGGTGTTGATTATTAAATATGCTTGCCCCTTGTATATTCTAATATCTTTCTTTTTTTTAATTACATATAGGCTTTCTTATTGAAGAATACATTGTTTAACAGTGAGAAATCTACCTGGAGAAGTTGTGAAGGTAACAGACATATTAGTTCACTAATTTAAAGCAGCACCTCATGGTTTTATTTGCAGGGGGTCTAGGGGAAGATGTGATTAAAATAATTTGTAGTAAAATGTGTGACACTATTGAGCAATATGGTATTGTGCTGTACTATATAGATAGAATAGATCCTTTTTTTTTTTTTAATTATTTTTATATACCGACATTCATCTCAATTGAGATATCACACCGGTTTACATTCAGGTACTGTAGGTATTTTTCTATCCCCAGAGGGCTTACAATCTAAGTTTTTGTACCTGAGGCAATGTAGGGTAAAGTGACTTGCCCAAGGTCACAAGGAGTGACAGCAGGACTTGAACCGTGGTCTCCTGGTTCATAGTCCACTGCTCTAACTACTAGGCTATTCCTCCTCCTGAACTTCAAACAGCTTATTACTTCAAACAGCTTATTAAGTGGGTGCCTGAGAGCCAAGGAGGCATTTATTTATTTGATATATATTCTGCTTTTAGGTATTTCAAAGCGGATTACATTCAGGTACTGTACATAATTCACTGTACCCAACGGACTAATAATTAGACCCCTAGATTCATCAAAATGCTATAATATTGCATGATTAATGCCCAATGTAAGAAAAGGGGCATGTTTAGGGTAACTTTAGAATTAGTGCACCACGTGCTAACATTGCGCTTTGCATAGGTAGTATTGCGGGGTGTGGTAAAGTTTATTGCACCCCGCTATACTTCTATTTCACAGAATGCGAACTGCCCAAACAGGTATCTAGTCTTTTGGTGGGGGGGAAGGAGGGAGGGAGAGAGACTGTTTATAAGGCTTTCATAGTAGTCAACTATTTATATTTCTATAGGAGGGCTAGCTAATAGCTCAAGGTGAGGTGGTGATGGTAGTTTAGGGTTTAGGGGCCAATTTTACATGCAGAGTGAGATGTACAAACAGCACAGTACACCAGTGGAAGATTTGATGTCATTTGAAGTATATGATGATTGGGATTCTTCCTGTGAGTCAGGCAATAATTTTTTTTGATAAACCAATATTTATAGTGAACGAAATATATTTTATCTTGGTTCTGATGCCTCTTGTAAAGTCAATGAGATTTCTTTTTGGACAAAAGCAGACTAGATATATATAGATATATATAGATATATATATATATTATATAATCGAGAGAGAGACCGTATCCACTTTACGTATTGCTAGTTCCACCCAAACAATCTCCTGTGTAAATGGGGTTGCATCTATCCTCGCTCCCATCGGTACTCTTGCTAATCAGCAATAGTCATCCTCTAAGGACGTTTTTAGTGCACAAACAAACTGAAGTATTTGTTTAACATTTCTGCTATTTCTTTATCTTCCTCCACTCATTTCTCCTTGTCTCCTTTAAATCTTACAATACCTTCCTCCGTTCTCTGATTATATCCCAGTTGCCAGAGCATTTGTCCCCACCAGAAGATCTTTTGTACTTGATTTTTTGACAAGCATGTCTATCCTGAAAACCTCTTCTGAGCCAGATGCTAAACCAGTTCATCAAATTCTGCAGGACATATAAATGAGAACGTGGGACAATTTGGCCTCCTGCTGTCTAGTAGCTAGGAAACTTAATCTCAAGTATAGGCAACCAGTTTTGAAGTGGTGCCTCAGCAGTTAGTAGCGGTGTAGTCAGTTCTAAAGCAGGCCAAAAAGACCTGAATTTTCTCCAGTGTGCCCTTGAGTAAGGACCCCAGGTTGTTGGATAACTTATGAAAGAAAAACTTCCACAGCTTGATGCTGAGCACTTGTATAGAGGCACATAAACTGTACATGGTTCAGTACTTATCTGATTGAGTAGATAAATTGAAGCCTACGATGGAGTCCCTGGATAGGAAGCAAGAGGTTTATTGCCAATCTTTATTGGTTGCTGAAGAGTGCAAGAGACACTTAATCCGATTGGAATATGACTCCTTTGACACAGTAGCCAGATCTTTGGCAACAGCCATTGGGCCTTGGCAGTTGGCCTGGCCAGCCTATAGGAAGATATCCATAAGAAGTTAGCTGACATCCCATGTGCCAGTGACAACCTTTTCGAGGACAAAATCAGAGAAATGATCACCCAAATTAAGGAGCAATATGGAGTCTTACAGTTCCTTTCAGGAGGCACCAACCACCTTCTGATCACAGGCATCCCTACTTCTTTTATAAGTAGTCTTTCTTCCAGAGATTCCCCTTCTGCCAATTTCAGCCTTATTGTGCTCCACCTGTGTGCAGTAGCAACAACTTCAGGCCAGGGGATGACCTAATGAGAGGTGTCAACCCAAAATGTCACAGCAGTCTCAAATGAAGCTGGAGCCTAGTGTTTGGGCTTCATTCCACAGATCCCAGATCAACTGGTAGGAGCAGAGTTAGTTTGTTGAAAAGTGGAGGAAGCTACGATTTGTGCTTCTTCTATTCTCCGGTTGCTTCACCAGTGTTTAACCTTCTGTCCAGATCCATTTCATTCAACCCAAGTTCATCTCGAGGTGGAGTGACTTCTTAGTGATAATACCTGTCTCTCCAGAGCAATCTGGCAAGTGGTTCTGTTCCCATTAAGAACATAAGAAAATGCCATACTGGGTCAGACCAAGGGTCCATCAAGCCCAGCATCCTGTTTCCAACAGTGGCCAATCCAGGCCATGTAGTACATCAACAAGCAGGGAGGCACAGGCTCTTTCCTTCTGTGTCAGGAAGCTGCGCAGATTTGGTCAGAAGCGCTCTCCCACTCGATGTACCTCAGGGCCACCTACTTACCGGGAGTGGACAATGTCTTGGCAGACAAACTGAGTCGTGTCTTCCAACCGCACGAGTGGTCTCTCAACCCCTCGGTAGCGAACTTCATCTTCCAACAATTGGGTTATCCCAAAACAGACCTCTTTGCATCCCCTCAGAACCACAAAGTTGACAATTTCTGCTCCCTCATTTGGAGCGAGCACTCTGCCCAGAGATGCATTCTCCCTCTCGTGGGCAACCGGTCTGCTCTATGCATTCCCTCCACTTCCTCTTCTCTCGAAGACTCTCGTGATGTTACGTCAGGACAAGGGAACCATGATCCTGATAGCACCTCACCGGCCACGCCAAGTGTGGTTTCCAATACTTCAGGATCTCTCCATCTGCAGGCACATTCCTTTGGGAATGGACCCGCATCTGATAACTCAAAACAACGGATGCCTACGCCATCCCAATCTTCAGGCCTTGTCTGTGACGGCATGGATGTTGAAAGGTTAATCCTTCAACCACTTAACCTTTCAGATTCGGTTTCTCTTGTCCTGATTGCTTCACGGAAACCTTCCACAAGAAAATCTTATTCGTATAAATGGAAAAGGTACACATCATGGTGCACTTCGCAGTCCCTTGATACCTTTTCCTGTCCAATCCCAAGGTTTTTGGACTATCTCTGGCATTTCTCAGTCAGGTCTAAAAACCTCTTCCATCAGAACGCATGTCAGTGCGGTAGCCGCCTTCCATAAAGGTGTCGGGGATGTCCCTATATCAGTACAACCCCTCGTAACATAATTTTTAAAGGGCTTGCTCCATATCAAGCCACCTTTACGTCCTCCGGCCCCTTCTTGGGACCTTAATCTGGTTCTCGGTCGGCTCATGAAACCTCCATTCGAGCCTCTTCACTCCTGTGACCTAAAATATCTCACATGGGAAGTGATTTTCCTTTTAGCTATCACTTCAGCTCGCAGGGTTAGTGAGTTACAGGCCCCTAGTTACCTACCCGCCTTACACTAAACTCCTGCAGGACCAGGCGACACTCCGCACGCACCCTAAATTTTTACGTAAGGTAGTTTCAGAGTTTCACATTAATCAATTCATCATACTACCTACCTTCTTTCCCAGGCCCCATTCCAATCCAGGGGAACAGGCTCTGCATACCCTTGATTGTAAACGGGCTCTAACATTCTACCTAGACCGTACACTTGCCCACAGGAAGAGCATTCAGTTATTCGTCTCTTTCCATCCCAACAAATTAGGGCAACCTGTGGGTAAGCAGACTCTCTCCTCCTGGTTGGCGGACTGCATATCTTTTTGCTATCAGCAAGCAGGCATTCTTTTTCAAGACCGTGTTAAAGCACACTCTGTAAGGGCCATGGCGACTTCAGTAGCACACCTACGATCAGTGCCGCTTCCTGACATTTGCAGGGCTGCCACCTGGCGTTCTCTCCACACTTTCACAGCCCACTATTGCTTGGACAAAGCCGGAAGACTAGATTCCATCTTCGGCCAGTCTGTCCTGTGTAACTTATTTCCAACGTGACGTACCTACAACCTTCTGCCTGCCCAGTGGGGTTCAGGATGCCCTCTACCAAATTCCTCCCCAGTTGTTGTGCCTGTTGCACGCCGTTGGGTACATTTGGTGCATGTTCGGACATCCTCAGCTCGGTACTCACCCATATGTGAGGACTACCATCCTGCTTGTCCTGTGAGAAAGCAAATGTTGCTTACCTGTAACAGGTGTTGTCACAGGACAGCAGGATGTTAGTCCTCACGAAACCCGCCCGTCGCCCCGCGGTATTGAGTTTGTAATTTTTTATTTTATTTTTCGGCACTGCCTGTAGCTTTCAAATAAGACTGAAGGGGGACCCCTGCTGGCTGCAGGGTTGGTGCCATGCTGGGCATGCCCAGTAGGGGCCAGTCAAAGTTCTGGAAACTTTGACAGAAGTTTTCCATGATTGGGCTCCATCCTGATGATGTCACCCATATGTGAGGACTAACATCCTGCTGTCCTGTGAGAACACCTGTTAGGTAAACACAAAAGGATAGATGCCTTGATCTTTTTCAAATATTTATTAAAGTAGAGACGTATTCATAAAACTGCCCGACTCAGGCCGAGTTTCGCAGCTCACCAGCTGCTGCCTCAGGGGCTTAGACAATCCAAGGTCTTGAATGAAATACAATGGTGTAATATCATCAAGCAACAAGTAACTGCATGTCAGCAATGCAAAAACAACTTGCAATTCTCCGTTCGTAATACAGTCTCTACTGGTATCTGTGAGAACACCTGTTACAGGTAAGCAACATTTGCTTACTCCACACTCACCCTAAGTTTCTGCCTAAGGTAGTATCGGAGTTTCATATCAATCAATCCATTATACCACCCACCTTCTTTCCCAGGCCCCATTCAAATCCAGGAGAACGGGCTCTGCATACCCTTGACTGTAAACATGCTCTAGCATTCTATCTAGACCGTACAGCTGCCCACAGGAAATCCACTCGTTTGTTTCCTTCCATTCCATCAAATTGGGTTAACCTGTGGGTAAGCAGACTCTCTCCTCCTGGTTAGCGGACTGTATTTCCTTCTGCTACCAGCAGGCAGGCATTCCGCTTCAAGACCGTGTTAAAGCACACTCTATCAGGAACATGGCGACATCAGTAGCGCACCTACGCTCGGTGCCGCTTGCTGACATCTGTAAAGCTGCTACCTGGAGCTCTCTCCACACCTTCGCAGCCCATTATTGTGGCTGCGAAGGTGGCAGACAAGATTCCATCTTCGGCCAGTCTGTGCTATGCAACTTATTTGCGAACTGAGGTACCAAAATCCTTCTGCCAACCCATTAGGGTTCAGGATGCCCTCTACCAAATTCCACCCCAGTTCTTGTGCTTGTTGCATGTCTTTGGGTACATTTGGTGCATTGCTCGGGCATCCTCAACTCTGTACGCACCCATTTGTGAGGACTACCATCCTGTTTGTCCTGTGAGAAAGCAGAGTTGCTTACCTGTAACAGGTGTTCTCACAGGACAGCAGGATGTTAGTCCTCACGAAACCCTCTAGCCACCCCACAGTGTTGGGTTAGTTTACGTTTTCTTATTTTATTTTCGCATGTACTTTTTACTATAAGATGAGATTGAAGGGGGACCCCTGCTGGCTGCAGGGTTGGCTCTATGCTGGGCATGCCCAGTAGGTGCCAGCCAAAGTTCTAGAAACTTTGACAGAAGTATTCTGTGATTGGGCTCCATCCTGATGATGTGACCCATATGTGAGGACTAACACTTGCTGTCCTGTGAGAACACCTGTTACAGGTAAGCAACTCTGCTGTATTCCAGGCATCAGAATTGGTGTTTCATATCCTGTAAGAATGAATGCTAGTTGTTTGGAAAGTACTAGATTAAATTTAGTTGTGGCATATTTGAATGCTCATTCTCGCCCCCCCCCCCCCGCCAAAAAAAAAAGTAGAAATAGTTGATTTTTTTATACAATGTTGTCTTAATATTTTATTTAAATTGGAATTGACAGAAACCCTCTGATTTAATATTGCTTAATCATCTATTTCCACTGTGTTATATGCATTTGGGGTTACTTAGACTTGGGGATAAAAGTCTGACTCCTTTTGCTTGAAGAATAAGCTAATGACATATGTCCATAATTGTTCCTTATGTTCTGCCTCACAGGGTTTGTTAAAAATTCTTTCTGTTTCAATAGTGAAATTGATTGCAACAAGATCTAAAACTTCTTCTGTCTTAGGCCCTGAACTTTGGAATTCTGTCCCTGGGGAAATCCTGACTTTTAAAAGTTTTGAAAGGTGCTAAAATCTTTTTTTTGTTTTTAGAGATTAATGTTTTAGTTAAATGGGGTGTGTGTGTGTGTGTGTGTATTTTTTTTTGGACTGTTTTTTTTTGTTTTACTGTGTGTTTGTAATCCGCAATGGGTTTTTGAGAATTGCGAAGTATAAGTTGAATAAATAAATATTTGCAATGCTGCCACATGTCTTCAGTCTACACCTTCACTGCTCATTACCGCCTAGAAAACGTTTCACATCAAGGCAGTAATTTGACTAGGCAGTTCTCACCCCCCCCCCCCCCCAAGTTGTTCAATGTATGGGCTTTATATCATTCACTACTGCATAAAAATATAACAAAGGTTTTTCATGCAACTCTCACAGCTTGAGAGTCCCCACTTATGTGGCTGATTACTGTCCGCTTTGTCCATGGAAAAAGCAAAATTGCTTACCTGTCAACCAGTGTTCTTCATAGACAGCAGGACAAATCAGCCATACAATCGTATACTTCTCCCCTTAGAATAGAAAGTTAGCTTGTTATAAAGACTGAGGAGGCTTGTACAGCAGCTACATAGGAATACCTGTGCATGCTTAGAAAACTATCTCATGTTTTCTGGGCTCTCGGAGAGCTTTTCTTGGTGCAATTGGATGGCATCATCCCCACTTTTGTGGCTGATTTGTCTTTGTCTGTGGAAAGCAGCTGTTCCAGGTAAACAACTTTGCTTTCTCCTTTCCTCTCTGCCCCCCCCCCCCCCCACTTACACCCACCAAAGTGCACTCCAACATTTTCTGCTACATTCATACATAACATTAGAACATAAGGTATGCCATACTGGGTCAGACCAAGGGTCCATCAAGCTTAGTATCCTGTTTCCAACAGTGGCCAATCCAAGTCACAAGTACCTGGCAAGTACCTAAACATTAGATAAATAACAAGCTTCTATTGCTTATTAATTACCGTAAAAACAGTTTATGGATTTTTCCTCTAGGAACTTATCGAAACCTTTTATAAACCCAGTTATATTAACTACTATAACCACATCCTCTGGCATTGAATTCCATAGCTTAACTATGTGCTGAGTGAAAAACAATTTTCTTCGATTTGTTTTAAATGAGCTATTAGCTAACTTCATGGGAGTGCCCTCTGGTCCTTCTATTATCCGAGAGAATAAATAACCGATTTGCATTAACTTGTTCAAGTCATTTCATGATTTTGTAGACTTCTATCATATCCCCCCCCCCCCCCTCAGTCATCTCTTCTCCAAACTGAACAGCCCTAACTTCTTTAGCCTTTTCTCATAGGGCAGTCATTCCATGCCCCTTATTTTGTCACCCTTCTCTGCACTTTCTCCAGTGCAGCTATATCCTTTTTGAGATGCAGTGACCAGAATTGCACACAGTATTCAAAGTGCGGTCTTTCAGTTTTCTCATTCAACGATTGTCCATAAAATTGAATTATCCCAGGACAAGCAGGATGCTAGTCCTCACATATGGGTGACATCAGTAATGGAGCCCTATGTACGGAAAACTTCTTTAAAAGTTTCTATGAAACTTTTGAATGGCACCGGAGTGCCTACTGAGCATGCTCAGCCTGCCATGATATTCCCTGCCACAGGGGTCTCCCTTCAGTCTTCTTTTTTCCGCGAAGCTATTAGCCTCGCGGTCTAATTGGAGTCTGAGGTGAATTTTCATCTCCAAAAAATTCGGAAAATTTCGAAAAATATTAACTTCACCGCAGGGGTTTTTCCCATTTGTTACCGGCGGTAACTTTTTTCTCTCTCGATTCCCGGCTGGGAATGATATAATTCGGGTTTTCGCCGTCGACGGCCATCCGGCGCTATGGCCTCCGGGTTTAAAAAGTGCCCGAATTGCACTAGAACAATGTCGATTACCGACCCGCATTTTGAATGTGTTCTTTGCCTAGGCAAGGATCACAACATTCAGACATGTCCATCTTGTGCTGAAATGACCAGTAAGGGTCGGCGACTTAGGGCCGAGAAAATGGAACAGCTTTTTTCAGTTCAGCTGCTTCCAAGACCGTCCACTTCGGCTCAGTCTTCTCCATCGGCCTCGGTTCGGCAACTGCTGTTAAAGAAAAAACTTCCAGCTGCGGGAGACGCATCCACTTCATCCCCGTTGATTTCATCGAAGGCATCAACTTCAGGAAGCGACAAACAGCCCGAGAAGCATCGCCATCGACATAGACGACGGCCTTTACCGGTGACCGGAGACACTACCATAGGTATGGCCTCTCCGGCAAAGAAACCCCGGACGGAGGCAGAGGCTCCAAGGCCTGCTGACGGGCGATCCCCACCGATATCGGTGCCGGGTTCCGAACCTCCTCAGGGCCCTGAGGAGGAATTGGTATCGCCAACACCGCCTCCCTCCACAGCTGCTCTGTTTTCACCAGCTGTGAGAGTGGAACTTGACTCTCTCATACGTCAAGCGGTGCAACAGGCTCTCCGAGAGGCGATTCCACCATCGATGCAGATTCCACAACCATCGATGCCCATTCCCGCACCATCGATTCCGGGGTCATCGACGATGCCGCGGGAACCGGTACCGATTCCAACCCCGGTACATTCACCGATACCGCATACGCCTCCACCGATTCCTTCCTCGGTGCCACCGATGCCCATACCGGTGCCCTCACCAGGAATGCCGATTCCAGTACCGATTCCTCAGGGGGATGTTCCCATTCTACATCCAGTTTTCAATAGACTGGACACACTACTGGGAATCCTAACGAAACAATTACCACAGGATCCACTTCCAGGCCCTTCTGGGGTGCCAAGGCCCCCTAGGCCACATTCACCTGTAAAGACGTCAGTTCCTTATCCAAGGCCACAGGATGAACCGGATGACTCTCATTCTGAATATTCTTCGGATGAAGATTTATTCTCTGAACCGTCTCCAACTGAGGATCACAGGAAGTCTCCACCAGAAGACCTCTCCTTTACAAATTTTGTTAGGGAAATGGCTGATACCATTCCATTCCCTATACAAACAGAGGTAGATCAGCGACAAAAGACTTTGGAAGTCTTACAGTTTGTAGATCCTCCAAAGGAGATGTTGGCAATCCCGGTTCATGAAGTCTTACAAGAACTTCAACACAGGATCTGGGAGCATCCAAGTTCTGTCTTACCTGTCAACAAAAGGGCTGAAGCCACTTATTTGGTACAACCAACTCCAGGATTCCAGAGAACACAACTGCCCCACCAATCAGTGGTGGTAGAATCCGCCCAAAAGAAGGCAAAGAGACAAAAGTCCCATGCTTCTGTGCCACCTGGGAAGGAGAGTAGGTTGTTAGACAACCTAGGCAGAAAAGTTTTCCAAGGTTCTACGCTGGTATCAAAAATTTCATCTTACCAGCTGTACATGAACCAGTACCAAAGGAACCTTTGGAAACAGGTTCAGGAACTTTCTCTTGCTCTTCCGGAACAATATCAAGAGTCATTTCAAACACTTATACATAAAGGCCTTGACTCTGGCAAACATGAAGTCAGAGCAACTTATGATTGTTTTGAAACAGCAAGCATCTGCTATAGCGGCAAGGCGATGGGCATGGCTGAAGGCCTCTGATCTTCGCCCAGAGGTCCAAGAGCATTTGTCCGATCTACCGTGCTTAGGGGATAATCTCTTCGGAGAAAAGATAAAAGAAGCTGTAGCGACCCTTAAGGACCACTCGGAGACGTTAAAACAATTGTCGTCTCAGCCTCAGGAATCTCAGGCCTCTTCTAGAAAGTTTCCAAGAAGAGACACTCGATGGCCTTACTATCGCCAACGTAGATACTACCCCCCAGCAGGTAGACAAAGGCCTAGCCGCCCAGCACAACGCCAGCAGCCTAGACAAAGGCAACTGAGGGCTCAGCCACCTCCACAAACGACAGCCACTTCTGGTTTCTGAACATCCCCAGAGAGCAGCAGCCACATCAATCCGTTCCCAGAAACACCTGTAGGAGGTCGCATTCAGTACTTCCACAACAATTGGACCTCCATCACCACCGACCAGTGGGTGTTATCCATCACAACTCACGGTTACAGACTGGATTTCTTAACTACCCCTCTAGAGAATCCACCACTTCACTCTCACTCAATAAATCAACACTCCATAATTCTTCAAACAGAATTATCCACCCTTCTGAGAGCCAGGGCCATAGAACCAGTTCCTGGACCTCAAAAGGGCAGAGGATTCTACTCTCGATATTTCCTCATGCCAAAGAAAACAGGAGGCCTTCGTCCTATCCTAGACCTCAGGAATCTCAACAAATTTCTCAAAAAAGAAAAATTCAGAATGGTATCCCTAGGCTCCATTCTACCTCTTCTTCAAAGGGGAGATTGGCTCTGCTCTCTGGATCTTCAAGATGCCTACGCTCACATCCCCATCTATCCTCCTCATCGCCAGTACCTGCGATTTCGGGTAATGGATCAACACTTTCAATACAGAGTGCTGCCATTTGGTCTCGCATCAGCACCAAGAGTGTTCACGAAATGCATGGCTGCAGCAGTGGCACACCTACACAAACAAAAAGTGCACGTGTTCCCTTACTTAGATGATTGGCTCATCAAAAGTCAATCAAGAGAAGGAGCTGTCACTTCCCTCAAGCTCACCATCCAAGTCCTTCATTCCTTGGGATTTCTCATCAACTACCAGAAATCCCATCTGTCACCAACTCATCTACTACAATTCATAGGGGCAGAGCTAAGCACTACGCTAGCGACTGCTTTTCTACCAAGAGATCGTGCTCAGACACTTGTCCACTTAACTCACGATCTTCGCAACCGATTCAAGGTGACAGCTCACCAGTGCCTCATTCTTCTAGGGCACATGGCTTCCACGGTTCATGTAACTCCCATGGCCAGATTGACCATGCGACTTCTACAATGGACACTCAAAACACAGTGGATACAAGCCACTCAACCAATGTCCACTCCTATTTACATCACGCCAGAGCTCAAAGCTGCACTTCTCTGGTGGACGTCAATGCCCAACCTGCTCAAAGGTCTACCTTTTCAGCAACAACTTCCACAGGTGACGTTGACTACAGATGCATCCACCTTAGGGTGGGGAGCGCATATTGGTCATCTAAAGACACAGGGCAAGTGGACACGACTCGAAGCCTCTTTTCAAATAAACTTCCTAGAGCTTCGAGCTATACGTTATGCGCTGCATGCATTCAAAGACTGCCTCTCACACAAGACTGTTTTAATCCAAACGGACAACACAGTAGCCATGTGGTACATCAACAAACAAGGAGGGACAGGTTCTTACCTTCTTTGTCAAGAAGCAGCACAGATTTGGGACTGGGCCCTGACACATTCAATTCTTCTATGGGCCACCTACCTAGCGGGCATCCACAACACAGTGGCGGATCGCCTCAGTCGTCAGTTCCAACCACACGAATGGTCCTTGGATCCAGCAATAGCATCCAAGATCTTCCAACGCTGGGGACAACCGATCATAGATCTCTTTGCATCCCAGCTCAACTACAAAGTGAACAATTACTGCTCTCTACTCCGACAGCAGAACAGCCTACCAAAGGACGCATTTGCTCGCCATTGGAACTCAGGCCTGTTATACGCGTATCCTCCGATACCACTCATAACCAAAACATTAGTGAAGCTACAACAGGACAAGGGGACTATGATACTCATAGCCCCATATTGGCCTCGACAAGTATGGTTCCCCACACTGTTAGATCTCTCAGTCAGGGATCCGATTCGCCTGGGAGTAGCTCCCAATCTCATAACTCAGGAACAGGGTCAGTTGAGACATCCCAACCTTCAAACCCTTTCCCTGACAGCATGGATGTTGAAAGCTTGATCTTACAACCTCTCAACCTTCCATCCGCTATATCTCAAGTTCTTATAGCTGCACGTAAACCTTCCACTAGAAAGAATTATTCCTATAAATGGAAACTGTTTACACTGTGGTGCACTCAGCAGGATTTAGATCCTTTCACTTGCCCCACTACCTCGCTACTAGATTACCTTTACCATCTTTCAGACTCTGGTCTTAAGACATCATCTGTAAGGGTACACTTAAGTGCAATCTCAGCTTATCATAACAAGTTGGGAGATGCTCCTATCTCCACATAGCCTCTCGTCAGTAAATTCATGAGAGGCCTAACTCACATTAAACTTCCAGTTCATTCCCCAAGCATACTATGGGACCTGAACGTAGTATTAACCAGACTTATGCGTTCTCCTTTTGAACCCATAAATACTTGTGACCTTAAATACCTGACTTGGAAAACGGTATTTCTCATAGCCATTACATCAGCTAGAAGGGTCAGCGAACTACAAGCGCTAGTCACATAAGAACCCTTCACAAAGTTCCTACATGACAGAGTAGTCCTCCGGACACACCCAAAATTCCTTCCAAAAGTTGTCACGGAATTCCACTTGAACCAATCCATAGTTTTACCTACATTCTTTCCTAGGCCTCACTCTCACCAGGGAGAAAGAGCCTTGCACACTTTGGACTGTAAGCGTGCGTTATCCTTCTATTTAAACCGCACTACAGCCCAAAGGAAATCCAATCAACTGTTTGTATCCTATGATCCAAACAAACCGGGTAAAGCAGTGGGTAAGCATACTCTGTCAAACTGGCTAGCAGATTGCATACAATTTTGTTATGACAAAGCAGGCCTTACTCTTCAAGGGCAAGTAAAAGCACACTGTCAGAGCGATGTCAACCTCAGTAGCACACCTTCGCTCTGTACCTATTCTGGACATTTGCAAAGCAGCAACGTGGAGTTCTCTTCACACCTTTACAGCTCACTACTGTTTAGACAAAGAAGGAAGACAGGATTCAGCCTATGGACAATCCGTCTTAAAGAACTTGTTTCCAGTATAACCCCAACTCCTTCTACGTCCAACCTGCTGTGATTTCGGCTAAGTCATTTCAATAATAATACCTTGCGGTTACTTCAGTGCAAAATGACTCAGCCTTTAGCTTGCTAATCACCCATATGTGAGGACTAGCATCCTGCTTGTCCTGGGATAAAGCAAAATTGCTTACCTTGTAATAGGTGTTATCCCAGGACAGCAGGATGTAGTCCTCACGAAACCCACCCGCCACCCCGCGGAGTTGGGTCCGATACGTTTTATTATTTTATTTTTGGCTAACGCTTATTGCTACAAAACAAGACTGAAGGGAGACCCCTGTGGCAGGGAATATCATGGCAGGCTGAGCATGCTCAGTAGGCACTCCGGTGCCATTCAAAAGTTTCATAGAAACTTTTAAAGAAGTTTTCCGTACATAGGGCTCCATTACTGATGTCACCCATATGTGAGGACTACATCCTGCTGTCCTGGGATAACACCTATTACAAGGTAAGCAATTTTGCTCTCCTTCATTACCATGGAGCAATACAGAGGCATTATGACATCTTCTGTTTTATTCACCATTCCCGTTCTAATAATTCCTAACATTCTGTTTGCTTTTTTGATCGCCACAGCACACTGAGCCGACGATTTCAATGTATTATGCACTATGACTGCTATGGATTTCTACCATGTATATACTACACCCATCAGTGTGAGGTCTGATGAAGATTAGCATAGCAGTTCTCATATGTATTGACATTTCTGAAGGTGAATAGGGATAAATTGTATGAGAGATACAACCCACATATAACTGCTGAGTCTGTTTATATCCAGCCAATAAAGAGCTTGAGCTCATTGTAGTGATCTGAAATACATTACACTTTCTCAATTTCTATTAGGGAGTGTATTGTGAAATGTAATCTTTCACAGAGAATGACAGTTACATGAGACATGGCTTAGATTCATGAGGCAATGCCTACAAATCATTCTGGTTTCAGAAATGCCTAGATCACCTGTGTCAAATTAGTTTCACCTAACATTTCTCTCATGTGCATGTCAAAGCTAAATACCCAGTAAGTTAATAGTAAACTAGCTCAGGTTTTGTATATGCAGCAGGAGCATGCAGTGTCTCTCCATCTCAGTCCTGGTGGTCAGATCTAAGGCTCTGTTCTCAGAGCAGGCAACACACACAGGGATTTCAGCTATCCCTGTAGCTTAGGCAGGAAACAGTTCCACAATGTCTATAAAGTCGGTAAACGTTTATTATCAGATCTGAAACAGCAGACAGCTTTTGGAGAGGAAAGGCTGGTAGACAATTCTCAGCAAGTTACCAGTAAACTCTTAGAAGCTAGTCTGGCTTGCAATATGTGTAGACAGGAAGTGTACTAATGTGGTACACAGAAATGTGCAGCCGGCATGGATAGGAGTTTAAGGAAAAAGTCCAGCAAGAAAATCACCATCTTTTTTTTCTTCTCTCTCTCCTTAGTGTGGGAAAATAAGACAAACAGATGCACAGACTCTGTGGTGAGGGAGTTAGTTCTTTCCCTGGACCATGTTGTGGGAAATTGCATGCATTTATCAAAACATGGTTTCAGATGTGCAGACAAAAAAGGTATAACTAATAGAGGCATGGGAGAGAGGGGCAGACAGAGAGAATTCTGAACCTTCAGGCATCCTCCTAATAATTGTAAGAAATGTATTTGTTCTTCATCATTGCAACTGTTGTCTGTTCTGTATTTATATGTTACTTTTGCTGCAGTGCTTTCTAGAAAATAGTAGGGCATTAGTAATAAAACACTGCTTATCCTGGCATCTACAGTTATCTTGACTCAGGTTGTGAGTGTGTGAGCTTGGCATGAAGTCCTTTATGCAGCAGATCCTGCCAGGAAGGGAGATGGCAGGATACTGGCTTTGTTTGTTTCAGGGCAGTAGCAACAGAGAGAGAGAGAGTGTGTGTTTCAGGACAGTGGATGTGTGTCTTACTTAGCACACCCATAGAGTGAACTTGTAACAAATTTGGCACTTGTGAGCAGTCTTCCAACAGGCCCTACAGCAGAGCTTCTCAAACTGTTGGTCAGGAATCCAGATGGGGTCACAAAACCTTGAGTTAGGGTCTCAATTACCTGAAACAGATGCAGTATTCAGGTGCCAGCGAAAGCAGCATTAGTAGTGGAAGACAGTATGGGGCCTGTGAGTCACTGTCCTTGCCCGAATTTCTGTGGTAACAGGAAGCCCTGAGTGAAGAGGGATCAGGGCTATTGCAGGGTCTGTGCCGATTTTAATTACTAATGCTACTGCCGCCTGTAGATTACAGTCAATCTTGGGACCAGCTATGAGGGGAGGGTTAAATGTTCATAAGCCAGTGGAGATTGCCACCACTACTACTCTCTCTTCACCCATCACTGATCCTACCCTAGAAAAAAATGTTGTCCCTGTCATCAGCCTGCTTGTTTCCCATCAGTTGTTATCCACCTTTGGGCTGGTGCCCAATGAAAATGTTGCTGCTGACCCTGACCAGGAGGTTGTTTGGAAGAGGAGTTGTCTGAAATGAAGGATCAGCTACAGGAGAGGTTTTAGGGTTGGATGAAGTTTGGAGGGTTTGGCTGTGAAGAGTGAGAGGTGGAAATGATAGAAATTTGACTGGGGATGTAGGAGGAGCTGGAGTGTGTTAGAGAAGAGTTGAAAGTAAAGAGGTGAGAACATGTGAAGGGAATGACAGGATCAGTTGGGGGTTATAAGAAGGACTTGAGTAAGAGGAGGAGCCGAGGGATTTAAAAGTGGATCAGCTGGAGGTGGGGAGGTTAAGAGAGGGGGGCTGCTGGAGGGGAGGAGGTTAAGAGAAGAGGTCCTCTGAAGGAGGTAAAGGTTGTTGGTGAAGGTGGAGAGAGAGAATCAGCTGGAGTGTGGGGAGGGTGAGAATGGCATGGTTGTTAAAGGGATATTGTATCCCTGCTAAGTTGTCTGGTCATCCTCTAGGGTCATGGGAATTTTCAAGAGCTAAAATGAGGACACATTTGCGAAAAGTATGGGAAACCTTGCTCTATAGGATTTAATGCCCTGCATTGTCTGAAAAAGAAAACATTCCACTCTAGAACTTGCAGGGCCTTAATTTGCTGTGTCAAAACCATACAAGCAAGCCAAAAGGTGTAGGGGTTTTACATTGTTTTTTATTTTGTAATACTTTTGCAAAAACGTTGACTTGAGGCTACTCAACATTTGAACTGAGTGCTTTAACTTGTGTTCCAGTGACAAACAAACTAGAAGTCTCAAAATTATATTGATATCAAATCATTGTTGGTTATGTTACTGTATGCTTTTACTTATCAGAAGTTAAGAAAAATCTATAATTGTTTTGCATTCCCAGCAATTAGAACCTATTAGATTGTAAGCCCATTGGGGATAGGGAAATATGTACAGCACCTGAATGTAAGCTGCCTCAGTGTTGAAAAGCGTAAAATAAATAAACTATTAATAATAGAATAATTTTGTCCTCCAGTAGCACTCCCTTCTCACTGCTGGTCTCAGGCAAGGAAGGACAGAGTACTGTTTTTTGGCTCTGCAGGAGAGGAAAAATGCTGCTGCAGCAGCCTTAAATTGTGTAGCAGGACTACCTTGTGCCCTGATTAAACTGAAAGTACTCCTTGCAGTGAAGGGCTTCCCATGTGTGGGTTCACTGATCCCACCATCGAGGAAGGTGGATCATGTAGCAAGACTTGTGGTTGTTTCCTGTGAGCCAGGTCCTTTGGGAATGCATGCATATGTGTTTGTATGGTGTATGTATAAAAATAAAATTTATTGAACATTCTACCAAAGTGGTACACACAGGCTTAGAGAAGAGGGAAAATGGCTACCACTACAGTGGCAATCCCTACCAGCCAGAGAACTGCGCTGAGTGTGTGTTTTAGAAGAAGTACACCTCCAGTAAGGACCATTGCTGGACATAATGACAGCTGGGGGAAAAAGCTCTTCTTGGATGAAATATGCAAAGCAGTTACATTTTCTGTCAATAAGCAGGGCTGAATTAGCCATTCTTCTAGGACAAGTAGGATGTTAGTCCTCACACATGGGTGACATCGGATGGAGCCCGGCACGGAACTTTGAGATCAAAGAATCTAGAGCTTTCAGCATGCCCCATTGAGAATGTGCAGCTGCAGTCATTACCCTGCCCCCTAGGCAGAGTCCCTCAGTCTTTTCTTTTCCGCAGCGCTGTCATCTTTTTTGTCAGAAAACGTTGTTTTTTTTCAGTATTCAGCATTCTTACAGTTTTTGTAAGTGATTTTTTTCTAGAGCTGCAGCTTTTCTTCTAGTAGTTTTATTCTTCTAATATTAGCGCCTGCCCTTCTGAGAATAAAATGTGCAGCTTGGCCGCATATTTTACTTTCAGTATTCCGGGGTAATAACTAATAGGCTCAACATGCATTTGCATATGATGAGCGCTATTAGTTTCAGGGGGGGGAGGGGGTGGCCGTGCATTTTCCACGCACTATTACCCATTACAGTATGTATAAGGGGTAATAATAAGGAGTCTAAAACGCACGGCCAAATGGGAGCTAATCAGTGCGCTCAGCTGAGCGCACCATTTTGTATCGGCCTGAATGTTTGCAAAGTATAGCATTATAGAATCAATAACTTTGAAGTTATGGGATGAAAATGTGTGACAAGGTATATCATTTACTCTAGGTAACTTCTTAACTTGGAAATTCTTTGTCCACCAACAACCAACCAATCATTGTTACCAGCTGAATATTTGAGAAATTCTACATGGGGATACCTGTGAAAATGCTCTAAATGTTTAAAATTTTAGGAGCACAATCTTTGGAATTCACCTTGGAGAGCAGGGTAACTTTTTACCCCAAATCTCATATGCGGGTTAATATTCAGTAGTACAGCATTATGGTTTGTGAAATGCTAAGGGCTCTTCATTAGGATTAAGCAACAAGGCTTCACTTTAGGGGTGGTCTGTTCAGTATACAATAAAGGATTCCATCCAGCTGAAATACCTTTGGATGCTATTTCATAAAAAGAAATAGCACAGTTGTTAAAATTTGTTATTAATTTAATATTTTCAGGGGAGGAACAGAAGGACCTTCTTTGCCAAACCTTAAGTGACATTTTGGAAACTACTTGTATTAACCATTCTGAATCCTACTGTCTGGCAACATGGTTAAAAGACAAGACAACTGAAGAAACTGCTAGCATTTCTGAGACTCCTGCAGTGTCAAGCCACCCAGAGGAACAGCCCAGTAAGATGATTCTCTTTCCAGGACATATTTGTACAGACAGTTTCAAACAGTTATAAGTAGTTCATTGAGCCTTGTTGATGCTGCATTATACTTAATCTTTATTACCATTATATCGATAATTTTGTTCTGTTTTCTCTTTCCTCTTTATCTGCATATTTTCCTTGTTGTACCATGACTGTACAACAACATAATAGTCAGTCTGGGAATCTTGTCAAGTTCATTAGGTTCTAGGTGCATCACAGTGTAGACAATATTCAAAGTTATAGAAGAGGGATAATACTTAAATATAGCTTAGATGCCCCCAGGTTTCCTTCCACAAAAATAGCTGCTTAGAGCTGAGTCATTGACATGCAGTCACTTTGATAACTTCCATCTCATTTGCTCATTCAGTCACTTGCTTTTCAGTTTTAAATCCTTTTCCAGTAGAAGCAGTTGTAGTCTTCCTGCTCCATGTCTGTTCAGCTCCCCCCCCCCCCCCTGAATTTCAAGTTTACCCCTGTCTCTTGATGGGAATGCTAGATGCCACAGTAGTAATTGATTATGCTCTCATAAATGAAGATTCTTGTGCAATGTGTTTGTTTTTGGATCTGGCAGTTTACTACTGCTCCTTTGAGCTTCCAACTTAATTGAAACTGACCTCTGCAATATTGCAGATCCATGAGCCTTCATTCACAACCATTCCATCTATCTCAACTGTGGCAGCAACAGTCTTTAGTTGGCTCCTTTTGGAGTCTGTCACATTTGTACCCTAGTTTGACAGTTAGGTGTAGCCATTTCAGGATGGTTGAGGTTCCTCTTACCACCCCCCCCCCCCCCCACCCATTTCAGGGACTCTAATCATCCCCTAATAGGTAGTCAGGCTGCCTGTATAACATCCCTGAATGGCCCCACACAACTGTTCACATTACTGCCACTGAATTTTTGGGCAATCCCTCTGTGAAATGCTATGTGCAAGTTTATTGTGTGAGTCTCATCAGATTTGTTTGATTCCTGCTGCAAATTACAAATACGTTTTTTTTTAAATTCGTTTATTCAAATTCCATGAAATAAGACTACAGACAAATCTGAAATTTTTCAAAACTAATCTGAAAACCTGGCTTTTTAAACAAGCATTTTATAAAGATAAAGAAAAGGAGAAAAATAGTTGAGCGATAAGGATGCACCAAGCTAGAAGTTTTTTAGTAACCTACATAAGCACATTAATGTTAAAATCAAACTGCCTAATTTGTTCCTAACAATCAGGTTTAACTTACACACCTAGTTTATTATTTTAAATTGTTACCGTACAATGATGGCACACGAGTAATTTGTAATCTATACCACCCATATTTCTATTTTTAGATAAATAAAATATTATAATAATGTAGGGCTCATTTCAGCTAATCTGCAAGATTACAAACCACTCTAAAAAAATTTGATTTAAAAAAATTAAAGTGATCTTATAGTCTTCATTTTCTCATGCAGCTATGTAATCATGTAAGGCAACCTGCAAATTACAGCAGTTTGCACCATTTGGCTACATAATAATTTAATTTAACTAGTGAGTACCCAAATTACATAAGAACATATTTGCCATACTGGGGCAGACCAAAAGTCCATCAAGCCCAGTACCTGTTTCCAACAGTGGACAATCCAGATCACAATCTGACACAACTTTAATCAGCAAAAATAAAATCCTTGCAAATCAAGTAAAGTAGCTTTGTTTAGCTATAACAGGTGTTCTCTGAGGACAGCAGGATTTCAGTCCTTACAAGGGATGATATCAGATGGAGTTTAGTTCCGGAACAGTTATATCAAAGTTTCTAAAACTTTGACCATGACCTGCTGGGCATGAGTGGCATGGCATGATACCACATATCCCCCACTTCAGTCTGATTCCTTAGCTAGGGGGAGTGACCAGCCTTTAATGCACCAAGAGTCAAGAAATTGGAATGCACAATACCAAAGAATCTCATGTTTTCAATAGACAAAGGGTGTTTATGGAGGATGGGGGTGGAGGGAAGTACTCCCAACAGTATCTATCCCTCTCTCAATCTGTCCATCTTGTCACCACTGATTTCTTTCTCAATCCTATTCTGTTTCCAGCAGTCTCTATCAATCCCTCCACCAGTCTCTCTCTATTCCCCAACCCTGTTCTCACCAGTCACTATCTCAGTTCTTCCACCCTGACCCCCTAATTCTTGACTCTCTTCACCTGTCTCCACTAGTTTCTCCCTCTTTCCCACATCCTGACCCAACCAGTCTTTCAGTTCTTCTACCAGTCTCTCCCTCAATTCCACCCCCTGTCCCCACCAGTCTCTCTCTCAATCCCATCTTAACTCCCCAATCTTTCAGTCCTCCCACCAGTCTTTTCGTCACCCCTTTTCCACCAGTCTCTCTCTCAATCCTTTCACCCTGTCCCCACTAATATCTCTCTCATCCTTCCATCTGTTTCTGACCAGCTTCTCCCTCTTTCTCACAAGACAAGCAGGATGGTAGTCCTCACATATGGGTGACATCACAGGATGGAGCCCAATCACGGAACACTTTTGTCAGTTTCCAAAACTTTGACTGGCCCCTACTGGGCATGCCCAGCATGGCACTATCCCTGCAGCCAGCAGGGGTCCCCCTTTAGTCGTCTTTTTTCCGCACAGCAGTAGCCTCGCGGTTAAGGAGCTCTGTAGAGATTCCTGACAGGAATTTTCCTCAAGGAATTATTAAAAGTTAAATTGCCCCACAGGGGTCCCCCTGTTAACTTTTTTCAAGCCGCGGTACTCCGGTAAGTTTTCTACCCGTTTTCCGTCGATTACCATCTAGTTTGGTCCTCGCGGCCTACTGGCCGTCGACCGTACCGCGGCTCGATTTTTTTCTATGGCCATGGCGTCGGGGTTCCGTCGGTGTCCGGATTGTACTCGTACCATGTCCATTACAGATTCTCATAAAGTCTGTGTAATGTGTCTTGGACGAGAGCACGATGTCTTGACCTGCACCAAATGTGCCCTAATGACATCAAAAGGTCGCAAGGCCAGAATTGAGAAGATGGAACTTCTCTTCCGTGCTCAAACCCCGACTCCATCCATTGCATCGACGTTGTCCGAACCGGCACTGTTAACTTCGCATCAGCATCGACCACCGGCCAGTGACCGCCTGGCATCGACAACTTCTCGGCCATCGACACCCTCTACTCCCCCTCAATACCGAGGGGATCGTGGGGAGAAACATCACCATTGGCATTGAGGGAGCAAAATCATTGACCTCGCCTTCGTCCGAACCGCCGTCGAAGAAACCCCATCCAGAAAAGGCACCGACCTTTCGGCGACCGGGTCACCGAGGTAACCCTCCCCTGATGGGGCATCGGGAGCCACGACTCCGCCTTTAACTGTGGTCCCTCCGGCTATGCCTCTGCCTCCTTCTCTTCCGGAGCCGGGGCTGCTTGCTCCAGGTCTCCGAGAAGAACTGGACCGATGGTTCAGGAGGCTATCGACAAGGCGATGCAACAACTCCAGGTTCCCCCGGCACCAACACTGTGCCGATAGTGGAACCGACCACGACCCGATTCCGGCAGCGTTGGCACCGCTGCTATCCAGTATGGAAGTGCTTATCGCCGCTTTTCCACCGATGGACCCCGGGTCATCGATGGCTCCGGTGCCCTTCCCGCTTGCTCTGTCATCGGGAGGAGAAACACCATTCCGCATCCCTCCATCGGGAGTTCTGCCTCAGTCATTGAGACCGATACAGCCATAGCCACCGATTCCATCGATACCGATATGTCCATCGGCGCCATCGAGCCATCCATCGATGCCCTCGATGCCTGCGCCGATACCTTCGATGCCTTCATCTGTGCCTCTGGTGATTCCTTCGGCGCCTAGATCGGGGTCTTCAGGTATCCAACCACCCTGTCCCCCTCTAGTTCCTAGAGGGACAGGTGCTGATCCTTATGATACCTGGACTGATGACTCTTCACCAGTCACCGATGACTTGCCATCGCCACCTTCATCCACTGAGAGTAGAAAGCGTTCTCCTCCAGAGGACCTTTCTTTCATAAATTTTGTGAAAGAAATGTCTGAATTGGTTTCCTTCCAATTACAGACTGAACAGGACGATAGACATCAGATGATGGAGTTTCTCCAATTCCTTGATGCTCCCAAGGAAGTAACCTCCATCCCTGTCCACCAAGTTCTTCTAGGAACATCCTGGCTCCATTGCACCAGTCCATAGGAAAGCTGACACTACCTATTTAGTGCAGTCAGCTCCAGGTTTTCAAAAACCTCAATTGGATCACCAATCTGTGCTAGTTGAATCTGCACAGAAGAGAGCAAAAAGATCAAAACATCATACTTCTTTTCCCCCTGGAAAGGAGCAGAGGTTTCTAGATGCCATTGGTTATCGAGTCTTCCAAGAATCAATGCTCATTTCTCGAATAGCCGCTTACCAACTTTATATGACCCAATATAATAGGGTCATCTTAAAGCAGATACAAGACCTGACAGACTCCTTGCCTCAGCCATTTCAAGAACAGCTACAAACCCTACTTAATAATAAGGGTTTTGAGGCAGGCAAACATGAGATCAGATCATCTTATGACATCTTTGACACTGCAACCAGGGTATCTGCAGCAGCTATTTCAGCAAGATGATGGGCCTGGCTCAAATCTTCAGATCTTTGATCTGAAGTCCAGGACAGATTGTCCGACCTTCCCTGTGTCGGAGACAATCTATTTGGAGAGCAGATTCAAAAGACAGTGGCTGAATTAAAGGACCTTCATGAGACCCTAAGACAGTTCTCTCTGATACCTTCAGATTACTCTTCCAAATAGCCCTTCTGGAAGGACTCTTAAAAAGTCTTTCTTCCGTCCGAAGATGTCCTATCCGCCACCAACCAGATCCCGTTCTACGAGACCATTTCTAAAAACACAGTCTCGTCAGACCCGGAAACAAAAGCCATAAACAGCCCCCCAGCCGGGCCCTGCTTCTGGCTTTTGACTGTCGCATAGACAGCAACAGCCAGCTTCCATTACCACATACTAGTGGGAGGTTGATTGTACCATTTCAACAACAGGTGGCACTTAATCACCTTAGACCAGTGGGTCCTAGTGATAATTGCTTAAGGATATCATCTCAATTTTCTCTCTATCCCACCGGATTCCCCACCTCTAAGGATGTGGAAAACATCCGACTATTCATTGCTCCTGGAACAGGAGGTCTCCCTCCTTCTCCAGTCCAGAGCAATAGAACCAGTACCATCCCCTCAGCAAGGCCTCGGGTTCTATTCCCGGTACTTTCTAATCCCCAAAAGATCGGGAGGTGTTCGTCCAATTCTGGATCTACAAGCCCTAAACAAGTACCTCCAGAGAGAAAAATTCAAGATGGTAACCTTGGGCTCACTTCTTCCTCTTCTACAAAGAAGAGACTGGCTCTGCTCTCTAGACCTCCTGGACGCATACACTCATATTGTGATAACTCCATCTCATCGCAAATACCTGAGGTTTCTCGTAGACCCCAAGCACTATCAGTACCGAGTGCTTCCATTCGGCCTCGCATCTGCATCACGAGTCTTCACAAAATGCCTCGTCGTGGTTGCAGGCTTCCTCAGGACTCAGGGTGTTCATGTCTACCCCTATCTGGAGGATTGGTTAATCAGGGCTCCGACCCAGCAAGCCACTCTGTCGTCCCTACATCTCACCTTAAACATTCTAATTTCACTCAGATTTCTCGTCATTTATGACAAATCCTGCTTAGTCCCATCTCAAACCTTATCATTCATTTGGGCAGACTTGGACACCTTGCAGGCACAGGCTTTCCTGCCTCGACAATGTGTCTCTGGCGCATCAGCTGCAGTCTGAACATTGTCCTCAGTTCAGGTCACCCCAGTGGCCCGCTTGGCCATGAGAGGCATGCAGTGGACTCTTAAGGTCGCAGTGGACTCAATCCCTTCAGCCCCTGTCGACCATTGTCCACGTAACCGACTCACTCCGTCTCTCTCTCGCCTGGTGGACAAATCAATTCAGTCTTCTATAGGGCTTGCCCTTTCAGGCGCCAGACCCTCAAATAATTCTCACCACCGATGCTTCCAACTTCGGATGGGGAGCCCATGTGGCCGATCTGCAGACACAAGGTTCTTGGTCTCCAGAGGAAGCCAAACACCAAATAAATTTCCTGGAGCTGCGAGCAATCCGATACGCTTTCAGAGTATTTCAGGATCACCCATCCAATCAAGTCATCCTGATCCAGACTGACAACCAGGTGGCCATGTGGTACATCAATAAGCAGGGAGGAACAGGCTCCTACCTTCTGTGTCAGGAAGCTGCACAGATATGGGCGGAGGCCCTCTCCCACTCGATGTACCTCAGGGCCACCTACTTGCCGGGAGTGGACAACGTGTTGGCAGACAAGTTGAATCGCACCTTCCAACCGCACGAGTGGTCTCTAAACCCCTCAGTAGCGAACACCATCTTCCAAAAATGGGGTTACCCTCAAATAGACCTCTTTGCATCACCCCAGAATCGCAAAGTAAGCAATTTCTGCTATCTCACTCGCAGCCAACATTATCCACCAAGAGATGCGTTCTCTCTATCATGGGTAACCTATCTCCTGTATGCATTCCCTCCACTTCCACTTCTCTTGAAGACTCTTCGTGAAGTTACGTCAGGACAAGGGAACCATGATCCTGATAGCTCCCCACTGGCCCCACCAGGTGTGGTTTCCAATTCTTCAGGATCTCTCCATTCGCAGGCACATTCCTTTGGGAACAGACCCGCTTCTAATCACTCAAAACGACGGGTGCTTTCGCCACCCCAGTCTTCAAGCCTTGTCCCTGACGGCATGGATGTTGAAAGGTTAATCCTTCAACCTCTTAACCTTTCTGATCCAGTTTCCCGTGTCTTGATTTCTTCACGGAAGCCTTCCACGAGAAAATCTTACTCTTACAAATGGAACAGGTTTGCATCATGGTGCTCTTCCCAGGCCTTTGATCCCTTTACCTGTCCAATCCCAAAGTTTCTAGACTATCTTTGGCACTTGTCAGTCAGGCCTAAAAACTTCCTCCATCAGAATGCATGTCAGTGCGGTAGCCGACTTCCATAAAGGTGTCGGGGATGATCCTATATCAGTGCAACCCCTAGTCACACAATTTCTGAAGGGCTTGCTTCACCTCAAGTCTCCACTGCGTCCTCTGGCCCCTTCTTGGGACCTCAACCTAGTTTTAGGTTGGCTCATGAAACCACCATTCGAGCCTCTTCATTCCTGCGATCTTCGCTATCTAACTTATGGGCCGATACAGTAAAATTCACGGGAGAGCGGGCGAGCGCCCGCTCTCCCGGCATGCGCACAGGCCACTCAACTGTGCGCGCGATACTGTAAATTAATTTATTTAAATTGGGGCAGGAGGTAAAAAGAGGCGCTAGGGACACTAGTGCGTCCCTAGCGCTTCTGTTTGGACAGGAGCGACAGCTGTCAGCGGGTTTGACAGCCGATGCTCAATTTTGCCGGCGTCTGTTCTCGAGCTTGCTGACAGCTACGAGTTCGGAAACAGGACGCCGGCAAAATTGAGCATCCAGTTTTCAACCCGTGAGCTGCGGGCCTATTTCAATTTTTTTTTTTTTTACTTTTTTTAACTTTCGGGACTTCCGACTTAATATCGCCATGATATTAAGTCGGAGGGTGCACTTTCCCTGTGCCGGCAGAAATTAGCGCCTACCTTTTGGGTAGGCGCTAATTTCTGAAAGCAAAATGTGCGGCTTGGCTGCACATTTTGCTTTCTGAATCGCGTGGGAATACCTAATAGGGCCATCAACATGCATTTGCATGTTGCGGGCGCTATTAGGTTCGGGGGTTGGACGCGCGTTTTGGACGCGCTATTATCCCTTACTGAATCGTGGGTTAACAGTGCGATTACCATGATCCAATATTAACATTTCCCTCCGCACCACTTGTCCTACTGTAAGGCCTGGATTTAGCAATAGGTAATGTAGGCAAGTGCCTCTGGTACCAAATTTTCGTCGTCACTGGAGCATTGCTGCTGCCATCTGGGCCTGCAACCCTTTCTTCTTCCAGTTCGCTCTGCTGCAACAAGATCTAGTAAATGAACATGGGGCTTGTGCACCGGCATGCGCATGCTCCCAGCAGGCCCTGCACTGCTACACTCCTTGCACAGGTTGCCCCAGTAACAGGAAACCTGTTTTGTAGGAGAGGGTGGAGCATTGCGGGATCTATTAGAAGGTGTATGCGCTGGTACAAAGGTCCTGCTTATGTTTAGAGGAAGATTTTATTGCAGTGCCAATGGCCAGGACCTATAAATTCTTGTTAGCCCCGAGGCAAGGGGAGATGAAAAGCAGGTCAGCAAATTTATGGGGGGAAAGGAGGATGCAGCCCCCTCCCCCCTCGATTTCTGGGAGTGAATCTTTCTCCTCATTCACCCACCATGGTTTTCGGGGAGGGACTAACTCATTTAATGCTTTTTACGGGGCCCCCACCATTGTCTGTGGGTGCCTGTATTGTAAAACTGCCTCTGACTTCTCTGCCTCTGATTCTCACCCTCTGTCCACCATCAGTATCTTCTCTGCCCCACCCCCACTTGTTCTTACTCTCTCGCTCACCCCTTCCTCTCCAAAGCCGTCTCTAGTTCTCTTACAGGCACCCTCCACCATTACCCCTTCTGACTCTCCACACTCACTCCTTAACATTCACCCCTTTTTAAGTCATCCCCCCCCCCCCCGAAACATTCACTCCCTCTTCCACTGTCCCTAGTTCTGCCATGTGTCTCTCTCTAATCCTTCCCTCTCCAATCAACACCTCTGGTTTTTCTCATCTCTTCTGGCTCTGTTACTTTCCCTTTCGTCCTTTGCCTCTATAGCTTTCTCTCACCCTCCCACCTTCACTACTTATGACTGTCGCCCATCCTCACCCTCCTTACCCTTCACCTTCTTATCACTTCCTCTGACCCATCTGGATATCATTTCCATTTTTCAGCCTCCCAACAAATGCCACCACCTCCCTGCTGGAGGTGGTGGCATTTGTGGGGCATTTGCTTCCATCCCCGTCCCGGGCTCTCTCATGCCCCTCCACACCCCCCACGTGACTCTTAATACAACACCCTATCCTAGCCCTCCCTCTTTCCTCTTATTTCCCTCACCCCATGTCCTGTCCCATCACACTTGTGGTAGAACAGGTGGCAGCATGAACCTTGGGACAGAATAAGGTGCCAAATAGTACAGTTTGCATTGCTGACTTCAGGGAAGGAGGTAAACAATATTCACTGCCCTTCATCTTCCCCAGAGCATAAGCTCCTCCTTCTGTCTTCCCTAACTCTTGCAAAATTAATCCTGTTTCATAACACTGTCCCCAAAAGCATTCTTCCCCTTTTGCACAGCATCTTCAAGCATTTACACTTCTCACCACCTCAACATATCACTTCATGAACCACTCCTTCAAGTATTCATCAACTACATTAACCCATTTCTCCCCTCACCCACTTCCTTATACCACAAATTATTAAGGCCTGACTGGAGCTCAGGGTGACTCCCTCCTCCCCTCTGTTGTCAGCTGAATCTCAAGTCTTGGGAGCATAGTGAGCTGCTTGGTCTGCTGCTGTATACACTCCAGCCCTTCCCCTCCAGACAGCAGACCAGATAAGAGCTCTTTACCTTAGGCAGCAAGTGCGGTGGGGGTTGGACAGGATGGTGAGGGCTGGAGCAGGGAGCTGACTGTCTCTTCTTTGTATTCCTGCTAGCTCCAGCCTCATCCCCTGCCTTCACTTCCACTTCCATCCTCCACTGCTGCTGATTGCAGACTGGCGGGGGGAGGAGAGAGTGGATCTGGGATGAGCAGAGAAAACTCTCTGATCCTTTCTCCAGTCCCACTTTGTCTCTGCAGCAATCTGCAACACTGTGAACTCAGGAGGGGGGATGGAGCAGAATGGCTCTTATCTGCTCTGTTCTATTGTGTGTGCTTCCTGCTTTAGTCCCTGTCCTCTGCAGTGCTACTCAGTTGCTATGTGACCAAGACTACAAGAGCTACATTTTGCATATGAAAGAGCCAAATGGTTCCCGAACCACAGGTTTGCCATCCCTGCCTTATCTTATACTTCAAGAAGGCAACTCCAAGGAGAGAAGAATAGGTTTCATGAAGACTGACATCATGCTGCTCTCTGAGAACACTTGCAACAAGTAAGTAACTTTGCTTTTTCTGAGGAAAATAAAAATGGCAGTCCTCACAAGTGGAGAATCCTAGCTACAGACTTCCCCGATTTGAAAAAGGGAAAAACAGTGCCAACAAGCACAAATTCTATTTTAGTGGCAACGAGTGTTTTCTTCATATATTTGCTATATGTAGGAACAGCCTAGAAGGAAAATGGGCCCTAG
The DNA here is from genome assembly GCF_901001135.1 of Rhinatrema bivittatum. Classification (NCBI taxonomy): domain Eukaryota; kingdom Metazoa; phylum Chordata; class Amphibia; order Gymnophiona; family Rhinatrematidae; genus Rhinatrema; species Rhinatrema bivittatum. The sequence goes on along the minus strand of NC_042616.1, from coordinate 161,953,181 downwards.
GAGGGATGGATGGATTTGGGTTCTGCACCACAACGAGGTTCTGCAGGACAGATTGGCCAAATCTGCTGTCGCATTCAGAGTCCCTATCCAAACAATAGCGTGATGTGAGTGTACGGAGAGCAATGCACATTGCAGCTATGGAGACCAATCTAAGACGGGCTACCAATGTTGTTATGACTAACTCTATGAGCCTGGATATGACCACCAGATTCGGGCCCATCTGGATGTAACAGAAGGAGATGCAATCTGACAGCTAATTGGAAAGAGTGTGTTTGACAATGGCAATCCCCAATTCATTGGTGTCAAATGAAACAAAAAGCTGGGTAGACACTCTATGGGCTTCAATCTGCTCCAGGTAGAAGATCAAGGCTCTCTTGCATTCCAAACTGGGCAGTGCTTATTCACCTTGGTGGTCATGTAGCCTGGGAAAAAATCTTGGAAGGTGGAATTGACTAGTTCAGGTCAAATTCAGACACTTCCTTAGGCAGAAACTTAGGGTGGTTTTGTGCACTCATCCTCTCATGATAAAACTTAGTATAAGATGGATAAGTCACTAGAGCCTGGAGTTTGCTGGCTTTATGCGCCACAGTCACCGCTATCAAAAATACAGCTTTCCAGGTCAGGAGTTTCAAGTCACAGGAGCAGAGCGGCTCAAAGGGAGTTTTCATCACCTGGGTCAGTACCATGGTTAGGTCCCAAGACACAATGGGAAGCCTGATGTGAGGCTTGAAATGAAGTAAGCTCCACATGAATCAGACAGGCTGTACAGAGATGGGTCTGTCTTCTGCACAGTGATGATTGTCATCAATTCACTAAGATAAACGCTTACTGATATCTTGAGACTCGACTCTAAAAAATGTAGAAGGTAGTCAAGCAGTGTTATTTTTTTTTATCTTTTTTTTTTTTTTGGTAGAGTAAGAAAAAGTATCTAGCGAGTTTTCCTCACACTGCAAGGCAAATCTCCTCCATTTTAGTCCAAAGGTCTTTCTAGTGGAGTCCTTTTTTGAAGCTAAAAGAACATGAAGATTTGGCAATAGATTACATTGCCCAAACAATTTCAGGCTGTTCATAGGTTTAATGGCTTCATCAAGACATCAGTGATATGTTTTTCAACTGAGTTCATGGTCCCCCGACACAGACCTTGTTTCATAAACTGCAATGGGAGGGACCAAAATTTGATAGCAAATCTATAAACAAAAGAATGTAAATCAGTATGGACAAGAAGAAGCAAGTGTATGTAAACTATAATTCTCACAGGACAAGCAGGATGGTTGTCCTCACAAATGGGTGACATCGAGGATGGAGCCCACCACGGAAAACTTCTGTCAAAGTTTAAACAGAACTTTGACTGGCCCCTACTGGGCATGCCCAGCAAGGCACTGACCCTGCAGCCAGCAGGGGTCTCCCTTCAGTCTTCTTTTTTCCGCGCAGCAGTTGCCACGCGGTGAAAGGAGCTCTCTAACCATGTTCCTGACAGGAATTTGGAAATTAATTTCCTAAGAAAATTTGCCCCTCAGGGGTCTCCCTTCGACAAATTTTTTAGTCATCTTACGGAACCCGGTAAGTTTTTTGCCTTCTTCCATCGACTGCCGTCGATTTTGGCCCTTGAGGCCTGTGGGCACTTACCGATCCCCAGCCTAAATTTTGGCTTCCAGCCATGGCAACGGGGTTCCGTCGTTGTCCGGATTGTACCCGGACTATGTCCATCACAGACCCTCACAGGGTTTGTGTAATGTGTTTGGGTAGTGGGCATGATGTCCTGACTTGCACCAAATGTGCCTTAATGACACCCAAGGGTCGCAAAGCCAGGATGGAGAAGATGGGGCTCCTCTTCCATGCACCAACCCCAACGCCATCGATAGCATCGACGTCATCGGAACCGGCACCGTCTAAGTTGTACCATCATCGTCAACCCTCCGGTGACCGTCCGCCATCGATCGCTTCTCGGCCGTCTACTCCCGTCCCTTCCCCGGATGGGCGAGGGGATCGGAAAGAAAAGCACCGCCATCGACGGCATAAGTCTCGGCCTGTCGAGGATCCACAGCCATCGACCTCTGCTCAAGCCGAGCCACCGACAAAGAAGCCGCGAACAGACCGGACGCCCTCCACGTCTCGTTCGCCGGCATCGAGGAAACCCTCACCCTCTCGGGGTGTGGGGGCCGTGATCCCACCGGTTACGGTGGTCCCTCCGGCCCTGCCTCAGCCTCCCTCTCCCGTCGAGCCGGGTATGGTTACCCCTGGTCTCCGGGCAGAACTGGACCGGCTGGTCCAGGAGGCCATCGAGAAAGCGATGAAGAAATTACAACCTCCATCGGCACCGTCTCCGGCACCGGTTCCAGTGCCGCCCCCGGCACCGGCACCGGCTTCGCCACCGAGGAGGGAACCGACCACCGAGCCGTTGATACAAGCACTAGCACCGCTACTGAGCCGCATGGAGGCACTCATAACGGCCCTTCCATCGGTGATTCCAGTGCCATCGACAACACCACCGTCTCAGACTGGTTTCTCATCGGCAGGAGAAACACCGTTTCGAATTCCCCCTTCCGGGGTAGTTCCATCGGTACCTTCGGGTATATCTCCACCGATTTATCCTTCGGCTCCATCGATTCCGCGCCAGGCACCGATTCCATCGGCAGCACCGAAGCCATCGATGCCATTTCTGGTTCCACCTACCGCACCGATTCCACCTCTGTTTCCATCGATGCCTTCAGAGCCTCAGCCAGGTCCATCAGGGCTACAAGCCACACATGATCCCTACGATACCTGGGGTGATGATGATGATACCTCTTCTGACACAGATCTGCCTTCGCCACCATCTCCTACAGAGAGTAGAAAAAGATCTCCTCCTGAGGATCTATCTTTCATTAATTTTGTGAAAGAAATGTCAGAAGTTGTACCTTTTCAACTACAATCTGAAGCTGATGACAGACACCAGATGATGGAACTACTTCAATTTCTGGATGCTCCAAAAATCATCGCTTCCATCCCTATACACCAGGTGTTTTTGGATCTGCTCAAGAAAAACTGGGAATCTCCTTCATCGGTGTCACCAGTTAACAAGAAAGCTGACTCCACATACCTTGTCCAGTCAGCACCAGGTTTCCAAAAACCTCAACTGGATCATCGCTCTGTTGTGGTTGAGTCCGCGCAGAAGAAGGCCAAGCGTCTTAAGCCGCACTCTTCTACCCCACCTACCAGGGACAACAAGTTCCTGGATAGTGTAGGACGGAAAGTGTATCATGGAGCTACGTTGATTTCACGCATAGCTTCATATCAACTTTACATGACTCAATACAACAGAGCCATCTTTAAGCAGATGCAAGACTATGCTGACACGTTGCCGGACCAATACCAACCACAGCTTCAAGCCCTTCTTCACAAGGGATTTGAGGCAGGGAAGCACGAGATTAGGACTGCCTATGACATATTCGATGCTTCCACGAAGGTTTCAGCCACAGCCATCTCAGCCAGACGTTGGGCTTGGTTAAAGTCATCCAACCTTCGCCCAGAAGTCCAAGATCGTCTTGCTGATTTGCCCTGCTTAGGCGACAATTTGTTTGGAGAGCAAATTCAACAGATTGTGGCGGAGTTAAAAGACCACCATGAGACGTTGAAACAACTCTCATCTGTCCCACCTGAGGTGACCTCCAAGCAACCGCAAAAGAAGGACTCTAAGAAGTCGTTCTTTTGACCACGTCGCTACTACCCTCCGTCAACTAGGGCTCGTCCTGCACGGTCCTCTAACAGGCCTCAGCCTCGTCAGCCGAGAAAGCAAAGACCTACTGTAGCCCCACCTCCTGGGCCTACGGCGGGCCTTTGACTTCCCTCTATTGAGCACATGCCATCTCCCTCTTCCACACATCCCTGTGGGGGGTCGACTGTTCCACTTCTTACACCGTTGGAAACAGATCACCTCAGATCAGTGGGTGCTAGCAATTATCGCACAGGGTTACCACCTCAACTTCATAACACTTCCGCCAGACTCCCCGCCCCTTCAGGCATGGAGTCTAACCAGCCATTTCACTCAATTACATCAAGAAGTATCCCTTCTTCTACAATCAAATGCTATAGAACCCGTCCCTCCTTGTCAACAAGGGAAAGGGTTCTATTCCAGATACTTCCTAATACCAAAGAAATCAGGGGGGCTACGTCCAATTCTGGACCTTCGGGCCCTCAACAAGTATCTGCAAAAAGAAAAGTTCAAGATGGTAACCCTGGGCGCCTTGCTCCCTCTGTTGCAAAGGGGGGATTGGCTGTGCTCTCTCGACCTCAAGGACGCTTATACCCACATTGCGATCACACAATCCCATCGCAAATATCTGCGGTTTCTTGTAGGCCACGACCATTATCAATACCGTGTCCTACCTTTCGGTCTGGCTTCTGCCCCACGAGTCTTTACCAAATGTCTCGTAGTGGTAGCAGCATTCCTAAGGAAGGAAGGTGTCCACGTCTACCCCTACCTGGACGATTGGCTAATCAGGGCCTCCTCCCAACACATTGCTCAATCCTCCCTAAAACTGACAATTCAAACACTCCTTTCCTTAGGGTTTCTTGTCAATTACGAGGAATCTTGCTTAGTCCCATCTCAAACCTTATCCTTCATTGGGGCAGACTTGGACACCTTACAGGCAAAGGCTTACCTTCCTCTTCAGAGGGTCCACACCCTAATATCCCTGGCTCGCCAGCTCCAGTCTCAAAACACTGCCACGGCTCGCCAGTTCCTCATTCTCCTAGGACACATGGCATCCTCGGTTCAAGTCACTCCCATGACCCGACTAGCCATGAGAGTAACACAATGGACTCTACGACACCAATGGATTCAAGCTTTTCAGCCTCTGTCCTCCATAGTCACAGTCACACAGGCCCTGCGCCTATCCTTAACCTGGTGGACAACTCAGGTCAACCTCCTTCAGGGCTTACCTTTTCTTCCACCGGATCCGCAAGTAATCCTAACCACCGACGCTTCTCACATCAGTTGGGGAGCCCATGTGGACGAATTACAAACCCAAGGGTTATGGTCCAAAGAGGAAGCCGAACACCAGATAAATTTCCTGGAACTTCGCGCAATCCGCTATGCACTCCGAACTTTCAAATATCATCTATTCCATCAGATAATCTTAATCCAGACGGACAATCAAGTGGCCATGTGGTACATAAACAAGCAGGGAGGCACAGGCTCCTTCCTTCTGTGTCAGGAAGCTGCGCAGATCTGGGCGGAAGCCCTCTCCCACTCCATGTACCTCAGGGCCACTTACCTGCCGGGAGTAGACAATGTATTGGCAGACCAGCTGAGCCGTGTCTTCAAGCCACACGAGTGGTCACTCGATCCTCTGGTAGTGACCTCTCTGTTTCACAAGTGGGGTTTTCCCCGCATAGACCTCTTTGCGTCCCCTCAGAACCACAAAGTGGACGATTACTGCTCTCTCATTCGGAGCCAACACTTTCAGCCGAGAGATGCCTTCTCCCTCAAGTGGACGACAGGTCTGCTTTATGCATTCCCTCCACTTCCTCTTCTGTCAAGGACTCTCGTGAAGCTACGCCAGGACGGAGGAACCATGATCCTGATAGCACCCCACTGGCCACGCCAAGTGTGGTTTCCCATACTCCAGGATCTCTCCATCCGCAGGCACATCCCTCTGGGAACGGATCCGCATCTGCTCACTCAAAACGACGGATGCCTCCTCCATCCCAACCTCCAAGCCTTGTCCCTGACGGCATGGATGTTGAAAGGTTAGTCCTTCAGCTTTTTTAACCTTTCGGATTCGGTTTCTCGTGTCCTGATAGCTTCACGAAAGCCCTCTACCAGAAGATCCTATTCATATAAATGGAAAAGGTACACATCATGGTGCACTTCTCAGTCCCTTGATCCCCTTTCCTGTCCAATCTCTAAGTTCTTGGACTATTTATGGCACCTATCAGAATCCGGTCTAAAGACCTCTTCCATTAGGATGCATGTCAGTGCGGTAGCCGCCTTCCATAAAGGTGTACAGGGTGTCCCTATTTCAGTACAACCCCTGGTAACACGTTTTCTTAAAGGCTTGCTCCATCTGAAGCCACCCTTACGTCCTCCGGCCCCATCTTGGGACCTTAATCTGGTTCTTGGTCGTCTAATGAAACCTCCTTTCGAACCTCTCCACTCCTGTGAATTAAAGTATCTCACATGGAAAGTGTTATTCCTTTTGGCTATCACTTCAGCTCGCAGGGTTAGTGAATTGCAGGCCCTAGTTACCTATCCGCCTTACACTAAGCTCCTGCAGGACCGGGCGGTACTCCGCACTCACCCTAAATTTTTACCTAAGGTAGTTTCTGAGTTTCATATTAATCAATCCATCATACTACCTATCTTTTTTCCCAGGCCCCACTCCAACTCCGGGGAACAGACTCTGCATACCCTAGACTGCAAACGAGCTCTAGCTTTTTATCTAGACCGTACAGTTGCTCACAGGAAGAGCACTCAATTATTTGTCTCTTTCCATCCTAACAAGTTAGGACATCCTGTGGGTAAGCAGGCTCTTTCCTCCTGGTTGGCGGACTGCATTTCTTTTTGCTATCAGCAAGCTGGCATTCCTTTTCAAGACCGTGTGAAAGCACACTCTGTGAGGGCCATGGCGACGTCAGTGGCACACCTTCGATCGGTGCCGCTTCCTGACATCTGCAAAGCTGCAACCTGGAGTTCTCTCCATACCTTTGCAGCCCACTATTGTTTGGACAAAGCTGGAAGACAGGACTCCATCTTCGGCCAATCTGTCTTGCGTAACCTTTTTCCAACATGATGTACCAACACCCTTCCACCTTCCCGGTAGGGTGCGGATGCCCTTTACCAAATTCCACCCCAGTTGTTGTGCCTGTTGCACGTCATTGGGTGCATTTGGTGCAAGTCAGGACATCCTCAGCTCGGTACTCACCCATTTGTGAGGACAACCATCCTGCTTGTCCTGTGAGAAAGCAAATGTTGCTTACCTGATGTAACAGGTGTTCTCACAGGACAGCAGGATGTTAGTCCTCACGAAACCCGCCCGCCACCCCGCGGTGTTGGGTTTGTTTTGTTTTACTTTTTAGGCACTGCCTGTAGCTTTGAAAATCAGACTGAAGGGAGACCCCTGCTGGCTGCAGGGTCAGTGCCTTGCTGGGCATGCCCAGTAGGGGCCAGTCAAAGTTCTGTTTAAACTTTGACAGAAGTTTTCCGTGGTGGGCTCCATCCTCGATGTCACCCATTTGTGAGGACTAACATCCTGCTGTCCTGTGAGAACACCTGTTACATCAGGTAAGCAACATTTGCTATTTCAGAAAATTAAAATGTGTACAGGCAAAGCTCAAACATAAAATCTCAACTTGATAGCATTAAATAGGTACATAGAACAGCATGCCAAATAGACACTTATGGTAGCCAGTGTTAAATAGGCTCAAAAGACATGCCAAAAGTGAAGTTACATGATTGATTACTGTAAACACAAAAGGTCTGGGAGTAAAAGTGACATCATAGCCTATGTGGCAACTGGTTAACTACATCATGTGTCAAAACAAAACATATAAAAACTGAACATACAAAATCAAACCCAGAAAAAGTAAACAAAAGAGTTAAATGCTGAATATTAAAGATTAACAACTGCTAGTGAGGCATGGGTTGAAAGGGGAGAGGGAGAGGAGTGGGGATGGCTGTAGAGGCAATAGGAAAATAGACACAGCAAAAATAGACAGACCAGTCAATTTCTAGGTTCAAACCATGAGGAGATGCTGTATTCATCTCTGTTTGTGTTGTAGGAGGTAGCGTGAATGATCCCTGCCACAGGAAGGGTGGGTACAGACTTTAATGATGAAAAAATGATCAATGGGAACATGGCATGAACCTAACCCAATGCAAGACCAATGGGATATTTTTTCTACCCAAACGTAAACAAGAGCTGTGTTCATATATATACATATCATGTGGGATGTCTTCCGACATAGAGCAAATTGCAAGGGCATAGGACTTACTCCTCTAGTAGAATAATCTGAGGAAAATCACAGATGGTATGAGAGACCTGAGGTAGGGTGAGTGAAGACTGACAGAGTAAGCGAAAAGGCCCAAGCCATGCAGTGGCCCAATGATGTATGTCCAGAATGTAGAGTAGGAGCAGTGCGAGGTAGCCGTTGTTCGGAGGAGGTCAAAAAATCTCGAAGGTTGCGTTCAAGGCGAAATTCAAACCGGAGGTGTTTGCAAAAACTCAGTATCAGATTTAAACAGGCCCAGTAGTGACATGTTATTACTTATGGAATGACAAGCTGGAGAATAGGGCAGTATACAGGTTAAAGTGTCTTGAGTCAAATGAAGTATTTCAAAAATAACAGGTCACGGTTAATGTATAGTGCACATTTAAAGGCACATTTGATAACAGAATAAGGATAACCCCGACTCAAAAAATTATTAAATAGCTGCTGAGCTTGTAGTAGAAATTTGGCGCAGGTAGAACCCAATCTCCAGAGATGAAAAAATTGGCCCACCAGAATGTTGTTCCGAAACGGGCACGAGTGACAACTCGTGTAAGCAAATAGAGTATTTTTGTCAGTGGTTTTTAAAAAAAAAAATAATAGTAAAAAAGCAATATCCCTAATAGAGACTAGAATGTCTTAAAAAAAAAAAAAAGACACATCATGACAGTCAATATGTGCAGAGAACCATAGGTGAAGATTGCAGGAATTAAGCCAGTCAAGGAAAGAAAGCAATTGAACAATTATACCAGACCAAAGCATAAACACATTGGCAATATATCACAGATGGTATGAGAGACCTGAGGTAGGGTGAGTGAAGACTGACAGAGTAAGCGAAAAGGCCCAAGCCATGCAGTGGCCCAATGCTACTGCTGAGTCCACGTCCACGGACGCGGACTCAGCCGTAGCTTCCTGGACCAACATCACCAAAAAAGTGGCCGATACTACCTGCCCAACTATCAACAAAGTCTCTCAAGCAAACAAAGACAACAAAAAACCGTGGTACACTCCAAAACTAAAATCCACAAAACAAGAACTCAGAAAAAAAGAACAGCTTTGGCGCAAAAACCCATCAACTGCCAACCTCACAGCATTTAAGTCTGTGATGCACCAATACAGAATCTCCATCCTCCAAGCAAAAAGAGACTTTTACTCACAAAAAATCCACCACTTTCTCTTTGACCCCAAGGCACTTTTTTCCTTAGTTTTGTCCCTCACTAAACCCCCATGACGTCTATACCAGATGATAAAGCTGCAAGTAAAGTAGAGCAACTTTCTACCTACTTCAAGAACAAGATCCCGAACCTATTAACTCAGGCCAAGGAAAACAAAGATACTATGCCTTCAATACCCTTAGCTGACATTCCGCTACAAAAGACAAGCCTTGAGGAATTTGAGCTGACCTCATCTTTAGAGATCGAAAACATCCTAAAAAAACTTAAACCTGCTTCCCATCCGCAGGACACCATCCCAACTAACCTCCTCTTCACCTGCTCTAAAACCATCTCCAAACCTATCGCCCAATAGCAAATCTGCCCCTCATCGCAAAAATCATGGAAAGAATTGTAAATAAACAACTAACAGAATACTTGAACACCAACAACATTCTTTACTCTTCGCAATTCGGTTTCCGCCAATCTCGAATTACAGAAGCTCTTCTAATCTCGTTAACGGACTCCATCCTACTGAACCTTGAAAAAAGACAACCTTGTCTACTCATCCTCCTTGACCTAACAGCAGCATTTGACACGGTCAATCATAATACACTGGTAGATCGTCTGTCAGACATTGGCATCAGAGGCGTCGCCCTCGCCTGGTTCAAATCTTTCCTTCAGAACAGGCATTATAAGGTTAAGATCAACAGGGAGGAATCTCAACCAATCAACTGCAACCTGGGAGTCCCACAAGGCTTTTCTCTTTCTCCAACCTTATTCAACATATACATGCTTCCACTCTGCCAGCTCCTCAAGCTAAACCTTATCCACTATTTATACGCTGACGATGTCCAGATTCTGATTCCAGTTACGGATTCACTTCATAAAACTGGACTACTGGAACTCATGCCTACAAGCCATCAACAACCTGCTGACAAGTCTCAATTTGATTCTTAATCAAAACAAGACAGAGTACCTTCTCATTTCCCAAGACGGAAACCACACACAACCTGTCACAAACCTGGCCTACCAATCAATCTTATCTCCACAAGTCAGAAACCTGGGAGTCATACTAGATAACCAAATGAATTACAGATCTTTCATCAACAACATCGTAAAGAATGGATTTTTCAAACTACAAGTCTTAAAAAGATTGAGACCCCTCCTCCATTTTCAAGATTTCCGATCAGTTCTACAAGCAATCATTCTCACTAAAATAGACTACTGCAATTCACTACTACTTGGCCTCCCTGCTAACTCCACAAAACCACTACAGATGGTGCAAAACACTACAGCAAGGATTCAAACCAAGACTAACAAAAGAGACCACATATCACCCATCTTGAAAAACCTACATTGGCTTCCTATCAAATTCAGAATACTTTTCAAAGCACTCTCATTAATCCACAAGGCAACACATAACATCGCCCCACTCGAGCTCAAGATCCCTCTTCAACCCCACACCTCCGCCAGACCAGTGAGACAAGCATACAGAAACAATCTACAGGTCCCACCGATGAAGACAGCATTACGTAAAAGAGCTTTCTCACAGGACAAGCAGGATGGTTGTCCTCACAAATGGGTGACATCGAGGATGGAGCCCAACCACGGAAAACTTCTGTCAGAGTTTCAGGAACTTTGACTGGCCCCTACTGGGCATGCCCAGCACGGCACTAACCCTGCAGCCAGCAGGGGTCTCCCTTCAGTCTTCTTTTTTCTGCGCAGCAGTAGCCACGCGGTTAAGGAGCTCTTTCCACATTCCTGACAGGAATTTCTTCAATTAATTTCTTGAAGAAAAATTTGCCCCTCAGGGGTCTCCTCTCTTCAAATTTTTCCTCCGCGGTACTTCGGTAAGTTTTTGCCATCATTTTTGTCGACTACCGTCGAGTTTGGCCCTCGAGGCCTGTTGGCAGTCGACCGTCCCGCGGCTAAATTTTTGGCCTATGGCCATGGCGTCGGGGTTCAGTCGGTGCCCGGACCGTACACGTACTATGTCCATCACAGACCCACATAGAGTCTGTGTTTTGTGTTTAGGGAGTGAGCACGATGTCCTGACTTGCACCAACTGTGCCCTAATGACACCAAAAGGTCGCAAAGCCAGAATGGAGAAAATGGGACTCCTTTTCCATGCCCACACTCCGATGCCATCGATTGCATCGACGTCATCGGAACCGGCACCGTTGAAGTTTCACCATCGTCGACAGCCTCCCGGTGACCGCCTGCCATCGACGTCTCCGCGGCCATAGACTCCCGTCCCTTCCCCCGAAGATCGCGGGGATTGGAGAGAGAAACATCGCCATCGACGTCACAAGTCTCGGACCGTCGAGGAATCGAAGTCATCGACCTCAGTACTGTCCGAGCCTCCTCCGAAGAAGTCTCAACCAGAAGTGGCACCGTCCACTCCTGTCTCGCAGACACCAAGGCAACCCTCACCCCTTCGGGGTTTGGGAGCCGCGACTCCACTGGTGACGGTGGTCCCTCCGGCTCAGCCTCAGCCTCCCTCTCCCGTGGAGCCGGGTATTGTTACCCCAGGTCTCCGGGTAGAACTGGACCGCCTGGTCCAGGAGGCCATCGACAAGGCGATGCAACGGTTCCAGACTCCTCCGGCACCGAGAGTGGAACCGGTCACCGACCCGATTCCAGCAGCACTGGCACCGCTGCTTGCCCGGATGGAAGCGCTTATGACTGCCCTTCCCCCGGTGATACCAGGGTCTCCGACACCTATCTCATCAAGTGGAGAAACACCGTACCGAATTCCCCCTTCGGGGGTAGTACCATCGGTACCATGTCCCTTGCCACCGATACATTCCACGGGGGCGATACGCACATCAGCTTCATTGAGAATTTCGATGACGGCACCCATACCTTCGATGCCGACACCGATTCCTTCGATGCCGGCGCCGGCACCGATGCCATAGAGGACCTTCTCGATACCCCCGACAATTCCTTCGAGTTTCTCGGAGCCTCAGCCGGGGCCTTCGGGTATCCAACCCCCTCATGGTCCTACAGGTCAGCAACCTAATCCTTACGACACCTGGGGTGATGATACCTCCACAGACACCGATGATTTGCCTTCACCACCCTCTCCTGCGGGGAGTAGAAAGCGTTCTCCTCCTGAGGACCTCTCTTTCATAAATTTCATGAAGGAAATGTCTGAGTTGGTCCCTTTTCAGCTTCAATCAGAACAAGATGACAGGCACCAGATGATGGAGTTGCTCCAATTCTTGGATGCCCCTAAAGTCATCACTTCTATTCCAATTCATCAGGTTTTTCTGGACCTTCTAAAAAAGAATTGGGAATCTCCTGGATCTGTTGCTCCAGTAAACAAAAAAGCTGACTCTACCTATCTTGTACAGTCAGCACCTGGCTTTCAGAAACCTCAGCTAGACCACCACTCTGTTGTGGTAGAATCAGCTCAAAAGAACGCTAAAAGAATAAAGCCACATTCTTCCATACCTCCTACTAAGGAAAATAAATTCCTAGATAGTATAGGTAGGAAAGTATACCAAGGAGCCATGCTAACTTCAAGAATAGCCTCTTATCAGCTATATATGACCCAATACAATAGGGTCATTCTTAAACAGATACAGGAATACTCAGATACCTTACCAGAGCAGTTCCAGCCACAACTTCAATCCCTACTAAATAAAGGGTTTGAAGCTGGGAAACATGAGATAAGAACAGCTTACGACGTCTTTGATGCTTCCACCAGACTTTCTGCTACGGCCATCTCTGCAAGATGCTGGGCTTGGCTAAAGTCATCTGACCTTCGTCCGGAGGTTCAGGACAGGCTCTCTGACTTGCCCTGTCTAGGGGATAATTTGTTTGGTGAGCAAATTCAGCAAATTGTTGCTGAATTGAAGGATCATCATGAGACACTTAAACAGCTCTTATCCATTCCTTCTGACTTACCTTCTAAACAGCCATTCAAGAAGGACCCATAAAAGTCCTTCTTCCGTCCACGGAAGTATTATCCCCCACAAACCAAGTCTAGGTCTGCGAGGCCATACCATAAATCTCAGCCTTGCCAGTCTCGAAAACAAAAGCCCGCAGCAGCTCCACAACCTGGCCCTGCATCGGGTTTTTGACTTTCACTTAGAGAGCAGTTGCCAAATCCCTCTTCCAACCATACCAGTAGGAGGTCGGTTAAGCCACTTTCTAGAAAAATGGCATCATATCACCACAGATCAATGGGTGATAGCGATAATTGCACACTGTTACCACCTCAACTTCCTGACTCTCCCTTCGGACTCCCCACCCATGCAGGCGTGGGGACTCACCGATCACTCTGTTCTTCTCGAGCAGGAAGTTTCCCTTCTCCTCCAGTCAAACGCTATAGAACCCGTTCCTCCCTCACAACAAGGACTAGGGTTCTACTCCAGGTACTTTCTGATCCCAAAAAAGTCAGGAGGACTTCGGCCAATCCTGGACCTACGGGCTCTCAACAAGTACCTTCACAGAGAGAAGTTCAAGATGGTAACCCTGGGCTCGCTTCTCCCTCTGCTGCAAAGAGGGGACTGGCTCTGCTCTCTAGACCTAAAAGATGCCTATACTCACATTGCGATAACTCAACCTCATCGCAAATACCTCTGTTTTTTAGTAGGCCGAAATCACTATCAATACCGAGTGCTCCCTTTCGGCCTGGCATCCGCACTACGAGTTTTCACCAAATGCCTCGTGGTGGTTGCAGCTTTTCTCAGGAAGGAAGGTGTCCACGTCTACCCCTATCTGGACGATTGGTTAATCAGGGCCCCAACCCAGCAAATCGCTCGGTCCTCCCTGACCCTGACAATTCAAACACTACTTTCTCTAGGGTTTCTTGTCAATTACGAGAAATCCTACTTAATCCCATCTCAAACCTTATCCTTCATTGGGGCAGACTTGGATACCTTACAGGCAAAAGCCTTCCTTCCTCATCAACGAGTCCAAATCCTTGTGTCCCTAGCTTGCCAGTTGCAGTCTCAACCCACAGCAACAGCTCGACAATTCCTCATTCTCCTTGGACACATGGCCTCCTCAGTTTATGTGACTCCCATGGCCCGCCTGGCCATGAGAGTCATTCAATGGACTCTGAGATCACAATGGATCCAAGCTGTTCAGCCTCTGTCCTCCATTGTTCGCATCACCGATGCACTCCGTCTGTCTCTTGTCTTGGTGGAAAACTCAATCCAACCTCCTACAGGGCTTGCCTTTTCACCCACCAGATCCTCAAATAATTCTCACAACCGACGCTTCCAACGTCGGTTGGGGAGCTCATGTAAACAATTTACAAACCCAAGGATTCTGGTCTCCAGAGGAAGCCAAACACCAGATCAACTTCCTGGAACTTCGAGCAATACGACATGCTCTCAGGACTTTTCAAGATTGCCTATCGAACCACGTAATCTTGATTCAGACGGACAACCAAGTGGCCATGTGGTACATAAACAAGCAGGGGGCACAGGTTCCTTTCTTTTGTGCCAGGAAGCTGCGCAGATTTGGGCAGAAGCCCTCTCCCGCTCCATGTACCTCAGAGCCACCTACTTGCCGGGAGTAGACAATATCTTGGCAGACAAGCTGAGTCGTGTCTTCCATCCACACGAGTGGTCCCTCAATCCCTTGGTAGCAACCACTCTGTTCCAACAATGGGGTTATCCCCACATAGACCTCTTTGGGTCCCCTCAGAATCACAAAGTGGACAATTACTGCTCTCTCATTCGGAGCCAGTACTCTCAGCCCAGGGATGCATTCTCCCTCACGTGGACAACTGGTCTGCTTTATGCATTCCCTCCACTTCCTCTTCTGTCGAAGACTCTCGTGAAGCTCCGTCAGGACAGGGGAACCATGATCCTGATAGCTCCCCACTGGCCATGCCAAGTGTGGTTTCCCATACTCCAGGATCTCTCCATCTGCAGGCACATTCCTCTGGGACAGGACCCGCATCTGGTCACTCAAAACGACGGATGCCTCCTCCATCCCAACCTCCAAGCCTTGTCCCTGATGGCATGGATGTTGAAAGGTTAGTCCTTCAACCATTTAACCTTTCGGATTCAGTTTCTCGTGTCCTGATCGCTTCACGAAAGTCTTCCACAAGAAAATCTTATTCATACAAATGGAAAAGGTATACATCATGGTGCACTTCTCAGTCCCTTGATCCCCTTTCCTGTCCAGTTTCCAAATTCTTGGACTATCTCTGGCTTTTATCAGAATCAGGTCTAAAGACCTCTTCCATTAGAATGCATGTCAGTGCGGTAGCCGCCTTCCATAAAGGTATCGTGGGTGTCCCTATTTCAGTGCAACCCCTTGTAACACGCTTTCTTAAAGGCTTGCGCCATTTGAAGCCACCTTTACGTCCTCCAGCCCCATCTTGGGACCTTAATTTGGTTCTTGGTCGCCTTATCAAACCACCTTTCGAACCTCTTCACTCCTGTGACCTAAAATATCGCACATGGAAAATGTTATTCCTTTTGGCTATCACTGCGGCTCGCAGGGTTAGTGAACTACAGGCCTTAGTTACCTATCCGCCTTACACTAAACTCCGGGCGGACCTGCAGGACCGGGCGGTACTCCGCACTCACCCTATGTTTTTGCCAAGACCGTGTTAAAGCACATTCTGTGAGGGCCATGGCAACTTCAGTAGCACACCTTCGATTGGTGCCGCTTCCTGACATCTGCAAGGCTGCCACCTGGAGTTCCCTCCATATATTTGCAACCCATTATTGCCTGGACAAAGCTGGAAGACAGGATTCCATCTTCGGCCAGTCTGTCTTGCGTAACCTTTTTCCAGCATAAGGTACCAACACCCTTCCACCTTCCCGGTAGGGTGCGGATGCCCTCTACCAAATTACACCCCAGTTGTTGTGCCTGTTGCACGCCGTTGGGTACATTTGGTGCACGATAGGACATCCTCAGCTCGGTACTCACCCATTTGTGAGGACAACCATCCTGCTTGTCCTGTGAGAAAGCAAATGTTGCTTATCTGATGTAACAGGTGTTCTCACAGGACAGCAGGATGTTAGTCCTCACGAAACCCACCCACCACCCAGCGGTGTTGGGTTCATTTTTTTATTATGTTATTTTTCGGCACTGCCTGTAGCTTTGAAACAAGACTGAAGGGAGACCCCTGCTGGCTGCAGGGTTAGTGCCATGCTGGGCATGCCCAGTAGGGGCCAGTCAAAGTTCCTGAAACTTTGACAGAAGTTTTCCGTGGTTGGGCTCCATCCTCAATGTCACCCATTTGTGAGGACTAACATCCTGCTGTCCTGTGAGAACACCTGTTACATCAGGTAAGCAACATTTGCTATATATATATATATATATTTTGACTGAGACAGATGCCAATGCTTCTTGGCCTTTGCCTGATGCTCAGCATTGGAACTCCTGGAACCGAAAAGGCTGATTCTCATGTAGGAGGAGACAGATGATGGCGACAAAAGTAGGGGGGGATTAGGTAGGGGAAGGTGGGAGGAGGCCGGAGGGAACGGGCAGCGCGTGCAGGGCTCAGTGCGCACAAGTTGCACAAATGTGCACCCCCTTGCGTGCGCCGACCCCGGATTTTATAAGATACGCGTGGCTATGCACATATCTTATAAAATCCGGCGTACTTTTGTTTGCGCCTGGTGCACGAACAAAAGTACGCGCGGGCGCACTTTTAGAAAATCTACCCCTATTTGTTTCCTTCTGGTTTTAATGTGTGCTGTCATCTCAAATTATGTAATATTTAGTCAGTTTTGTGTATCCCAATTTCACGTGTCTAAAACCAAGCAAGTGAATACCATGCTGTTTGAGCATGTGAATAATGAAGCAGTCAATGAGATGGACGAATTAAAGATCTGCATATAGTTAAATTCTTACCTGGCCTGAGAATTCTGTTGGGATTGGGCATATCATTGGCCAGAATTGTCCCTTGTAAATTGTAATTGAACAGTAATTCAATTATTTTTAGTTCCACATTGTACTCTGTTTTGAAGATTAGAAGACTTTATTTAGTTTAGCTTTATTAAAATGGTATGTGCTACATCACTAGTTTTGAAACCGGTAAATAATATGAATACATATTTTTTTTTTAAAAACAAAGCAACAACAAGATCAAAATAAACAGGTTAAAGACATTATTTCTATACCTTCTGCAAATTTAACAAATATCTTTTCGCCAACAGGAATTTTCAAAATGCAAAAGCCTCCTTAAAAAAAGAAGGGTTTTCAAATCCTTTTCAAATGATTTTTGACATGGTAGTATCTGGAGAAAATTCCAATAGATTGGCCCTGCTACAGAAAAAGCTCTTGCCTCCTGGATTCTCTTTTACACATCAAAATCCTTAATTTTACCTTATATCTCCTGTATTTGCCTTCTTGGAGTATATGTCGGTGAAAGATCAAGATATAACCTCCTTTTTCACCAAATCTTCTTTTCTATAGCTTTCAAGCATAAGTGTATGCATTAAGGTCTTGGTTTTGAATGAAAACTACTTTCTCATATTGACTTTCAACTGCAAGTTATGCTATTTTGTGTGCTTGCCTTTTAGAACTGTAGATTTGCTCACTGCTTCTGTCTTGTAACTTTATTTTAATAGAAATGTATGCTGATTGCAGATAACTGTCAAGTCATTAAACATTCAATGAAAATGTTTATTCTGCAGTTATGTTGCTGACCACTAATTCTGATAACTTAATTGTGTTTATTTGTTCTTTGCTCTTAAGAATATATTTTTTCCTTAAGCAACATCACTGCATTACAAGCCAGGCATGTGCATAGCAACTGCATTCATTGTAAATTGTTTGCCAGATATCTGTATATTTGTAAAATGGCCAGTTTGAATAATTAAAAATTAGATAAATTCTCCAGTTAATATATGAAAGTAAAAAAATGAGAGAAGAAAAAATTATTTAGAACATTGAAGCTTAATATTTTAGCTTGCTGTGTGTGTTTTATGTTTTATTGCTGTGCGTAGTGCTGAAAAGTGTCTTTTATGTGTAGCTGCCTTGGCTGCAGAGGAGCTTGGCTTTGAGCGATTTCATGCATTAATTCAGTAAGTAACATATAGCATTTAAAATGAGTTATGTAGTTTAATTTTTCATATCCAGTTGTACTGTAAAGGGGAATGTGAAATAAGAAACTTTAGGGATAGATATTGGAAGTGAGTGCGTGGAGATATATATATATATATATATATATATATATATATATATATATATATATATATATATGTATGTGTGTGTGTGTGTGTGTGTGCAGGCACACATTTTATAAATATACATTTTTAAACAAATTATAAAGAAATATGTTGTGCACTTCTTAATTGACCTGAAATAAGATAGTTGCCATGAATTACAGAAACAGTGAATCTGTCAGCAGATAATGCCCATCTAATCTGCCCAATTTACTTGCCTTTGAAGGGACATAGATCAGCTGTGGTCCATGTCCAAGTGTATAGGAGAAGCACCAACATTTTGTATTCCAGTTAAATGCTTTCTTGATACCGTAGCTGTTCTGGTCTAACATTTTCAAGAAAAATGTTTGACAAAACTAGAAAGAAAAAAAGGAAATTTATAAAATGTTTTTGTTATAATTTTTCTGCCCAGGTTTATGCAAATGTGTTACTTTTATTATTGAAAAAGTTGTGTTCTCTATGGGCAATCAGGATAAGCTCAGCCACACAAGTGTAGGTGATATCATCCGATGGCACAAATACAGAAAAACTCTTGCGGATTTTAGTAAGCCTGAAAATGTCTTTCTGGGAATGTGTGGACCTTCCTGTCTAGCTGCCTGCCCATCCAAGTCTCCTCAGTTTTTCCTTTCCGTTCCTTATTTATGTAATTTATCCCAGTACAAGCAGGATGCTAGTCCTCACATATGGGTGACATCACTGATGGAGCCCTATCCTGGAAAACTTTCTGTCAAAGTTTCTAGAAACTTTTGACTGGCACACTGAGCCCACTGAGCATGCCCAGCATGCCATGATCCCTTGAGCCACAGGAGTCTCCCTTCAGTCTTCGTTTTTCTGCGCTGCAGTTAGCATCGCAGAGGAGCCCTGTGTGAACGTCTTCACACAAACTTGTGTATAAAACAAATTAAAATCCCTCATTTCTCATTCCCCACGTGGGGGTCTCTCTTCGCCCACCGGCCGGTGAGTAAAGTTTTTCTTCCGACTTGATTCGAGTTTAACAATTTTTTGGTCAGAAAGCCATCGATGGCTGTCCTGGTTTTATTATGGCCACAGGTTTTAAAAAATGCCCTAACTGTAATCTAACTATGTCGATTACTGATCCACACCTTGTGTGTGTCTTATGTTTAGGGCAGTCCCATGATGTTTTTTCGTGCCCAAAATGTGCGGAAATGACCGCCAAAGGAAGAAAGGCATGACAAGAAAAAATGGAGCATCTTTTCCACATCCAGTTAATACCTTCTACGTTGACACAATTGTCTCCAGCTAGAGTATCGAAACGCTTAAGTTATCCGAAAACGTCAAGTAGAGGACTCGGGAGATCGGTTATCTCCAATCCCATCTGCGGCATCGACAAAATCAACATCCGGGCTTGAAAAAGCCACCAAACATCGTCTAAAGCATCAACATCTGCATTGGCACACCACGATTCCGGAGGCTTTGTTATCACCGGAACAACCAGTAGCCAAAAGACCTCGTCCACAAGAGCTACCGAGACCTGCTACCCCAAGGTGTTCTCCACCTCTAGAGGGGCCGGGCATCGAGCCACCACAGGGCCCTGTGGTAGAGCCGATGACACCTTCACTGCCTCCACCTATAGCTGCTCTGACTTTACCAGCTATAGCGGAGGAACTGAGTGGATTCATCCGCCAGGCAGTGCGAGAAGCACTTCAGGACTTACATCCATCGACACCGATGACTCCTCCAATGCCGGTGCCCTCTCCGAAGCCGACACCATTGTCGATGTCGATGCCATCACCAAGGCCAGTACCATCACCATTCCCGGTGCCGGTGCCTGTACCACTACCAGGGACCCCAATACTACCAGATATATCTATTTTTCAACCACTAATGGCAAAACTCGATGCCCTCATCGGTGCTATACCATTACAACCTGTCTCTACTAAACCAGCATGTATGGACGATACTTCTGGTATGTCCCCACTGTCTGAAACTCAGCCAGGACCTTCAGGACTGTCCAGACCAATTATACCAGCCTCTCCATCGATCCCAATTTTCTTACCACAAAAACCATTGATGCCACCGAGGCCTTCTCCTACTTCTCTTTCCAAGCATACACCATATGACTCCTGGGAGGATAGAGACGCTGATTCCTCGTCAGAAAGTTTTATGTCTGAACCATCTCCTGAAGGAAGAAAAAAGGACTTATCTTTCACCACTTTTATAAAAAAACATGGCAGACGCTATTCCTTTTAAATTAGTGTCTGACTAGGATACGAGACAGCAAACCTTAGAGGTTCTTCAATTTGTAGATTCCCCCCCTAAGGAAGTGTTAGCTATCCCTATTCATGAGGTCCTGGTGGAGCTACAACACAGATTGTGGGAACATCCATGTTCAGTTCTACCAGTAAATAGAAGGATGGATACCACCTATCTAGTACAGCATATCCCTGGCTATCAAAGAGCACAACTACCACACCAATCAGTAGTGGTCGAATCAGCTCAGAAAAAAATCTAAAAGAGTACGGCCTCATTCATCCACCCCGCCAAGGAAAGAACACAGATTCTTGGACACTCTAGGAAGAAAAGTTTTCCAAGGATCAATGCTTAATTCCAGGATAGCATCTTACCAACTTTACATGACGCAATACCAGAGAAATCTCTGGAAACAAATGCAACAACTTCCTGAATCCCTGCCTCAGCAGTATCAGGACTCAGCTAATGCAATTATCCACAAAGGATTAGAAGCAGGAAAACATGAGGTTCGTGCTGCAAACAACAGTTTCGAAACTTCCTCAAGAGTGGCAGCTACTGGGATCAGTGCATGCCTTTGGGTCTGGCTTAAAGCCTCTGACCTCAGGCCTGAGGTCCGAGACAAGTTGGTAGATTTACCTTGTGTGGTCGATAACCTTTTTGGATCAAAAGTGCAAGACAAAGGGCCTCATTTTCCAATATCGCATTGGTAACGCAGTAGGGGGCGTTACCAATGCAAATGAGGCTTCTTTCGTGCAGTGGGGAAACATCGCCGCACGCGATGTTTTCGCCATTTGCGAAAACATTAGCGCAATTCACGATGTTTTCCCAGTGTGCGATGATTCTTTGGGTGTTTCATCGCAGTGCACGATATTTGCCGGTTTTTCATCGCGGGTCACGATAGTTCCAGACAGCCTGTTTCAGGCTCGGGAGGGGGGGAGGGAGGGAGAGAGAGCGAGCCTTACTATAGTGCCTATGCCCTAGACAGGTATTTTAACCCCTATGGGAGGGCCACCTACTAACTCGGGGTGGGGATTAGGTATGAGCGTCGGGGGTTGGGGGCCACTTTCGCATTCCACATGAGACCTACGGAAAGAACAGTGGTCTCTAGTGAAGATTTGCTGGCCGTCGGAGTGAGGAAACTCACTCCAAGAAGAGATTTGGGCTACGTTCTCTCCACCTAGCTTGTTGTTGCCTAGGTAGAGTGTCCAGCAAGCTAGGTGGAGAGAACGTTGCCCAAATCTCCTCTTGGAGTGAGTTTCCTCACTCCGGCCAGCAAATCTTCACTAGAGACCACTGTTCTTTCCGTAGGTCTCATGTGGAATGCGAAAGTGGCCCCCAACCCCCGACAGTCATACCTAATCCCCACCCCGAGTTAGTAGGTGGCCCTCCCATAGGGGTTAAAATACCTGTCTAGGGCATAGGCACTATAGTAAGTCTCTCTCTCTCTCTCTCTCTCTCTCTCTCTCTCTCTCTCTCTCTCTCTCTCTCTCTCTCTCTCTCTCTCTCTCCCCCCCCCCCCCCCCCCCCCCCCTGAAACAGGCTGTCTGGAACTATCGTGGACCGCGATAACCCTTTACTTGCCGGTAGCGCAGTCCGTAACGCAAATTTGAGGGTTGTAGTTATTCTCACAGGACAAGCAGGATGGTAGTCCTCACAAATGGGTGACATCGAGGATGGAGCCCTGTACGGAAAACTTTTCTGTCAAAGTTTCAACAAGCTTTGACTGACACTAGCACACTGGGTGCACTGAGCATGCCCAGCCTGCAATTATCCCTGTGAGCCACAGGTGTCTCCCTCAGTCTTCTTTTTTCCGCTCTGCAGTCAGCATAGCGGTTGGAGCTCTGTGAGGATTTTTTAACTAATTACCTCATGGAAACACTTAACTTTTCACTTCAAAAAACACTTTTCCCTGCACAGGTCTCCCTCCGCGTACGTTTTTACGACGCTCGGTGAGTACTAATTCTTATTTTTCGGTCGGTTTCTGTCACTATCTTAAGGCTGTTAACTGACTGAAGCCTTCCCTTCCCCCATTTTTCAGTTAGCTTTAAACAGCTTGCGAGTATCTCTGTGACACTCTGCTTGCTTATGCTAGTGGGGTAGGGATTTTTTCCTTAACTTTAGGACCTCTGTAGCTTCAAGTCCTTCGTTCCCTGGTACCCTCACGCAGTCGATACCCTATCGCTACACCGGGACCCTCCTAAACCGCCCTGGGCTTTTATATGTCATCAGTGCCCCTCCCCCCACGGTGCCCTGATGCCTTTATCCATGTTTTTTGCTTTTCAGTGCTACCAGGCTTTTTCCTCCTACGCACTGTTTTTTTCCTTGGGCTTCCTCTGTGCCGTCCCTACCCGGATGCATGCCATTGACGCACACGCTGTTAGTCACTGCCATGCATACTCGGGTCGCCGCCACCGCTGCCCGAGACACTTTTTAACGATCCCAGGGTCACTTCATCGATGCCACCCCCCCTTTTGGGGATGCCATCGATGCCCCATCCTCCCCACCGATGTCCAGCCCTTTTCCATCGGTGGGCATCGGTGCCACATCGATTCGTCGGTGGGCATCGATGCCGGATGGTCCCCATCGGTGGACATCGGTGCCGGATGGTCCCATCGGTGGACATCGGTGCCGGATGGTCCCCATCGATGGACATCGGTGCCGGATGGCTTGTCCGTCGATGGCATTGGTGCTGGATGGCCGTCCGTCGATGGCATCGGTGCCAGGTCCTTTTGCATCGATGGACACCGATGCCCAGGTGTTTCATCCATGGGCATCTGTTAGAATGCATCCATCGAGGGCAGTCGATGCCAGGCTGCTCCCATCGGTGAAATTCGATGCCCAGGTGGGTCCCATCGGTGGGTATCCATGCCGGCTCGATTCCGTGGATGGGCGTTGATGCCAATGCCAGCCTTATGGCTGGCATCGATGCCCATGCCGATTCCAGGACTGGCGTTGATGCCGGGATGGAATTCATCGACTGGGAGATCCATGCCATCGATTCCATACGTGTCCATATCGATGCCACCGACACACGTGTCTGGGGCACCGATGCCATGTACACTTGGAAATCTGAGTCTGTCCAAATCGATACCGTCAACGTCTGTGGCCCTATAGTTGATGCCCGTGGCCATGCCACAAACGGCATAAATGCCCGCCTCCATGCATCGATGCCCTCGACACCTCCGTTTTCCTTCGGTGTCCTTGACGCCCTATTGATTCGACTTCGACTCAGTCGATGCCGGTATCTTTTTCAATAACGGCAATGTTTTTCGATTATTCGATTCCACATCGTTTCAAAGATACCTATGCCACTGCTGTCAGTGCCCGTCACTGTCATCATTCTCCTGGCCAGTCATCGACGATTTTTCATACCCATTTTGATGATATCCTCGAAGCCCCTTAGGTTGCCTTCAATATCGTCAATACCGACATAGCACCGCCACATAATACCCTCGCCTCCTCACATTGCTCCACGCTTTGGGTTCTTTTTTAAGCCCCGTATTAGCTTAAGACACTCCATTGTGTCAGGAGCAGAGCAGGCGTGCTGACAGTTCGTCATTGATCGCCTTCCAGGACGACGAGGGCTTCCATCTCGGCGCTGGGGAAAGACCGGGCCGAGCACCGTGGCACCCATCATCGCCGACATCGTGATCGTCCGCCGCTGACGCCATCCAGCACATCGGTGCCATCCTTCTCCAGGCTGGACAACGCTCGGGCAGAGCGACATCACCACTGCCATCAGCACTGTTCCTACAGTTTTGGCAGTCCTTGGTGATCCAGAACTTCCGGATCCAGGTCCGACAGCTTCTGCATTGGCGTCACGACACATCGAGCCGCTGTGACGAGGGAAGGGAACATGAGTTCCGTTAGGGCTCCTCTGTTCCTGGCGTGCCCCACCGTCAAGTGGTGTGGGACTATGGCCATCTGTTACACTTAGCAGTCTAAACGCCACTCACGCCTGGCCTGTCTCCTCTGTACCTGTGCCACCATACCGGGTTTCAGAGCGAGATGGACGTTTACGTCCCCGGCCTTACCCTCGAGGACTCCGGAGACCGTCGGAGTCAACAATCTTCACCGGCTCGTCTTGCGGCGATCCACGTCGGATGGTAAGTACCCGCTTCGGCGGCATTCCCATAGAGTTGTGTTCTCCCATTCGGACCGTGGTTCGAAAAGTTCTGGGTCATGTGCCTTTTAGAACTGTATTAGTGTCACATATCGCTATGTTAGCTATGTTAGCCACAATATCAGGAGAACCCCTCTATCTTCTTGGGATTGCAGCAGGGCTTCTTCTCTTGTCAGTAACAAGTCCCTGTGCCGACCAATGCTCTGACTCTTGGTTCCCTCCCAACCAAGGTCCAGCTGCATTGGCTGATCTGCTAAACATGAGATTCAGCAACCATTGCCCCATGTACAAGTCCACCTTGAGGCCTGGCCACAGGTCTCAGTGTCTCCTTGTACAGCATACAGAAATGCGGGTACCACTTACCGCTCACACACCTGCAGGAGCCTAGATGATATCCTCCATTGGGACACCTCCTGGTCTCCCATCTGGTCAGATATCAGAGCGGCCACCCCACCTTGTACCAAAGTCCCGGTACACTCCCCCAGGCGCTACGAAGTGCAGAGGGGAGAAGGGAGGGGGGTTGGGGAGTTTTAATTGCACTATTCTTTCTTTTAACAGAAAATAGTTACTCTCCGCACATCCTGGACCTAAGAAAATCCAACTTTCTTTAGACGTCACAGGTACAATGGTATCTTTGGTTACCATCACTCCATACTGCAGTAAGTACATTATTTTAATGTTTCTATGTGCTTTATGGTGAGTCAACATTACAACCCCAAGCTCTTCCGCTGGCACCAGCTTCGGTAAGTGAACTGTCTCTTGCATCACTGTTGGTGAATGCTGTTTTCTCTGCGGAGTGTAACATCATTCACTTTCCTTGCATAGACTACTGCTAACCACTTTCAGTACATGCAAGGAGCTCTCACTTTTTTCAGGACTCACTATACATTTACTAACTGGGATTACTGTCACTGCCATAAATCCCTTCTGTAACACTTCTGGACACCACAGTCTTAAGACCCTCTTGTCCAGCATGCGCACAGACATTCTGATACATTCGTATATGTCCCTGTGCATATTTTCCATAACCTCAGCCCTTCAACTTTTCATGGTTGGGCTATGGGGTTTCTTCCCACTATGCATTTTTCTCATAATTCAAAACTGCTATGGGTTATATTCAGTGACATTCTATACTCAATGGACCTAAGTGGTTTCATTGCTTTCGTCCCTGATTCTTATCCCAGTTCGAACTAGGACCTAGTCTCCTTCGACTCATGCTGCAATTCCTTAGGGTTATAAAGTTTCTCCTGAAAGCTTTCAACCCATTATGCATCTATTGCACTCCAGCATAGTTTCTCATAAACTTCCTGGACGTTGCACCCATGAGTTATGCCCTTATGCCTTCCAATACTGCTTTTGCAACAATTCTTTGTGCATACAGACAGACAGCTTAGGGACAATGTGCTTTCCAACTCATAAGCACGCATTACCTCTTAGCTGCTCTGCTAGACAGCTGCGCAGCTCTACCCTTGGCCCTTGTTCACTTCATGCGTCCTTGGGCCACATATCTAAGAGATTTAATGAACGCTCTATCAGACCTTCTCCACGTAGGTTCTATCCTCTCGAATGGTCTCAATTACATGTGTACAGGGCAAATCTTTTAACGCTGAGTTTAACTAAACTTTCCTCGGCGTCTGCATCATTCCATACGATGCACAGGTTCTGCTCCCTGCACATGTTTCCTATGCGTTCCCTTAGATGCCTTTTCTTCCATCAAAGGCCTCTTCAATATATCTCTTCTGCTACCTCTCGTAGCCAGCATTCTTCTAATGTTGAACTGGGATGGGGTTCAGTATTCTTTTCCCCACTCCCTGACTGAGATCAGTATGCTTTCCCATACTTCTCAATCCATCATATCAGTAACCTTTTATTCTCTCACCAGTCAGTCCCAAATCATAGACTTACTGATGTTCTTAGGTTCTGGTAGCGTCAGAAAACCTTCTAAACATAAATCTTGCCGTTTAATATGGCAGGCTTTACCTCCTGACGCTAAAAAAAAAAAAAAAAAAAAAAAGAGGTATTACCCCTTTTACTTTTCCACCATTTTTTCTTACTCCCTCGGATTCTGTTCTCCAGACATCCTCCACATAGATACACCTTTCTCTTAGGAGGTGTATCGTTTTGGGAGTTGGGTTCCCGTTTTCGGTAATCCTCTCTGAGTCGGCTTACCATGGATTATCCACTGATCAAGCCGCCTCTATTTCTCTAATCACGGAATGAACATATATATTCTCCTTATAAGTCTCATACATTCTACGTTTGAGCCTTTCCATTCCTCTCTTCCACAGTTTGGCAAGGGAACTTCTTTCCCTCTTAATGTCATTCCTGCCAGCAGGGTCCGTGAGTTATGCACTCTTTCCATACTCACCTGACTCCGTTCCTCTGCCACTGAGTAGTTCTACGCATTCAACTTTCTATCCTTTTCAGGTAGATGTTGTATCTCCTTTCCTCAGGAAATACTCTATTAATTTTTCCTAACCTCTCTCTCTCTCCCTAGGGAGAGACTGGGTTTTCCACATTCCTGGACAGTAATGCTGCGCTTACATTCTATCTACATTGCACTGCATTCCATGTGAATTCCACTTGACTCTTTCCTTCATGCAAGGGTCAAGCTGCTACTTCCAGTGGCCACACAGACCTAATCCTTCTGATTAAGTGGTCTATATTTCCTTTCCTACCAACAAGCAGACATTTCACTACAACACTGTGGGTATCCACATACTGTTGTGTCCGTCTTAGCCTTAACAGCTTCCCTTTGGTTACTGCTGCTTGTACTTTTTTATCAGGTTGCAGCCTGGAGTCCTCTCCATACCTTCGCAGCCTATTATTGCTTACATTTGACTAGCCGGCATGCTCCATGTTTGGCCAGTCCGCCTACTCTTACTTTTTTCAATTCACTACCCAACATCCTTCCACGAACCCATTATGGTGTTGCGGATGCCCTCCGTTCCCATTTCCACCTCAGTCGTTACGCCTTTGCGCATCTGCGGTGTATCTGGTGCATTCCCGGGCATCCTCAGCTCGGTACTCACCCATTTGTGAGGACTACCATCCTGCTTGTCCTGTGAGAAAGCAAATGTTGCTTACCTGATGTAACAGGTGTTCTCACAGGACAGCAGGATGTTAGTCCTCACGAAACCCGCCCGCCACCCCACGGAGTTGGGTCTGTATACTTTTATTTTAGTTTCGCTTGCGCTTTTTAGCTATAAGACGAGACTGAGGGAGACACCTGTGGCTCACAGGGATAATTGCAGGCTGGGCATGCTCAGTGCACCCAGTGTGCTAGTGTCAGTCAAAGCTTGTTGAAACTTTGACAGAAAAGTTTTCCGTACAGGGCTCCATCCTCGATGTCACCCATTTGTGAGGACTAACATCCTGCTGTCCTGTGAGAACACCTGTTACATCAGGTAAGCAACATTTGCTTTATCCGCGATAGCAGCCGCACTAACACTGCGGCTGTTTCGCCGCACACGATAGCTTTGCATATGCTCCGCCCCAACTCCGCCCCCTGACAAATTTGCATTCGCAAATCGCGATAATAGCCGTTATCGCGATTTGCGAATTTATCGCGCGCGGTAAACCCCTTTGAAAATGAGGCCCAAAGTAGCCCAACTTAAACATACAGAGAAACTGCATCAATTATCTGCTGTCCCACAAGACTCTTCCACCGTGTCACGCCGTCCGCCATGAAATGATACAAGAAAACCGTACCACAGGCCACGGAGGTACTATCCACCAGCACCTCGGGGCAGATCTTCCTGACCGCAACAAATATCCCAGCCCAGACAACCTAGAACCGCTAGGCCTCAACTGCCACTGCAAACAGGCCCAGCTGCAGGTTTTTGAGATACAGCCAGAGAACAGCAGCCAACTCACCAACCCCAACCTAACCATACCAGTAGGAGGTAGAGTCTCCTTCTATTACAGTCATTGGTCAAGGATAACAGATCAA
This sequence comes from Rhinatrema bivittatum, assembly GCF_901001135.1. Taxonomy (NCBI): domain Eukaryota; kingdom Metazoa; phylum Chordata; class Amphibia; order Gymnophiona; family Rhinatrematidae; genus Rhinatrema; species Rhinatrema bivittatum. The sequence continues at coordinate 161,924,624 of NC_042616.1, read as the reverse complement.
TGGGTACTCTCCAATATATCTCTAGGTTACCAACTTAATTTCCTATCAATTCCAAAAGACTCTCCACCAAAGTCTCTTGGGATAAACAAAAATCATATCACTCTTCTGCAAGCAGAATTATCCACACTTCTGAGGGCCAGAGCTGTGGAACCGGTACCCCGGCCTCAGCAGGGCAGAGGATTCTACTCCCATTATTTCCTTATTCCAAAGAAAACAGGAGGCCTACGCCCCATTCTAGACCTTAGAAATCTCAACACATTTCTACGGAAAGAAAAATTCAGAATGGTCTCTTTAGGCACCATGCTTCCCCTTCTTCAGACAGAAGACTGGCTCTATTCTCTGGATCTACAAGACGCTTACCCTCACATTCCAATATTCCCCCCCTCATCGCAAGTTCCTGCGTTTCCTGGTGGGTCATCAGCATTTCCAATATCGGATTCTACCATCCGGACTTGCCTCAGCACCCAGAGTTTTTCACGAAATGACTAGCAGTAGTAGCAGCACACTTTACACAAGGAAAGTGTACACATTTTTCCCTATCTGGACAACTGGCTCATCAGAAGCCAATCTCAACAAGGAGCTCTTCCCTCTCTCAGACTCACAATCAATCTGCTCCATTTGATGGTTTTTCTCATCAATTACCAAAAATCCCACCTCATCCCGTCTCACCTGATACAATTCATCAGAGCAGAATTAAACACCATACTATCAAGAGCCTTCCTACCTGAGGACCGGGTAGAAACAATTTCCTCATTGGCAAACTTGCTACATTTACAAAAACTGGCCACAGCTCATCAGTTTCTAATTCTGCTAGGCCACATGGCCTCCACAGTTCATGTCATGCCTATGGCCAGATTAGCCCTGAGAATAACCCAATGGACATTAAGATCACAGTGGATACAAGCCATCCAACCACTGCCATCTCCAGTTCAAATAACCCACTAGTTACGTTCATCTCTCCTATGGTTGGTAAACAAGGACAACTTGTGCAAGGGCCTACCCTTTCAACAACCAATTTCACAGATAACTTTAACTACAGATGCATCCACCTTAGGTTGGGGAGCTCACATAGACAATCTCCAAACCGACACACAAAGCAACATTTCAAATCAATTTCCTGGAACTTCGAGCTATATGTTATGCTCTGTGTGCGTTCAAGGACTGCCTTTCACAAATGGACAACACAGTTGCCATGTGGTACTTGAACAAACAAGGAGGTACGGGCTCGTGTCTCCTTTGTCAAGAAGCTGCACAGATTTGGGATTGGGCCCTGACATGCTCCATATTTCTCCGGGACACTTATCTGGTGGTCATTCACAACGTAGTTGCGGATCGCCTCAGTCGTCAGTTCCAACCTGACAAATGGTCTCTAGATCCATAAGTAGCAACCAAGTTATTCCAACATTGGGGTCAACCAACAATAGACCTCTTTGCATCCGAGCTGAATCACAAAGTGGACAAATTTTGCTCTCTGCACAAACACCATTCAGTGAAGGGCGCCTTTGCTTGCCCTTGGAACTCATGTCTTCTATATGTGTATCCCCCAATACCGCTAATAACCGAAACTCTAGTGAAACTACAACAGGACAAGGGGTCCATGATACTCATAGCCCTGTATTGGCCTCAACAAATATGGTTTCCCATACTTCTCGACCTCTCGATCACAGAACCAGTTCGCCTGGGAACACACCCCACTCCCATAACTCAGGATCAGGGCAGGTTGCGCCATCCCAATCTTCATTCCCTATCTCTGACAGCCTGGATGTTGAAAGCTTAATCTTACAAATGCTCTTTCAACTCATGTCTCTCAAGTGCTTGTAGCTTCACATAAGCTTTCCACACGAAAAAACTAGATTTCGAAGTGGAAAAGATTCACCTTGTGGTGTGCACAAAATGGTGTTGATTCTTTTTCCTGCCCCACAACCTCCTTTTTATTAGACTATCTATGGCACCTTTCAGACTCTGTTCTTCAGACCTCATCAGTAAGGGTACACTTAAGTGCAATCTCAGCTTATCATCATACAATAGGAGATGCACCAGTATCTGTACAACCTCTTGTTACAAGCGCGGGCACGGTCGTCTCGAGCTGGTGGTGAGCCCTTGGGCCATGGCAGGACTTAAGGAGGAGCCCCAAGCCACACCGTGGTAGGTGAGCTGGGCAGGCATGGTGAGCCAGGCGGGTACAGAAGCAGGGAAGCAGGCACGGAGTCTGACCCTCAGCCGGACCTGCATGCCCATGGTAGCCAACACTGGGAAGTTGACTGATGAACGGTCCTCCGACTGTTCCCGGCCCTTTCGGACCTGCTGCAGGGAACGGCAATGGGCAGCAGGCCGGACAGAGGCGAGGGCAGACAGAGTCCTTTACACTGAAGACGTCAGACGGGGGCTGAAGCAGACATCTAAGACAGGCTGAAGCAAGACGTTGAAGAGGAGGGCTGGAAGGAAACATGGCACTGTCCATCAGGGCGCCCTACTCAGCCCACCCACGGGACTGAGTCGCGGACCAACTCGTCCCAGACGCGCCCTACACAGCCCAGGAAGGCTGGTCGTGGACCACGCTGAGGAAAGGAGGGTGCAGGGAAGACAAAGCGGAAGATCCAGGCGAACAGGAACTCCGATGCTGGGATACTGACATCCGAAGCCCTTTCAGCTGGCAGGCAGGGAAGCTCAAGAGCCCGTGGGACGAATCCCTCCTGTTAGCCACTCCAGGGCCCATCAGGACAGAAGGCTCAGGAGCCAGACGAGGACATCAAGTAAAAGCAGGAACTGGATCAGGCACAGGATCAGACATCAGGTAACACATCAAGGCACGGACATCCGGACAGAGACAGGACAAGGAACCATCAATACATGGAGGACCTGGATCGGCAAGGTTACAGGCGACTGTAATGCTCAATCCGAAGGCCAGTTGCAAATGACAAGGAAGTCCTTAAATACTGGAGGTTGTAGGCAACTCCCTAGGAGGAGCTTGCCAGGACCGCCCACCGCTGGCCCTATAAGTGGTGTAGAGAGCTGCGGGCCGGCCCCTAGGAGAAGGGCGTCGCCAAACAGGAAGTCCAAACACAGAGGCATGCAAGCCACAGGCAGGCCACAGGAACAGCTAGGCCTCTCAGGCCCTGGAGCAAGTCCCGGATGGTGCACAGGAGAGGCCCTGGCTTCGAAGCGGCCTCCGGGAGGAAGGTAAGAGACCACCTGTAGCGCAGCAACAGGGGGGATCGCAACACTTGTCAGTAGATTTATGAGAGGTTTGCTTCACCTTAAACCCCCAATTTGACCACCAGTCACAGAATGGGACCTTAATGTGGTATTAACAAGACTCATGCATTCTCCTTTTGAACCCATGAACTCCTGCCATGTTAAATTTCTCACATGGAAGACAATCTTCTTGTTGTGTTCGTGCCTGTTCTCGCCCTCGCTCCACCCTCTCTACCTTAGTGGCGACTCCCTTCGGATCTGACGGACAGATGCTGCCGTGGCTTCTCCTCGCCATACTTCCTGGAATCCTCGGGCTGGCCTGACGCTGCGGATCTGCTACGTTCCTGATGACGTAAGGGTGCACGCATGCGTGCTCCAGAGTATGTACCGGCAAGGGCGCGAACCTCGGGGGCGTCCCCCCATAGTGACGTCATCCGCTTCCAGTTTAAAAGGTCTTTGCTTGCAACTTCGAATTGAGTTAGCAAGGGGAATTCTTTCTCCACTGATGTGCCTCCACCAACTTACCTAGGGGTACCCGCTCTTGATTTCAGATTGCTAAGACGGGATCCGGTACTCGCTCCACGAGGGCCTACGTCCCTGAATGCTCAGAAGACTCCTTACTGCCTGGAAGCGATCGCAGACATGAATACTGTGAGTTCTATTACAGATAGGAATCAGTACTCGCTCCACGAGGGCCTATGTTCCTAATCGCCGAAGACTTCCTTCTGTCTAAGACGTTATCGCAGGTACGGAGATTGTGAGTCATTATTGCAGATAGGAGCCGGTACTCGCTCCACGAGGTCCTATGTTTCTAAGACCCTCCAAAGACTCTCTTCTTTTCCATAAGCCATCTCATACACAGATATTGTGAGTTCTCATTCCAGACTGCATATAGGAACCAGTACTCGCCTACTAAGCGTATCGCCTACTAAGTGTATCCTGTTCCTGAATATACTGAAGACTCTCTGTTGCATAGAAGCCATTACAGATATCTACAATTGTGAGTGTATCATCTACTACTGGTTATGTATCCAGCATACCCTGGCTACTCATTACCTATAGTCTCTCTACAGCTCAGCAACCCAGAGACCGCAATTCCAGTATCAGAGGGACTTCAGCCCTGCCGGGTACATCAGCTCACTACTGCCATCTCTGGTGGTTCTACGTCCTGTCTAATAAAGAACTATCTGTGTTTGTCTCCATACTCCAGCCTAGCCGGTGGTTCCTCTCCAGATATCCTCCTGGGGGCGCTGTCATCTGTCATCAGCCCAGGGATTCACCAATTTACTTTAAGTGTTCATTCCTTACACTTATACAGACTGCCACTCTGTGGGAAGCCAACCCACCACAGATCATTAACTCCGCCTACGGAGTATTACAATTGTTAGCTCTTCCCCTTGACAGGGTGATCCATAACAGATTGTTAACTCCCTGGCGGACTTATAACAGATTGCCAATTCCTCCCCTTGGCGGGATGATTTATTACAGAATCTAACTCTGCCCCTGGGGAGCAGTTTCTACAGATCGCCACTCCTAGCAACAGGGATTGATAACAGATTGTTAACCCCTCCCTCTACAGGAGGAGCTCGATAACAGATTACTAACTCTGAGCAGCAGATTTATAACACTTCTTTTTTTTTTAAATTTTATTTTTATTCAACTTTTAGAATATAACATTACATTATAAATTTGAATACAGGCATTTAAAGCAATTACATAATTCTGTAATAACCACTACCCTGAAATATATTGCCTATTTTTATTATACGAAATTCACAAGCTATTATGGCATAAATCGAGCAGTCTATCAAGTATAAACTATGCTGTTTATCCAAAAGAAAAGAGAGTACACTGAGTCTTAACTAAGTAAATGCTTGTAACCGCTAATCTATACTAATTGGGGTGTGGGAGCTCAAGAACTTCTGGAGCTGAGATATCTCATAAAAAACATATTTATGATTTGAAAAAAAGATCTCACATCGACAAGGAAACTTTACAATCATTTTAGCAGCAATTGCTTTTACCTCAGATCTAAGGTTCAAGAAACTTTTCCTTCTGGCCTATGTTGACCTGGACAGATATGGGTATATCCAAATCTTTTGTCCTAAAAATAATTGGGGTGTCTGTTTCAAAAATAATCTTAGGACAGAGTCCCTATCAGTTGTAAAAACAAAGTACACTAACATAGTTTTTTATTTCCGTATCAGTTGATACCTCTAAAACCTCAGAGACACCAATTGAATTATCAATTACTCCTTGTTCCTCTAGGTTACCAGGAACAGGTTTCACTGGTAAATAAATTCTTGAAGTTATTGGTAAGTTCTTTTCTTGCATTTTCAAAACATTCACTAGATATTTATTAAACATTTCCTTATCTGATGTTAATCTAATCATTGGAAAATTTAGAACCCTAAGATTCAAGTATTTAATTGAATTTTCCAAATATTCAATTTTTTTTTTTTTATCATTTATCTACTCAGATCTAACATATTTTTGTTGAAATACCTCCACTTGTTCTAAACTTTTTCAGTTTTTATTATGCTTGTTTTATTCAGGGTTACTAAATTTTCCAAACAAGAAAAACTCTGCTGTCTTCTACCAATATTTTCAGTAAGATCCACAATTGCTTTCTCAGGAGATTTTATGGCTGACCACAATACCCCCATAGTTATCTCTGGCATTTCAGATGGAAGAATTATATTTAGCTCCTGCTTGGGCCCCCCCTCCCCCACAGATTGCTGTCCACTCATTCCTGTAGCTAGTACCGGCAATATTAATTTTTCAAGGCTATCTGCCCCCAATAAAGAGTCACACTGTTCCTGGTTCAACTGCACAGGTGGTGAGGGAGTGTTAGGAGCTCCGGGGCTAAGCGAGATTGTTTCAGCCTGTAGTACTGGCTCCCGCTTCAAGTCAGATACCACTGCGGCCCTGTCCTTCGGATTCATTCCCAATGTTGAGCAAAGAACGTGGATATTCTGGGTTGTAAAAGCACTGGATCGTTGTGCCCATTGGCATCTTGTTCGACTGCTGTTGGTCTTCTCTGTTCATTTGGACAGTCTGGAGCTTGGTACTCACCCACATGTGAGGACTACCATCCTGCTTATATTAGGAGAAAGCGCCGTTGCTTACCTGTAACAAGTGTTCTCCTAGGACAGCAGGATGTTAGTCCTCAGGAATCCCACCAGCCTCCCTATGGAGTTGTGTTCTCCTTTTCGGTTTATTGTTTTATTTTTTTCGCTCGTATTTTTTCATCTATATTACGAGTCTGAAGGGGGAACTTCCATGGGTGCTTGGATAGCAGCATGCTGGACTTGTTCAGTGTGCTGGTCAAAGATTTTAGAAATTTTGACAAAAGTTTTCTGTGCCAGGCTCCATCGGATGATGTTACCAACATGTGAGGACTAACATCCTGCTGTCCTAGGAGAAAGCCTGTTACAGGTAAGCAAGTGTGCTTTCTTAAAGGGCCCATGGTGGGAACAACCTGTGGTGCCCACTGATGACATCACTACCTGTGCCCTATAAGAGGAGTTCCTGGACATTCTCTCACTGCCTCAGCAGTAGCTCTCTGGAGCTCATTTGTCCCAGTATATATTGCTTTGTCCGTGCCTTGTCTGTACCTTATCTTGCCTTGCCTTAACTTATCCATTGGTTCATCTGTCTTGTTTTTCCTGTCCGTTGCCCGTATCCTTCTGGCTTGACGTCCTGGATTTCAACCTTGGCTTTGAACTCGACTTTGCCACCGCCTACCTTGGCCCCTGGATTGTCTTCTGTTTCCGCTGGCTGCCTCGACCCCTGGATTGTCTTCTGGTTCTGCTGTCTGCCGCCTGCCCAGACCCCTGCTTCACCTTGGATTCTCCATAGGACTGCCCTAGAGACTCACCTAAGACCAGCCAGCTGCCTGAATCCAAGGGCTCAACTGGCAGGGGAGATGACTGGTATAGGTGAAGCTCCAGCTGATCCTGCCTCTGGGTTTCTCTGCCAGCTGACGGTGTGGGCCTAGTGGGCTTGCTCACTAGACAGTGCCAGCCACACCTCAGCACTAAGGGTTCACATCCCCATCGAGTCTTACAGGTTGCTGAGGCCATGGATCTGGCAGGTCTCAGTTCCCTTTAGGCCATTCCAGGTCTGGCTCAGATAATCCAGCAGGAACAAGGGGTCCTTGATCAGTTCATGGGCCTACTGGAGCGTATTGCCAGTGGGATGGATATCCTAGCTTCGACACAGGCACCACCTCTGGCAGCCATACCTCCACCCCAGCCGGTGTCTCCTGTCAGGGTAGAACCACCTCTTCCTCCTCCTCCTCCATGATACCATGGAGAGATCCAAAGGACTGCCACAGCTTTCTTATTCAATGCCATCTGTTCTTTGAACTGCAGCCGGCTTTGTTTCTTTCAGACATGACCAAGGTCGTATATATCCTCTCTCTGTTGGGAGTTACCACTCATGCCTGGACTTTGTCCTTATGGGAGCAGAACGACCCCTTGCTCCAGAGTGTACCCAACTTCTTGTCACAGTTCCGATGGTCTTTGAGCAACCGGAGTGATCGTTGTCCCAGGCAGCAGAATTCCTCCAGCTGCAACAGAGCTCGAGGATAATGAGAGAATATGCAATACAATTTCCCGCCTTAGTCTCTGAACTGCAGTGGGCGAAGTCAGCCTCTTCACCAACTTCTGGCAAGGCCTAGCTGGAAGAATAAAGGATGAAGTGACCAGTCAGGAGGTTCTCACAACTCTGGATGCTCTCAACACGTTGGCCCACCTCATCAACTGGCGATTCCTGGAGTGGTCCCAAGAGAACGAGGCCTTAATATGCCCAGTTACTCTGGCATTCCACTTTCAATGGCTGCTAGCACCACCACCAGTCCCTGAAGCTAAGGTCCCAGAGGAGCCCATGCAGTTGGGCTGGTCTAAACTTCTTCCTGATGAAAAAATCCAGAGAAGATAGCAAGGCCTTTGCCTATACTATGGTGGGCAAAGGCACAGGGCGTCCTGATGTCCTGAGAAATTGAGAAACTCTTGTGCCTATGGTTGATTGGAGAGGCAACCCTAGGCTGTACACCATCCTCCCTACAACTGCTTGTTCTGTGTCCTTTGTTCTGGACCAGTGCCTGGTTTCGACAGAGGCGTTTCTTGACTCCAGCACTGGTGGAAACTTTATTGATGCCGATCTAGTCTAGCAGCATGGGATCCCTACTTCCCAACTAGAGCAGCTGCTGACCATTATCTCAATCTATGGGAATCTTCTCCCTGGTCGCCTTATCGAAGTGACCAAACCCCTCATGTCCACCGGCGTCCTCCATTAAGAGATCATTTCGTTCTGTCGTCCCACGAGCTGAGAACCCTATAATTCTGGGTCTGCTCTGACTGTGACGGTATCAACCAGAGCTCAACTGGGAGTCTTTGGACCTGGCTCGCTTGGGGGTCTCACTATTACACCACCTGTCTTGCTCCTGTATGCTCATCTGCATACTGCTCCCAGCATTATGCAGATGAGTGGCCCCCACCTGTCCTAATAATGGCAGTTATATTGCTGGGGCTTCTGCCGCAATATGCGGCATTCCAGGTTGTTTTTCCCAAGACACAGGCAGAGACCCTGCCTCTGCATTGGACCTTAGATTGTGCCATTGAGCTGCTTCCCAACAAGATGCCACCCTGAGGTTGGGTGTACCTGCTGTCCATCCCAGAGAAGGAGGCTATGAGCAGATATATTAAGAACAATTTGGATAGAAGATTTATTCGCCCATCATCCTCACCTGTTGAGATGGGTTTCTTTTTCATGGGCAAGAAAGACTGTTCGTTACGCCCTCATATAGATTATCAAGATTTCAATGCCATTACAAAAAAACCCACTGCCCGCTTCCCTTGATTACTGAACTGTTTGTTCGCGGGGTGCCTAAGCGTTTACCAGGTTGGACCTTTGAGGTATATACCATTTAATCAGAATTGGAGAAGACAACTAATGGAAAACTACCTTTAACACCCATGAGGATCACTCAAATACTTGGTGATGCACTTTGGGTTATGCAATGCTCCAGGAGTATTTCAGTTTATAGAAAACAGTTTATAGAAAGCAGTTGTCTTAAACTTCGTGTTGCCTTTTAAAATAATAGACCAGCTGCAGGGCTGACCCATTAGGGTAAAGCTCAGATGGGGAGGCAAAATATTTCCCTTCCCCCACCCCAATTCTTTAATTTGCTGGGGACTCCATGCCCCCACTTACCGCCATTGCAACTGGTCCATTTAATTTAAGCTAGCGTACAAAATGTTGTGAACACTGTACTAAAACTTTCCAACTCCAGAATGAAAAATAACTTATAGTTTCCCGTCGATAGCAGGGCTGAATTAGCCATGCTGTTATGGGATCTGTCAATCAGGCCCGGGAGGCGGAGCTTGTCAAAGCAGAGAACAGAGCTTTGCTCTCTGCGGCTGCGCGTGTGTTCCCGCGCAGGAAAGTAACGGAATCTCCTCAGTCTGTTTTTTCTGCGAGCGGGATCGCACGCGGAGCTGATTTTCTCCTCAGTTTTAAAAACAGAATTAAAATGTCAAAACCGGGGTTCAAACCCTGTCACTGTGGGAAAAGAATGTCAGTCACGGACGGACACGACCGATGTTATCAATGTCTCGGACCACATCACAGTACAGAGAATTGTGAGTTTTGCTCTAAGATGTCACCTAGAGCATTAAAACAAAGGGCCTATAGGCTTCAGGAACTTTTTGCCTCACGAGATCCGTCGGAGGCTCATTCGTCGCCTGGCCCGCTAACTTCATCGGCTCCATCGAAAAACAAAACTTTGCCATCTAATCCTAAGTCCTCCACTCTAGGAGGTAAGGGAAAAGCAAAAAATCAAAGGCCAGTGGGTTCTCAGAAATCCCCAGTGCCTATAGAGCCGCAACATACCTCATTGGAGGAGGAACCCTTGGCGCCGAAGACTTCTGCGCCTATGGCGCCGTCTGCGCACACTAACACACCGGCGCCAAGAACGGAGTCTGCGTGCAACCTACAGCTTCCGGCGCGCATGGCGCAGAAGAAACCACCGTGCGGAACAGTTACGCGCACGGCGCCGGAGAAACCTGTGCGTATGGTGCCGGAGAAACCTGCACGTACGGCGCCGGAGAAACCTGCGCATACGGCGCTGACTACTAAGGAACTTATGTGCACGGCGCCGAACACATCGGCGCCGAGAACCCATGTGCGCGCCGCATCAAAAACATATGCGCATAAAACTACAACTGCACATAAATCTACTTCCGCACACAGATATACAAGTGCGCATAAGTCGACCGTCGCGCATACGTGCATATCCGCGCATAACTCTACATCTGCGCGTAAGCATATATCCGCGCATAACTCTAACTCAGCGCATAGATCAAAATCTGCGCGTGAAAACCATAATTATTCAAGCAGAAAATTAACAACAAGCTTGAACCGGAAACGATACCCTTCACACAGCTCTGCTCCAGACACTGAAACCACGGATACTGATACATCATCTGATGACTATCACAAGTATTCAACTCACTCCCACCGTACTAAATTACCAAAGAGGAGTGCTACATGGGAGATAAGTCCTTCGACTTCTAAATCATCTCGTAAACCTACTACCTGCTCAAAAAGAAAAATAGTACAAATATTTTCCTCTAACACTTCTTCAGATTCGGAAGAGTTAAGGAAGACTCCAGTCACTACACTACAAAAAGATAGAGAAGTGCCTACAACTTCACCTCAAACAAGTATCAAACAACAACAAGACAGTCGTATGGTAATGCCCTCTCATACAAGAGAAGCATTTTTTCAACTGTCTCAATCTTTAGCAGGGTTTTACGAGACGCTTCAATCATCATTCAAAATGACTAATATTGCTGATGACAATGCTACAAAACATAAAGCACAGTCTAATGAAGAACAATCGGCAGAACCGACATCTCCCATGATAAACCAACCAGCCTCGCCAACTCATATCCATGAGACATCTTTAGATTCTCCTTCAATACAAACATCCCCATCATCATCGGTGGGATGTCTCTCAGATCTGCAGGACCACATACAGGAGCCGTATTCCCCTCCTGAAGACCTTACATACCCAAAATTCCTAGAAAAAATGGGTACCATTCTACATCTAGAAGTCCAAAAAGAAACAGACCCTAGGGCAGAAACCCTCGGTCTTCTAAAGATTTTTGATACTCAGGAGGAACCAACTTCTCTTCCACCACAAGATATCCTGCATTCAGTCTTACAAAAGTCCTGGGAGGCCCCTTATACAATAGCGGTCGTTTCCAGGAAAACAGACATAAAATTTCGTATGAAGAAAACATCACTATACACTCTACCACAATTGCCTCACGAATCAATTGTAGTAGAATCGGCGATGCAAAAGTTCAAGAAAACAAAGTTGCATACCACTTTCCCACCAGGGAAAGACAACAAATATTTAGATGAGTTTGGCAGGAAAATATACCATAACTCGATGTTAACTGCACGAATTATGCAACATCAGTTCTACATGGTACAATACCTCTATGAGTGCATGCAAGCTATGAAAGGTATACATTCCTCCGTTGCGGAACATATACCTCAGCCTCTTCATGACATGGAAGAGTGTTCTCGACACCTCTTGAGGTCAATCTACGAAGCACATGAAACATCATCCAGGGCATCTGCAACAGCCATTGCAGCCCGCAGACTAGCATGGTTACGTTCAAGTTCGATACGTGAAGACTTGCACGTGAAACTAACAAACCTCCCATGTACAGGAGATAACCTGTTCGGAGAGAAATTCCAGGACGCAGTAAGTAAATTAAAAGACGAAGCTCTAGCAGTGCAATCGCTAACATCAAATCCTATTTACTCGACTACACGTCGTTATGTGGGATCTACTCGTAGGCAACCATATGCCAGAAGACCCTATAGATCTTATCAATCTTTTCGTATGCAGTCATACCCTGCCTACCAGCATCCTGCTCCACTAAACAATATCTCAAATCAACGAAGAGGTAAACCACGTAACCAGAGGCAGCAGGCACAACAGCCGACTTCTGCAGCAAAAGCGACGTCATCTTTTTAGTTACTCAGCCACCACCACAACATCAAGCTCCTCCAGGCAGAATTCGTGCTTGCCTGAAAGCCTGGGAAAGAATTACATCGGATCAATGGGTTCTGGAGATAGTACGTCAAGGCTCCCAACTCCAATTTGTAACAAAACCCATATTGCCTCATCTTTCCACACTCAAGATTTACAATTCCCATCCACAACTGGGGGAGGAAATTGCTTTACTTGGCAAACAACAAGCAATTCAACAAATCCACCCACATTACAAATTAGCAGCATTTTATTCCCCGTACTTCCTCATACCCAAGAAATCGGGGGGCCTTCAACCCATACTAGACCTAAGGGAGTTGAACAAATTTCTCACCAAGGAGAAATTCAAAATGGTATCGTTGAAGTCAATTCTTCCACTCATTCAAACCAACGATTGGATGTGCTCCATCGACCTGAAGGATGCTTACACACACATCCCAATCCATCCATCCTCGTGGCGTTACCTGTGCTTTCACTGCAGACATCAACACTACCAGTACAAAGTTCTTCCCTTTGGGCTATCTGCTGCACCCAGGGTATTTACCAAATGCATGATAGTGGTGGTGGCTCATCTCAGGAAACAAGGTATAACCATTTTTCCATATCTGGACGATTGGCTCATAATAGTCTCAACTCCAAACGTCTTACTGGATCACCTCCATCGGGTGATACACTGTTTGCAAGAACTAGGGTTAGTGATCAACTTTCAGAAATCACACCTACAACCAACTCAACAGTTGCAGTTCATAGGCGCATGCCTGGATACTACGTGCAACAGAGCATACCTTCCAGTCGACAGAATATCACATTTCCGTCAACTTCTACACACCTTGAAACATACTCAGAGGCCATCAGCAAGACAAGTCTTGGTAATTCTGGGCCACATGGCAGCGGCGAACTTCACGGTTCCCAACACCAGGTTACACATGAGACGCCTACAATGGGGTCTAAAACGCCAATGGAAACAGCATTCACAACCATTGACGCAGAGGGTATCGCTGACCGCAGAAATGAAAAAAGATATAGCATGGTGGCTCCTAGATTCCACCCTGTCCAAAGGAGCGTTGTTCAGCCTCCCATCTCACAATGCAGTCCTAACCACAGATGCGTCTCGCAAGGGATGGGGTGCTCATCTCGAGATTTATGAAACCCAAGGGTTATGGAAACCCTCAGAACAGAATCTACAGATAAATCTATTGGAACTCAGAGCGATTCGCAATGCATTGCGAGTCTTCCAAGACCACCTGAAGGGACGCAGGGTCATGATCTACACAGACAACCAAGTAGCGATGTTTTACATCAACAAACAAGGAGGGTCCAGTTCATGGTCCCTCTGCAAGGAGACCCTGACAATCTACAAACACGCTCACAAACATTGCATACATCTATAAGCAACTTACCTACTGGGAGTTGCCAACACAAGAGCGGACAGACTAAGCCACATTTTTCATCCCCACGAATGGACACTCAATACAGAAGTAGTCCAGGACATATTTCTGCAGTGGGGGACACCTTCCATAGATCTCTTTGCAACAGAGATCAATTCTCAAGTTCCCAAATTCTGCTCGATAAGACCAAGCCAATTCAGGATAGCTCAAGATGCCTTCCTCATTCCGTGGACGACAGGCCTTCTGTATGCCTTTCCTCCCATACCTCTCATAACAAGAACAATTCAGAAGTGCATAGCGGACAAGGCTCAACTGATACTCATAGCCCCGGCATGGCAGAGGCAACCATGGTACAGTTTCCTACTTCGACTATCCATCAAGGATCCAATTCTATTACCGAATCATCAAGATCTTCTCAGCCAAGATCAAGGAACAGTACTACACCCGCTACATTCATCTCTACACTTGACAGCTTGGAGATTGAAAGGCTCCTACTGACAGGACAAGGAGTTTCCACTTCAGCACAATTCATTTTGTTACAATCGAGGAAACACTCAACCAGGAAAAATTATAGCTATAAATGGAAATGCTACTCTGCCTGGTGCACTTCCAATGGTGTACCACCATTGGACTGCTCCCCGGAATTGCTCATTGACTATCTTCATACACTATATGTAGCTGGTCTAGCAACATCATCCATCAGAGTTCACCTCAGCGCAATAGGCGCCTATCATAGACCAATCAATGACATTCCTATATCCAATCACCCATTGCTGACTCGTTTTATGAAAGGGTTAACACACATTCGTCCTCCAGTATCCAAACCTCCAGTTCCATGGAACCTCAACATAGTTCTGGAACAGCTCATGCTGTATCCCTTTGAACCCATGGACTCGGCACACATTAAATACCTCACCTGGAAGGTGGTATTCCTGGTTGCAGTAACATCAGCATGAAGAGTTAGTGAGTTACAAGCTTTGGTCCATTATCCTCCATACTTGCAATTTCATCAACAGAAGGTAGTTCTACGGACTCACCCGTCCTTCCTACCCAAAGTAGTTATCCCATTCCATCTCAATGAGACAATGGAATTACCAACTTTTTTCCCTAAACCGCATGCAAACGATAGGGAAAAGCTACTGCACACACTGGATTGTAAGAGAGCTTTAACACACTACAAAGAAAGAACAAACTCGGACTCCCGTGTTTCTCAACTCTTTGTCTCCTTCGACCCGAAGGCACCTGGATTACCAGTGGCTAAACGCACCATCTCCAGTTGGATAGCGCAGTGCATAAAATTCTGCTATGACAAACAAAATTTACATTTACAGTCTACTCCTAAAGCTCACCAAGTTAGAGCAGTAGCAACCTCCTTAGCACACTTGAACGAGGTGCAACCCATAGACATTTGCAAGGCAGCTACATGGTCATCACTGCATACCTTCACATCTCATTACTGCCTTGACCAGCAAGCAGCCACTGATGCGACGATAGGGCAAGCAATACTGCAATCTCTATCCTCCAACAAACGGTGACTGCCACAATGTCAAAGATCACGTCCAACACTTATATCACTACTGACGTGATCAACAGCTTGGGACTCCCATAACAGCATGGCTAATTCAGCCCTGCTATCGACGGGAAAAAGCAAGTTTGCTTACTGTAAACGATGTTTCCGTAGATAGCAGGATGAATTAGCCATGCTGTTACTTTACTTTACTTTACATGCCGTTACTTTCCTGCGCGGGAACACACGCGCAGCCGCAGAGAGCAAAGCTCCGCCTCCCAGGCCTGATTGACAGATCCCATAACAGCATGGCTAATTCATCCTGCTATCTACGGAAACATCGTTTACGGTAAGCAAACTTGCTTTTCACCTTAGTGCCATCATAGTATACCAGGAAAATTGTGGAAAGCGCTTCTATTTTTCATCAACCTACAGTTGACGCACATCTGAAACCTCTAATCGAGAATCCTCTGTAGCTTGTAATTTGAATGTAGTCCTTGCTTAGCTCATGAAACTACCCTTTGAATCTGTAGCAATAGCAGAACTAAAATTCCTTTCTTGGGAGAGTTTTAATCTCCATAGCAGTTACTTCTGCTTCAAGAATAAATGAATTGCAAGCTCTAGTTTCACAATCTATTCTTTTATGAAAGAACTGTATATAAGAAGGTTTGAAAACTTCACCTAAATTTATCCTAAGAGAGGTTCCTGAATTTAAATTAAATCATCCCATTGTCTTACCAATATTTTTTCCAGAGCTGCATACCCATAAAGGTGAGCAGGCTCTTCATACAGTGACTGCAGAAGAGATTTACTTTTCCATTTGAAAGGACTTTCCCCACAGAAAGTGCTCAAAATGTTTTTGTTTCTTTTAATCCATTCAAAAGGGATTTTAGTTAAAAAGAGAACTTTCTATTTGGATCTCTGTATCACTTACTGATACAATCTAGCAGGACTACATCTCTTAAGTAAAGGCTCACTTTACTTAAGAGCCACTTCTTTAACGCATCTACATTCTGCTTTCGTGGAAGATAATTACAGAACTGTGACATAGTTTTCTATCAGTATCTTCAGTGTTCTTTACTACCTAGAGTTTTTGTTGCTGCATTCTTCAATTTTATCCTCCATTCTCAAGCAGTATAGACAGATTGCCATGATCTGCCAGTCCTATCACAGGAATCCCAATTTCTGAGCTTATCCTGCTTGACCACAGAAAATACTAAGTGGCTTACCTGTAATAGGTGTTTTCCAGAGACAGGATAAATCAGCCACACGATCCTTCCCATGTCTTCTTAGGGCTGAAGTGACTGAGGAGACCCGTATGGCTGGGTGGGAAGACCTTCTCAGTCTTTCTGAGCTCTGAGAGATTTTCTGTCTTGGCATTGTCTAATAACGTCATCCACTTCTGTGCTGATTTATGCTGCTGTTTATGGAGAACACCTGTTTCAGCTAAGTAGCTTGGCTTTCCTTTTTATATATATATATAATTTAGATTAGGAAAATTTAGCATAACCTCTTTTTAGTGAAGGAAAATGCAGAAAATTTGCTATTTTATACTTTGTTTTTGTTATCCACATTAACTCATTTGATACTCACTCATGGCAGTAAAGCAATGATTTACCTCTGTGCTGCACACTTGTGTTTACAAACGGTGTGAAAGTAAATGAACTGGTACAGCCTAGCATGAATGATATTAGCACATTTTTAGATTCACGAATGCATTGATATAACCAGGAATTATTGTATACTTTACTTATAGCAAAAAGTTAAAAAAAAAATGTAAAGCAATTCTACAGTTTGTGTAAAATAATTCAGATACTTCATGACAGAGAGCAAACATTAATGAACAGCAATGCAGTCTTGCAACAACATTATCAATTTCAGACTGCCCTTTTTCCTTTTTAAGACTCCTTTCCCCTCCTATTGTTTTTTTAGGTCAATCATACCCACCGTTTACAAGCTACCCAGCCCTTCACTCATCCCAACTCCAGTGTCAGCTTGACTTTCTGATCTCAGTCAAGCCACTGCTTTAACATATTCTTGTATTTAATCAAAAGGTTTGCTCTGAAAGTCTTGTATGAATTGTGCAGCTATAGCCTTGTGCTGTAGTCTTTGCTGTATACAGTCATTGAGGAATAACAAATTCTATTCTGAAATACCTTGCTTAACACTTCAAACAGCTCTCTCAAAAAATCCATATGTATGCAGCAAATGTTATCTTTTATTGCACATTTGACTTTTTGAGTGGTAGAAGGTTTGTAATTTCAATAATGGAAAAGAAAAGGATCTGAATGATTCTTGGGTTTGTATTATTACAGTATGATTGTGGATTATTGTTAAAAGCTGTCACTGCTCAGTTTTAAACAAAAATCTTCAAGGTAATTGTATCAGATGAAAAGCAGTAGTAATTGTTAGTAGTTTTTATATACTTTCATCTAGAAAATAATTTTTCAAAGTTCTAATAAGCACAGCTCCTTTTTTTCCCCCTCTGTTTTTGACAGAATTTCACAATACAATAGCATTGCTTCTGACTGTGTATTTTTTCATTGTTTTCTCTTCCAGAAAAAGTACATTCAGGAGTTTTGCAGAACTCAAGGATGCAGTTTGGGATCAGTTTTCAGTATGGACAGATAAATTTGGAGTGTTGCTTTTTCTCTATTCTGTGATCCTTACTAAGGTTTGTTGACAAGATTGCATTTCTTTAAAAATGCAGCACTTTTATTTTACGAGATGGCAAAAGTGAGCTGGCCATTCTATGAAGTTTTAAAAACTCAAACATGCTTAAGTTTGCTAAACCAGTGTTTCCCAACCCTCTCCTGGAGGTACACCTATACAGGTCAGTTTTTAGGATTACCACAATGAATATGCATGAGAGAGACAATGCAAATCATGTCATGCATAGTTATGCGGGATATCCTGAAAACCTAACTGGCTGAGAGGGTCCCCAGGACAGGGTTGGGAACCACTGCTCTAGATATTGATGGGGTAATATAACCCACTTACCAGTCTCAGCTCATCTCCATGGCCAAGTTTAGAGAGGCAGGGAATTGACTTAGTTATGCCAATACAGTTCAATACTGTACAATAAGATCAGTCAGAGGCAGGGCGGCGCTAGCACCGCGGAACAAGATGGACGCATGATCCCGAGCTCCATCCACACCCGAGCCATAATTTAAGAAATTGCGCAGCATAAAGCTTTGTAGCTCTGCTGTCAAGCCCTCTGGTGTGTCAGAGCTCCAGGATGGCACAAAAGAAAAAAGGTCCGTACTTTAAACAATTCTCTTATTCTAAAGCAATGAACAATGAGGACGGGCCTATGGGAGAATCCACGCTCTCAGATGCATCTGAGCTGGAGGAGGGAGGTGACTCGGGCGGATCGGTGGCGTGCTTTACTGAACTACCAACCAGGGGCGAATTCAAGCGTTTGATTTGCGAAAAGAAATGAAAGATAGCAAAACAGAATTACTCTCCACAATATCTGAAATGTGTGAGAAGATGTCTGAGATTGGGAGGAAAGTGGATGACTGCGACATGAGACTGGATGCACAAGCGGTGAAAAATTATGCTCGAATCGCTAGTGACCACAGGGACCTTCAGGCAAAAGTTGAGGACTTGGAAAATCGGAGTATGAGGAATAACCTGAGGTTCCGTGGTGTTCCTGAAAGCAGGGAGTATTCTGTCTGTGGGGCAATGGTCAGGAAGATTTGTCATTTTTTGCTAAGCCAACAAAATGGCGCTGTTGAGGTGGAACTGGAAAGAGCCCACAGATCAATGGGCCCTAAGATAAATAATAAACCGAGAGATATTGCGGCCGGAAAACAACAAACTTGGTTATGGGACTCGAATACAATTGCGGTTTTTGCTGACATATCATAAGATCATAAGAACATAAGAAATTGCCATGCTGGGTCAGACCAAGGGTCCATCAAGCCCAGCATCCTGTTTCCAACAGTGGCCAAAACCAGGCCACAAGAACCTGGCAATTACCCAAACACTAAGAAGATCCCATGCTACTGATGCAATTAATAGCAGTGGCTATTCCCTAAGTAAACTTGATTAATAGCCATTAATGGACTTCGCCTCCAAGAACTTATCCAAACCTTTTTTGAACCCAGCTACACTAACTGCACTAACCACATCCTCTGGCAACACATTCCAGAGCTTTATTGTGCGTTGAGTGAAAGAATTTTCTCCGATTAGTCTTAAATGTGCTACTTGCTAACTTCATGGAGTGCCCCCTAGTCCTTCTATTATTCGAAAGTGAAAATAACCGAGTCACATCTACTTGTTCAAGACCTCTATCATATCCCCCCTCAGCCGTCTCTTCTCCAAGCTGAACAGCCCTAATCTCTTCAGCCTTTCCTCATAGGGAAGCTGTTCCATCCCCTTTATCATTTTGGTTGCCCTTCTCTGTACCTACTCCATCGCAACTATATCTTTTTTGAGATGCGGCGACCAGAATTGTACACAGTATTCAAGGTGTGGTCTCACCATGGAGCGATATAGAGGCATTATGACATTTTCCGTTCTATTAACCATTCCCTTCCTAATTATTCCTAACATTCTGTTTGCTTTTTTTGACTGCTGCAGCACACTGAGCTGACGATTTTAAAGTATTATCCACTATGATGCCTAGATCTTTTTCCTGGGTGGTAGCTCCTAATATGGAACCTAACATCATGTAACTACAGCAATGGTTATTTTTCCCTATATGCAACACCTTGCACTTGTCCACATCGCCGAGACATCATAGCGTTATTAAGGAAAGAAGGAATAAAATACCTGTGGTTATTCCCGTTTGGCATAGCTATGACAATTCAAGGATCCACAACCAAAGCAAAAACTGTTGAAGAAGCGGCGGCCATTTTGAAAGAGGCAGGCCACGCCATTAAACTCACAACCTCAGCAAAGGACACATCCCAAACATTGAATGTGGACACCCCAGGTGGCAGAGAGTGTGCAAAGGAGGCCGAAGACTGCAGCGGAACATCTTGAGAAGGACATTGGGAAGGGGTGAACGTTCTCACAAGAACATCTGGACTTGGCAAGTCGGGAGTTCCTAACAGGGAACAGCATTGGTCTGGGAGTATTATTCAAGGCATAGCTATCTGTTTGTTAGTGATTTCTTATCAATGTTTGTAACATTAGGGATACGTTACAAAAGTGGCGCTGGGAGGGTTGGGACATGTTCGCGAATATATCTGCCCCCATCTGCGGTAGCAGGTCCGCTGTGGGTACACAGCAATGGGCATAGTTATAGGGAAGATGGGGAAGGGTGATAATGGTTAGCATGTTTGCTTGGTCTACATATTCTTTGCACACGGTAAAGGGGAGCTTCATTTTCAGAGGGGGCCTACTTCCACTGAAGGGAGTTGAATTATGGCTGGGACTGTATGGCATAGGGACAAGACCAGCATCACACCTTGAGAAGGCGAAGAGGGAAACTGCAAGAGTTAGGGAGCACTTTTGCAGAGGTAATAGACAGGATGATGACGATTCAATTCTGTCCCTTAATGTTAAGGGACTGAATAGTCCACAAAAAAGGCACCTATTTAGATCAGAGGTGCAAAGTTCAGCATCGGATATTATTTTCCTACAAGAAACTCATTTGAAACGCTGCTACAAATGGCTACTGCAATGGCCACTATTCCCCCGCCAATTCTTTGCTGCGGCCACTAAAGGGTTGTGTTACTCTGAAGTGGGAATTTTGTTACATAAAGATCTTCAGTGCCATGTTTTGAAATTTCGGGAAGATCCCGTAGGACGCTTCCTGTTCATGGAATTAGAAATAGCTAAAGAGGTATATTCTTTGCTTAACATATATGCTCCAAATACAGATCAGTAAGCATTTCTGGATGAGATTGGGGCATTGTTGGATTCTGAATGGGAGGGGCACCTAATAATAGCAGGAGACTTTAATATAACGCTGCAACCTAGGGTAGTTAACTCATCGGGTTGGGGGGGGGGGGGGCGCTTAGGAGCAAAATCCACTCGCAAACATCTCAAAAATTTCATCCAGAAGAGGGACCTGCTGGACATATGGAGGCATAGTGACCCTGCCCAGAGGAATTATACATTCTATTCATACCCCCACAACTCCTATTTCAGGATAGATTTTTTTCTTAGTGGATAAATGTATGTGCTCAAGGGTTGTTGAGGCAGGTATAGGACAAATTACATGGTCTGACCATGCTCCTACATGGTTGGGTATACAGATCCAAGGGATTGAGACGGGGAGGCAATACTAGAAACTAAACGATACTTTACTGGATGATGACAGGTTTTGTTCTGCAGTACAAGAGGCAATAGAGGACTTTGAACAGCATAATGGGGATCAGACGCCAAATAAGTCTTTGTATTGGGAGTCCCTAAAGGCGGTTCTGAGAGGGAAATTGATATTGCAAGTCTCATTTAAGAAGAACTGAATTAAAGAAGATTAAACATGACCTACGATCCAAAGAACATGCATGGCGCAAACAACCATCTGCCACACTCAAAGCCACATACATCAATACCTTACACACCTACCGTCAAGCTATCACTCAAGCTAAACGAGACTACTACGCCAAAAAAATCCATGCCTATCAATTCAACGCGAACGCACTGTTTGCTTTTGCTACAGACTTCACAAACCCCGCCACCACCACACTCAACGAGGACAGTGCCAGTATCAGATGCCAAGAACTAGCAGTGTACTTCAAGAATAAAACTGACAACATTCTTACTCGCTTTCCAACCAAGCCCGCCCCCTTCATGCCACCATGCAATGATAACAAGAGCAAACTCAGAAACTTTGACCCCACGACAAATACGGAAATTGAGGCTATTCTAAAGAAGATGAAACCAGCATCCCACACCCTAGACACCATTCCCTCAAAAACCCTCCTCTCCATCCCATCCACCATTGCAAAGCCCATTGCTGAACTCATCAACTGCTCTATCACACATGGCAGCATTCCAGACACACTCAAACTTGCTGTAGTAAGGCCCCTCCTTAAAAAACCAAATCTTGACCCCCCTCAGACCCAGCTAATTACAGACCCATTTCCAACCTGCCTTTCATTTCTAAAATTCTGGAAAGGGTGTTAAACAACTTTCTGACTTCCTAGAAGACTACAATATTCTCCACCCCTCACAGTTTGGCTTCCGTAAAGCCCGCAATCCAGAAACCCTATTACTATCAATGACAGATACTATTCTCAAAGGCATGGACCATGGAAACTCCTACTTGCTTGCCCTCCTAGACATCTCAGCAGCCTTCGACACTGTTAACCACTAAATCTTAATGACCCGTCTGGCAGAAATAGGCATTTCCTGGCGTGTAGCCAGATGGACTCAGAACGAATGGGTATAGTATCCGTGTGCTAGCAGTTGGAGACGGATCTGACGTCAGCACGGGCGTATATATACCCCCACAGGAAGCGTAGCAACTTAGTAATTTCCATCTCCAAAGCAGTTTGGAGAGCCTGCACGCTCGCTGAGCGTGTTTTCCAAATCTACTTTCTATTTTCTACTTTATACTTTCTTTCAACTTCTACAACATCGAGCCCTGCACTCCTGCGGTGATACCCTAAGGTCCCTCCCCCAGTAGAGTTTCCCGGGGTGATTTCCGTGATCCCCCGGAGGTCTAAGTCCTCGGTCCGGTGGCCGAATCGCGGCAGGGACTTAGCCCCCGGGCGAGGTTCGGGTGAGGCATACGAGGCGCCTCGGTCCCGGCGTGGACGAGGCAGTGGGTGCATATCCTCAAACGCGGAGGTGAAGGTACTTGCCCTCTCCCCCCGCAGCCGGAGACCGCCTGGGTTCCAGCCGGGAAGCGCCGAGGATCAGGTAAGGTGTACATCTCTTATTTCTGGTCTCCGAGGAACAGAGGATCGGCGGCGTGGCACGCTGTGGAGGGCGCCATTTTGTGGACCTTGTTCAGGTATTGAGCGCCCGTAATAGGCGCAGCTCTATTCCTCCTTGTGCCTATTGAAGACCATTGAGTGTGTATTGCTAACCGCTTATTGCTGAGAGCCTATTGAATGCCATTGAGCGTGTATTGCTAACCGCTTATTGCTGAGAGCCTATTGAATGCCATTTAGCGTGTATTGCTAACCGCTTATTGCTGAGAGCCTATTGAAGGCCATTGAGCGTGTATTGCTAACCGCTTATTGCTGAGAACCTATTGAATGCCATTGAGCGGGTATTGCTAACCGCTTATTGCTGAGAGCCTATTGAAGACCATTGAGCGGGTATTGCTAACCGCTTATTGCTGAGAGCCTATTGAATGCCATTGAGCGGGTATTGCTAACCGCTTATTGCTGAGAGCCTATTGAAGGCCGTTGAGCGTGTATTGCTAACCGCTTATTGCTGAGAGCCTATTGAATGCCATTTAGCGTGTATTGCTAACCGCTTATTGCTGAGAGCCTATTGAATGCCATTTAGCGTGTATTGCTAACTGCTTATTGCTGAGAGCCTATTGAATGCCATTGAGCGTGTATTGTTAACCGCATATTGCTGAGAGCCTATTGAAAGCCATAGAGCGTGTATTGCTACCTGCATATTGCTGAGAGCATATTGCATACCATTGCGCTGTTTTCATGGCCGCCTATTGCTGAGAACATATTGTATATTATTATGGTTAAGCGCCTGTTGTATTAAGCGCATATTGCTGCCGCATATTATTATTATTGTGCGCCCGTTGTATTAAGCGCATATTGCTGCCGCATATTATTATTGTGCGCCTGTTGTATTAAGCATATATTATTGCCGCTTCTCTTTCAGCGTCAATGGAACAGAACGCATCAGCGTCTTCAGCGGTGGCGCCGCCTGCCTCAGGCATTAAAGCCCTTGGCCTCTGCTCTGCATGCCAGCTTAGAGCCACGCACAGTGAAGAGCCAGACTCCCTATGTGCCCAATGTGAGGAGGCCATGGGACCCTCGGGCCAGGACCAGTCTCAGCCACGATTTGCTGACAGTTCCCCAGGGGCTACCCCGGATTTAGCGGGCAGTCTCGACCAATCGGGAATCCCGGGGGATCTTCTACCTCGGCGATTGGAGGCTGCTTCCATTTCCTGGGTGGATCTCTTTAAGGGGATTCATGTCTTTGTACAGATGCAAACGGCTTCCCGTCCAGGCCCTGCGGTTCCTGCTGTTCCTGTTGTTCCTGCGGTTGCTGCGGTTCCTGTGGTGGCTGCGACTGCGGCAGCTGCTGCGGCTGCCGCTGCGGTGGCGGCTCCTGCGGATCCTGTTCCTGGACCCTCACGCCCATATCGTGAGCGGGTCCTCCCGCCGCTGGACAGTCTAGATCAGTCAGACCAGGAGGTTTCACCGGATGAGTCCGAACTCCCGGACGTGGGGGAACTTCCCCCAGGGATTGAGCCCTATAGAACCATGAGGCGGTTCTTCCCTAAGGAGGATCTCTCCAACCTGGTGGCTCAGTGTCTGGCGGAGTTGGATATTACAGGTCCCAGCGCTACGGTACTCTGCGCAGAACCCCCTGCTGGAAGGTCTTCGTCCTACAGCCCGCCATTTTCCATTCTTGCAAGCAGCACAACAACTGGTAGATTTAGAATGGGCAGCACCAGCGGCTTCCTTTAAAGGGGGCCGGGCCCTGACGGGCATGTACCCATTGGCACATGCCCGTCAGGGCATGTGCCAATGGGTACATGCCCCATGAGGGCACGCCAGCATCCACCTGCTGGCGTGCCCTCAGGTGGATGCCTTGATTAGCGCTGTGGTCAAGCGCACTACCATTCCAGTTGAGGGGGGGACGGCCCTCAAGGAGCCTCATGACCGGCGATTGGACGCCATTCTGAAACAGACCTTTGAGGTGGCAGCTCTATCTTTGCGGATCGCGACCTGCTGCACAGTGGTGACGCGTGCCTGTTTGTCACAGGTTAGGAACAACGCTCCAGCAGCTGACATGGAGTCAGCTCTCTCGTTCCTCACGGATGCTGCATCAGACCTAGTCCGGACAACAGCTAAGGGGATCTCATCCTCCGTAGCCGTCAGGAGGCAGCTCTGGATCCGGAGATGGTCAGCTGATGCGCCTTCAAAGACACGCCTCACCAGATTGCCCTTTAAGGGCTCTTTCCTATTTGGCAGCGACCTTGATAAACTGGCCAGTACATGGGGTACCTCTCCAGTGCCTAGACTGCCGGAAGATCGGTTCAGAAGGGGCCAGCGCGCCTTTCCAAGGCCCTCCAGGGGCAGGAGTTCACAGCGCTTTGTTCCTTACAGGAGTCGCTACCAGGCACCACGTCCTCAGGCCAGGAATCAGTCCTTTCGGACCAAGCAGCGCAAGAGGGGAGCAGGCCCGGGCTCAGGTCCCGGCCGCGCCTCCCAATGTGAATCCGCCGATTCATCTGGGGGACGGAGCCATAGGGGGCAGGTTAACCCTCTTCTACCCCAGATGGGTCGAGATCACATCGGACCAGTGGGTCCTCGCCATTATCCGAGAGGGATATTATCTGGACTTTCATCATCTCCCTCCGGACAAGTTTCTGGAATCGTCATGTCCCATACACAAGAAGGCAGCATTGGAAGCTACCTTGGCGAGGCTCCTGTCCTTGAAAGCCATCATCCCAGTACCTGCCTGGGAAGTGAATTCTGGACACTATTCCATTTATTTCATGATACCCAAGAAAGGTGGCACCTTTCGGCCTGTACTGGACCTCAAGTCCGTCAATCGTTACTTACGGGTCCTGAGGTTTCGCATGGAAACTCTGTGCTCCGTCAAGACTGCAGTACAGCCAGGAGAATTCCTCACGGCATTAGACTTGTCTGAAGCCTACCTGCATATCTCGATCCATCCGGATCATCAGCGCTACCTACGCTTCAAGGTTTTGGGTCACCACTTCCAGTTCCGGGCTCTGCCCTTCGGATTGGCCACGTCACCGCGGACCTTCACCAAGGTGGTTGTCGTGGTAGCAGTGGCCCTCAGGCGGGAAGGAATTCTGGTCCATCCCTACCTAGACGATTGGCTGATCAGGGCGAAATCACGAGAGGAGAGTCATCGGACAACCGACAGAGTGATCGCCCTTCTGGAAAGCTTGGGCTGGGTAATCAACCTCAGCAAGAGTTGCCTACAGCCTTCCCAGTCACTGGAATACCTGGGAGTACAGTTCGATACGCAGGCAGACACAGTCAGTCTCACTACCAAGAGAAGGTTGAAACGTCAGACGCGT
Source organism: Rhinatrema bivittatum (assembly GCF_901001135.1). Classification (NCBI taxonomy): domain Eukaryota; kingdom Metazoa; phylum Chordata; class Amphibia; order Gymnophiona; family Rhinatrematidae; genus Rhinatrema; species Rhinatrema bivittatum. Next base: position 161,898,294 of record NC_042616.1, on the reverse strand, counting down.
ATCCAGTACTTGATGGGAGCCAGTCGGCCCATAGCTTGGGATTATCTGCAGGTTCTTGGTCTCATGGCATCCACCCTGGAAGTGGTACCTTGGGCAGTGGGAGTGTTGTAGAGGTCTCATATGGGCAAGGACTCATATGAGACCTCTACAACACTCCCTGCTCTCTCGTTGGAGCCCTCGTCTACGGAACTATTCCACGCACCTACCTCTGCCTGCCAGGGTCCGGACACAGTTACGGAGGTGGCTGCAGTCCAACCACATGAGCAAGGGGTCGAGGATGTCCTCCCCCACGTGGACCCTGCTCACCACAGATGCCAGCCTGAGCGGCTGGGGAGCACACTGCGAAGGACTCACCGCACAAGGGCGGTGGCGCGGAGAAGAGTCAGCGTGGAACATCAACCGTCTAGAGGCTCGGGCATTCCGATTGGCATGCCTTCGATTTGCTCACAGACTGAAGAACAGAGCAATCCAAGTGATTTCCGACAATGCCACCACGGTGGCATACATCAACCGTCAGGGCGGAACCAGAAGCCGACAAGTATCTCTGGAGATCGCCCCACTGATGGTTTGGGCAGAGGCGAATCTTCAGGACATCTCCGCCGTCCACATTGCCGGGAAGGACAACACCACGGCAGACTTCCTCAGCAGAGAACGTCTAAATCCGGGAGAGTGGCAGCTGTCACCCACAGCCTTCCAGATGATTGTGGATCACTGGGGGATTCCGGACATGGATTTACTGGCGGACAAGTCCAATGCTAAGGTACCCAGATACTTCAGCCGCAAGCGCGATCCGTTCTCCCATGGAATCGATGCCCTGGTTCAGCCGTGGCCTCCAGGGACTCTGCTATACGCCTTTCCTCCGTGGCCTCTGCTGGGTGCCATCATCCATAAGATTCAGAAACACCGTGGCCTAGTTCTTCTAGTGGCACCAGACTGGCCAAGAAGACCCTGGTTCGCGGACATGAAAAGACTACTGGCAGGGGAGCCCCATCCCCTGCCTCCTCTCCGGGACCTTCTACGTCGAGGTCCAATCCTTCACGAGGATCCAGCTCAATTCTCTCTTACGGTCTGGCCATTGAGAGGGCTAGACTGAAGAAAAGAGGTTACTCGGAGCCGTGATAGATACACTCCTCCGAGCTCGCAAGTTTTCCACATCCCTCACCTATGTAAGGATCTGGAGAGTATTTGAAGCATGGTGCGACTCTCATGGCACCAATCCACATGTGACCACGATCCCTATTGTGTTGGATTTCCTGCAAGATGGACTTCAGAAGGGTCTCTCCCTCAGCTCCATCAAGGTTCAGGTGGCTGCGCTGTCTTGCTATGGCCCCAGGAGGGATGGCAAGACCATCGCCAAGCACCCAGATGTTTCTCGCTTCCTGCAAGGAGTCAAGCATATTCGTCCGCCACTGAAGTGGCCTGTGCCCTTATGGAACCTCAACCTTGTTTTGGATTTCCTCGTGGGATCCACCTTCAGACCCCTTCGGGGCCTGTCTCTCCGTTCTCTAACCTTGAAGATGGTGTTCTTATTGGCGGTGTGTTCCGCACGCCGCGTCTCAGAGCTACAAGCACTGTCCTGCCGTGATCCCTTTCTGAGGATCACTCCAGAAGCTATCCATCTTCGCACGGTTCCCTCCTTTTTACCTAAAGTGGTTTCACAGTTTCACCTTAATCAGACTATATCCTTGCCTACCACGGCAGGTTTGAAGAAATCGGAAGAAGGACGTTTGCTGCTCCATCTCGACATAGGCAGACTGCTGACTAGATATCTGGAAGTGACACAAGAACTACGAAAGACAGACCATCTGTTTGTCCTGCACAGCGGGAAACGACAAGGGGAAGCGGCCTCTCGGCCCACCATCGCCCGCTGGATTAAAGAAGTTATCAGAGCAGCTTACGTGGAGGCTGGAAAGTCTCCGCCTCTACAAGTCAAGGCTCATTCTACCAGAGCACAAGCGGCATCCTGGGCGGAATCCAGGATGCTGTCGCCTGCAGAAATATGTAAAGCGGCGACATGGTCCTCCCTCCATACCTTCTCCAGGTTCTACCGTCTGGATGTCCAGGCTAGGGAGGACTCAGCATTTGCGAGGGCGGTACTACATGGTCCTCAGGCAGCCTCCCGCCCAGGCTGGGATTAAAGCTTTTGTACATCCCATTCGTTCTGAGTCCATCTGGCTACACGCCAGGAAATGTTGAGATTACTTACCTGATAATCTCCTTTTCCTTAGTGTAGACAGATGGACTCAGCATCCCGCCCAGCTGCCTGTGTACATGGGTTTCACCGAGTCAAGGTAAGCCATGTCATCTATTTCCATAAGAGCGTACACTCTACGAGGTGTCAACGCCTTCCGGTTGGGAATGCTGGCGGTCTCCAGCTACTATCAATCTGTCAGGGGAATCCTGTTTCACTTTTCACTGAGCGTCAGTACACACATCCATAACAGCTTTTGCAAGGAAGATTACTAAGTTGCTACGCTTCCTGTGGGGGTATATATACGCCCGTGCTGACGTCAGATCCGTCTCCAACTGCTAGCACGCGGATACTATACCCATTCGTTCTGAGTTCATCTGTCTACACTAAGGAAAAGGAGATTATCAGCTAAGTAATCTCAACATTGCTGACACCGCCCTTTCCTGGTTCTCCTCCTATCTTAACCACAGAGAATACATAGTAAAAATTGACAGACACCAATCCTCACACATCCCAATCACGCAAGGTGTTCCTCAAGGTTCCTCTTTATCATCCACCCTATTCAACATTTACCTCCTACCACTTTGCCACTTACTGTCCAACTTACGGGTCGATCCTGTAAGGCCGCGGTAATAACAGTGCGGCAGTGTCAGGCGCACCCTTCCTCCCCGCACGCACAGTTCTCTTCACTAACTCCCCGATACTCTCCTCTAATCGCATGCAAATGCATGCCGCGGCTTTAAAGCGGTAGGGAAGGGTTATGCCCGCGTAACCCATTTTACTGTATAGGCGCTTAATACAGCGCCTATACAGTAACCAGGGTGCGCTGGTACCTGTCATTTCAAATGACATTTGAAATGACAGGCACCATGAAGTGAAAAAAAAAATACCAAAAATATGTAAAAACCTGAGTGTTCAAAAAAAAACAAAACATTTTAAATACCTGTCGGAGGGCCGCGTGGGTCCAGGCGGCTGGCGGGCGGCGGCGGGAGCCGGGTGGTCGCGTGTTTAATCTAGGCCGCGGGCGGGTGGGCGCCTGTTCCAGGCAGTGGCGGCGGGAGCGGGTGGACACGCGTTAGTTCAAGACGGCCGGCGGGCGGCGGCGGGTGGTCGCGTGTTAAATCTAGGCCAGGTCGCACAGGCGCGCATTCATTCATCCAGGCGGAGGAGCCGGCGGCTTTCGCCGCCGGCTTCGCCTGAATGAATGCGCGCCTGTGCGACCCCTGCGATTCGGCGCTCAAGGCAGTCACAGCATGTGACTGCCTTGAGCGCCGAATGAATGCGCGCCTGTGCGGACCCGGCCTAGATTTAACACGCGACCACCCGCCGCCCACCGGCCGTCTCGAACTAACGCGTGTCCCCCCGCCGCTGCCGCTGCCGCCTGGAACAGGCGCCCACCCGCCCGCGGCCTAGATTTAACACGTGACCACCCGGCGGCCGCCGGCCGCCTGGACCCACGCGGCCCTCCGACAGGTATTTAAAAATTTTTATTTTTTTTTCTGACAGGTTTTATGTGTCCCACATCATTACATTTTCTCGATCATCTCTGTATCGCTTTTTTTTTTTATTGTGTTTTATTGTTTTTGAGTGTCTTAAGCGGTGTCGATGGATTTGTTACTAGACTCACAGTCCTAACTCCTACTAGGGGGAGGCGGTAAACTAACACGTTACGGCCGCGGCAAAACAGTGCGTTACTAATGAGATAACCTGAGCGCGCCTTACGGTATCGGAGGGGAATAGCTAATTCCTTCATTATACAGCTAATTCGTTCATTTACATGCCGGGTGGGGAAGGGTTACGCGTCTGTTTTAAGAAGCGCTATGGACGCGCGAAACTGGAGACTGTATCGCTGGTTTGCCTTACGCGTCCGAATTGTGCGCAGCGAGCTCGTTACAGACGAGAAATCTTCAACTGAATGTTACTGTATCGAGCTGTTAGGGCTGAAATTTTTCCTATATGCAGACGATGTGCAGATTCTCATCCCTATCCAAAAATCAATTGATGAATCCATGCACTTCTGGGAATCTTGCCTCACCTCAATAACATCCATGCTTTCCAACCTCCACTTAGCTCTAAACGCATCAAAAACGGAACTACTCATCATCTCCAGCCATCCTGACTGCACTCCCCACCACACACCCCAGAACACAACCTCTGCACAACACCAATTACGTGCAGTAAGAGACCTTGGTGTCCTCATAGATCATCAACTAAATTTTAAACCCTACATCAAATCCCTCCTAAAGGAAGGTTTCTACAAATTAAATGTCCTCAGGAAACTCAAACCCTTACTTCACACTCAAGATTTCCGTACTGTAGTTCAGACCACCATGCTTGTGAAACTGGACTATTGTAGCTCCCTTCTACTCTGCCTTCCTGCCTCCACCATCAGGCCACTCCAGATCCTTCAAAACTCCATGGCCAGAGTCATAACAAATACTCGCAAAACGGAACACATCACCCCTATTTTAAAGGACCTACACTGGCTCCCCATCTCCTTCCACTCACAATACAAAACCCTTACCATTCTTCACTGTTCATTTCACAAATTCAATCACACCTGGCTTGAAGAAATGCCTCGCTTCCGCACCACTAACCGCCCCATAAGAAGTGCCCATGTAGGTACCCTACACACTCCTTCCCTTAAGTCTGCGCATCTGTCCCTCACCAGAGAAAGGGCTTTCTCCATAGCTGGTACCTTCCTCTGGAACTCTCTCCCCTCATCCCTCCATATAGAGCCGTCCCTCACCAAATTTAAAAAAGGAGTCAAAACATGGCTCTTCAAGCAGGCCTACCCTGACACAAATATAACGTAGACTTACTGCCTAATCGGATTTCCTCTATGACTTTTCCCTCTTACCAGCTCCTCCCCCACCCCTCTCCATTCCTCCCCAGACTTTTTGCACATTTGACCTCCCTCGGCATACGAACTCCATTGATAAAGATAATGATGTATAGAATGTACAAAGTTCTTTTTCCGCCCTTTCTGCCTTTTGCTTTGCTTTCAATATCTCAGATATAATGCCTCATACTATGTACATAGTTTCTCCTTACATTGACTACGATATGGTATTTTTTGTTTATTGTATTTCTTCCTTTCAGTTCAGTGTAAGCCGGCATGATGTGCCTTACGAATGTCGGCAAAGAAAAGCCTATAAATAAATAAATAAAATAAATAAGGAAAAATTAGCACATAAGTCAGTATTAAATGCAGAGATTGCCCGTTTAGAAGCCTCGCTTGAAAGGTACCAATCTCAATCTGTATATACAAAATTGCAGAGGGCTAGGCAGGCATTTAGCGCTACAACTGGATACTATCTCATTACAATTAATGATGGTAATACAAGAGCATTTTGAATGGGGCGATAAGGCCAGCCAGCTATTGGCTAGGAAGTTGAAACGTCAGGTAGCACAGAAACAAATAAGGATAAAGATGGTACACTGCTGTCATCTGCTGATGACATCCAGCGCAAGTTTCAACAGTTTTATGGGGATTTATATAAAGCGGACCTAGATATACAGCGGGAAGGGATTGAGACCTATCTAAACCAGGTGGCACTCCTCCAAATATTGGATGATGAAAAGCAGTTCTTTGAAAAAGAAATCTCTCAAGGGGAAATCCTGCAGGTGATTAAAGAGCTCAAAATCAACAAAGCCCCGGGGCTCTATGGATTCACTGGCCTTTTTATAAAACGTTTGCTAACTATTTAGCCCCCCACATAATTGAAATGTTTAATGATCTAAGACATGGCATATCTCTCCTAAGTGTAATATAGCAGGGATTACCATATTGGCCAAGCCTGGACGCAAACCTGTGGAATGCGGGTCATACAGTCCTATATCTCTGATCAATATTGACTTGAAAATTTTAGCCAAAATTTTGGCTAATCATCTAAACAGGGTAATTGCAAAATTGATACACCTGGACCAGGCAGAGTTTATCCCAGGCAGAAAGGCTGCAGACAATGTCCATAAGATACTAGACCTCTGGTGGGCAAAGAGGCAACAGATCCCTGCAGTGTTATTATCCATTGATGCAGAGAAAGCCTTTGACATGGTTCATTGGTCATTCTTGTTTAAAATCTTAGAAAAAATGAATTTCGGTCCCATGTTCCTGAATTGGTTATATAAACTTTATGAGCAACTGCAGGCACGTGTTAAGATCAACGGGGCATATTCAGACCCCTTCCCAATTCAACAAGTGCTGTTTGCACTTTTTTTTTAGCCCTTTGTCATTAAGATTCTCAGTCAGCCCTCAGTCACAGGAATACAGGTCGCGGTCACGGATTATGAGATGTCACTTTTTGCGGATGACATACTGTTTCTCACAGGACAAGCAGGATGGCAGTCCTCACATATGGGTTTCATCATCAGGATGGAGCCCAATCACAGAACACTTTTGTCAAAGTTTCTAGAACTTTGCCTGGCACCTACTGGGCATGCCCAGCATAACACCAACCCTGCATCCAGCAGGGGTCCCCCTTCAGTCTTCTTTTTTCTGCGCAGCAGTAGCCACGCGGGTTAAGGAGCTCTCTTGAGATTCCTGACAGGAATTTTCCTCACGGAACTTCTTTCAACAAATTAAAAAAAAAAAAAAGTACCCCATAGGGGTCCCCCCTATCCATATACATACTCCGCGGTCGAAAGGTAAGGTTTTACCCTTGTTAAGGTTGAGTCCCTTCGAGTTATCCCTTCGGGGCCTACCGGCCATCGACCGTTCCACGGCTAAACGTTTGCCGGAGTCATGGCGTCGGGTTTCGTCGGTGCCTCGACTGTAGTCAAACAGTGTCCATCACTGACCCGCACGGGGTCTGGGGTTTGTGTTTGGGGTCCGACCACGATGTCCTAACTTGCACCAAATGTGGCCAAATGACTCCGAAGGGCCGTAAGGCTCGTTTAGGGAAAATGGAGTTTCTCTTTCAGTTAAAAACCCCGACTCCATCGATAGCTTCGACTTCGTCTGAGCCGGCTCTGCCACTTCAACAGCGCTTGGCATACAGTCAATACAGACCAGTGGGTATGGGCAGTAGCGTTACCACCTAAATTTCCTGACTGTTCCAGCGGACTCTCCACCTCGGCTGACGTGGGGGATATCCGACCACTCTCCCTTGCTCGAACAGGAGGTCTCATCCCTCCTCAAATCTAGAGCAATAGAACCAGTGCCCCTCTCCCAGCAGGGGCAGGGGTTTTACTCCCGGTATTTTCTAATACCAAAAAAGTCAGGTGGCATACGCCCGAAACTGGCCTTCCACGCCATAAACAAATTTTTGCAGAAAGAAAAATTCAAAATGATAACCTTGGGCTCTCTACTTCCTCTTCAACAAAGAGGAGATTGGCTATGCTCTGTAGATCTCCAAGACGCTTACACACACATCTCAATTACTCCATCTCATCTCATTGGCCCTCGTCATTTCCAGAACCGTGTAGTACCATTCAGCCTGGCGTCTGCTCCACGAGTATTCACCAAGTGCCTGGTGGTGGTCGCAGCCTTCCTCAGGAATCAGGGTGTGCATGTCTACCCTTATCTCAATGATTGGTTGATAAGGGCTCCGACTCAGCAGGGTGCACTAACCTCCCTGCATCTCACTATCAACACCCTGATCTCCTTAGGGTTTCTAATCAACTATCCCAAATCCAAGATAGTTCTATCCCAAACCCTATTCTTTCTAGGGGCCGACCTAAACACTATACAGGCGAAAGCCTTCCTCCCTCAGGATCACGCTTTCACCATAGCATCTCTGGCGCGTCAACTACAAACTCGAGTATCTTCAACTGCTCGTCACTTCCTCATACTGCTGGGTCACATGGTGTCCTCAGTGCATGTCACTCCAATGGCTCGCCTAGCCATGAGTGATGCAGTGGACCCTAAAATGCCGGTGGATTTAAGGTTGTCAGCCAATGTCTATCATTATCCAGGTTACCAAACAGCTCCATCTGTCCCAACCTGGTGGATGCACCACTCCAGTCTCATTCAAGGCCTTCCATTTCAGGCTCCAGATCCTCAAATTACCTTAACAGATGCATCCAACATCGGGTGGGGTGTGCATGTAGGTGACCTGCAGACTCAGGGAACCTGGTCTCCAGAGGAAGCTAAACACCAGACAAATTTCCTGGAGCTACCGGCGATTAGATATGCCCTCAAGGCTTTTCAGGATTGCCTATCAAACAAAGCCATCCTGATTCAAACTGACAAATCAGTTTGCAATGTGGTACATCAACAAACAAGGGGGAACGGGCTCCTACCTCCTGTGTCGGGAAGCTGCACAGATATGGGCATGGGCCCTTTCCCACTCGATGTACCTCAAGGCAACCTACTTGCCGGGAGAGGACAATCTTTTGGCGGACAAGCTGAATCGCACTTTCCATCCGCACGAGTGGTCTCTCAATCCCTCGATAGCGGACATGATATTCCAACGCTGGGGTTATCCTTGCATAGACCTCTTTGCATCGGTCCACAACCATAAAGTGGACAACTTCTGTTCCCTCGTTTACAGTCACCACTCGCGACCAAGAGATGCCTTTGCCCTCTCCTGGTCCACCGGTCTCCTTTGTGTATCCTCCACTTCCTCTCATTTCAAAGACTCTCATGAAGCTCCAGCAGGACAAGGGATTAATGATCTTGATAGCTCCCCACTGGCCACGCCAGGTGTGGTTTCCAATCCTCCAGGACCTTTCAATACGCCGGCACATTCCTCTGGGGAAGGATCCCTTTCTAATAACTCAGAACAAAGGGTACTTGCGTCACCCCAACCTCTGATGGCCTGGATGTTGAACAGCTAACAGAGACACCATTTAACACCCAGGGACATATTCCTCTACTTGCAATTATGTCATTTCATATGGAAGGCATTGAAAAAGACTTAGCACTGGGGAAAACCCAATTTGAATGATGGTGTGAGCAGGCTGCACGGATTAAAGGGGGATTATCCAAGATTTACAGTCTCCTCCAAAAAGTCCCCTGTCAGAAATCAGCTTTTCTCTTAGCTTGGGAACAGGACTTGGACAGAGTATTGCCAGAGGAGGCATGGGATCAGATATTTGCTAACACCAAACGCAGTTCAATATCAGCACTGTTATTGGAAAATAGCTATAAATTGTTATTCTGATGGCACCTTGCCCCCAAAGACTTTATAAGGCTCACCTCCTCCAGGATGATCTATTCTGGAGAGGATGTGGTCAGAAGGGAACATACATTCATATGTGGTGGGAGTGCCCCGGAGCTAGAAACTTATGGGAGGGAGTCTCTGTGCTTCTCCAGCAGGCCCTTCATACCCCTATACAGCTAACCCCTGAGAGGACATTATTGAATGCACCAACTGACTGCCCTAGGAGTATGGGGGGGGGGGGGGGGTACTGGTGAATCATGTTGTCCTGGGCACTAGATGTGTGATAGCGGCCAATTGGAAAATGCCCTCAATGCCCCCACTTACAGCGGTTCTATTAAAGCTTGATAAGATGTGCAAGTTATATAAATTGACAGCCCGTCGGCACAATACATTTCCCAGATTTATACAAGTATAGAACCCATATTTACTATGGTGAGTGGTATCCTGAATTATGTATTGTATAGTGCTATGACCCTTTCTGTGGAGGGTAACTGGTCCAATGTGACCTGGACAGCAGCACTTAGAATCTAGCTAGCACTTAGGTATTTGTATTACCTGCTAATGGAATTGTTAAAAATGAAGCAATAATGAGTATTTACATATATTTGTATGTGTAGAGTTTATTTACTTGGATACAAGTTGTTAAGTTATCATGCTACCAATTGTTCAATAAAATATCATTTACAAATAAAAAAAATAAGTTAGAGGCCAATGTAACAGTTGAAATAAACTGTTTTCCTGATTTTTCTTCCACTATTTGCTACAAATGTCCTATTTCCTCATTAATATGTCTGTGAGTCCTGCTGGACTTTGTCAAATACCCTGTTCTCTGTAAGCCCCTTTCCAGCAAGGTTCAGAAGCTAACTGGAAGCTCATGAACTAAAGAACAAATGAAAATTTAAAAGTAATTTTTGTATTGTTACTGTTTGTTGTTTCCAAGTTGTATGTATTTTCCAGTTGATAGCAGGGCTGAATTAGCCATGCTGTCATGGGACCGTCAGTCTGGCGTTTGAGGCGGAGCTTCCCAAGGCTTATACAGAGCTTAGTTCTGTGCGGCTGCACATGTGTTCCCGCACAGAAAGACAGAATCTCCTCAGTCTGTCTTTTCCATGAGCAGAAATGCACGCGGAGCCACGACTCTCCTCAGATTTTGAGTAAAAATAAATAAATAAATAATAAATAGATTTTGTTAGATCGGAGGAACAAAACAACTCAGTGCGATTACCATGCCCCAGCCATCGAGTTTTAAACCATGCACCTGCGGTAAGATAATGTCCATTACTGATGCACATGAGGCCTGCTATCTGTGCTTAGGCCCAGATCACAACCAATCAGTGCTAGCATTGTGGTCGTATGCGCAATGCTAAAGAGCGGCAAAAATTGAAAACTTAAGACTGTCTCTCACTGGCTCCTATGCCCCCCTTTGGAGACCCACTCCTCCCTGGGGCCCAGGCTGCAGCATGCCCCTCCACTTTGAAGGGCAACATCATTGTAACCGGTCACCTCGCAAACAGGCCCACAAAATCTTAAAGAAGGAAAGTCTTCGAAAAAATCGGGGCATCATCAACAAGACTCGGATGAGCCCTCGCATGTATCGAGGCAAAGACCCATACCACTAAAAAGCATCAATCAGATTGAAGCTGCGTAGTCAACTCCGTCGATGCAACCATCTAAAAAGCTCCAAAAGTGTCTATCACTGCAGCCTTCGAAGCATCGCTCGATGCAACCATTGACACATCGCTCGAAGCAAGCATCGGATCATCGTTCGCATACCCCGGCACATGCCTCGACGCACAAACAGCCCCGAAAACCGGCGCAAATTCCATTGCACGATCCGATGCAAACGATGCATCCTGCTAAGTATTTGAAAGTACAACACTCAAGGCATTCTTCCTCAAAAACTTTGAAGTTTTGCCTACACAACCATCAAAGCAGCCCAGTATAGTGACAATACCTCAATCGAAGCCAACTTAGACTTCTTCTCAACATACTGTGACCCCAGGAACTACGTCCAGGCCTTCCACGTCGCAAGGCCAACCAGTTCCTTTGGACCCAGAAGAACACATTCTACCTTCTGGATCAGTAACATCCTTCCATATGCCAGACACTCACAGACTGGAATCCCCTCTGGATTCGGAAGACGAGTGGATAAGAGTATCTTCCTACTCACCTTTCTCTTCTTCCTCAGGTCAAATTTTTTCAGACCATTCTTCAGTCTCCAAAAGAAAAAGTGCTTTACCTCAGCTTATAGGAACCATTGATAAAGCGCCAAAGATTGAGTCAACCTGTGCAAGTACATAAGCACCAGCCTAATACTGGTAGTGCAGACATTATTGGCTGCAATTCCACATCCACCCTGTCAACCTTCTCCACTTCCTATGCATCCACATATACCGGAAGGGACACACAGATGATAGCCTAATTATCATCCGCTTTTTCAAGCTTCTTAGCTCCCTAAAGTTGGCATTTTCTAACCCTGTACCGGTTCCTATCAGTCCAGGTGAAGAATGTCCACAGATACCACAGCCTTCACCAGATATATCACCATTACTCCCACAACCTACACCACAAAAGGTACCTTCAGTGATAACGCAACTTTCCCCCCAGCCTACGACACCTAGGCCTGCCGACTCCCCTCCATTTCCGAAACAACCTAATTCAATTCCATCATCACCAGGCTCCTCTACGGGGTATCCATCGGACCCGCCTGAAGGACCCAAGAACCGTACTCTTCACCGGAGGACCTTATGTACCCCAAGTTTATAGACAAGGTGGGCTCGGTCCTTAATGTAGAAGTCCACAAGCTACCGGATCCAAGATCAGAAACAATGGGACTACTGAAGATCTTCGATCTCCCATCAGATCCAGCAGCTCTTCTGTCTCACCGAGTTTTAGATGCAGTACTTGAAAGATCCTGGGAAACGCCATACTCCATCACCCAAGTATCTAGGAAGACCGATATGAAATTCAGAATGCAGGAATTTACATTCTATTCCTCACCTCAACTACCGCACACATCCATAGTAGTGGAGTTGGCCATGCAACGGGCCCAAAAGTCCAGATTGCACTCTAGTACACCACTGGGGAAAGACAATAAATATCTTGATGACTTTGGGAAGAAAATCTTCCAATCAACAATGTTGGGAGCACAAATACATCAGCATCAGTTCTACATCGTACAATATCTGTATGAATCGTTACAACAACTGAAAGGTCTCCTTCCAGACACAGATCCTACAATTCAACCACCACAGTCACTACAAGACATGGAGGAGGGCATTCAACACCACCTGCGGATGGTGTATGAAGGCTTCGAAACGTCAAGTGTCTCGGCATCGGCTATAGTGGCCAGACATTTGGCGAGGCTCAGAGCTAGCGCTATACGAGAAGACGTCCACGACAAGTTAGCTAACCTCCCCTGCCGGGGAGACAACCTATTTGGAGATCTACTCCAAGAAACAGTGGTTCGATTAAAAGTGCAAAATGTAGAGGTTCAAACCTTAACATCTTCCAATACTTATGGAACCTTCTCCCGCTGATACTTCGCACCGGCTAGAAGAGCACCATACCACAGACTACCGTTCAGAGCCTATCCGTACTTTAGGCCTCCTCCTTATGCTCAACCACCTTGACAACAACACCAACAACAGCGTCGAGGTAGATCATGCACACAGCGTCAACAAGGTCAACCACCCTCTATGGCTTTAAAGGCACCACCCTCTTTTTAATTTCAGCAGGGCCACCACCCCCCACTGCTGTGGGAGGGAGAATCAGAGCATTCAACCAAACTTGGTCACAAATTACAACCGATTGCTGGGTTCTAGAAATAGATTGACTATCAGTTACACTTCCTTTCCAGACCTTCCCTTCCACATCTCATTTCCAGCACGGGCATGTGCTCAAATCATCTTCAGTTAGCCGGGGAGATATCAACTCTACAACATCAGCAGGCAATTCGTGTCTTGCCATCAGAACTCTGCAATATGGGGTTTTATTCCACTTCAGGCTGATACAGTAAAGTCCGTGGGAGAGCGGGTGCGCGCACCGGCCACTTGCCGGTGCACGCGATGCAGTATTTAAATTAGGTCCAGCGGTAGATCCGGGAAAAGGAGGCGCTAGGGACACTAGCGCGTCCCTAGCGCCTCCTTTTTGACAGGAGCGGCGGCTGTCAGCGGGTTTGACAGCCGACGCTCAATTTTGCTGCCGTCGGTTCTTGAGCCCGCTGATAGCCACGGGCTTGGAAACCGGACGCCGGCAAAATTGAGCGTCCAGTTTTCGACCCGACAGCCGCGGGCCGAATTCAAAATTTTTTATTTTTTTTTTTTACTTTTTTTGCTCTTTGGGACCTCCGACTTAATATCACCATGATATTAAGTTGGAGGGTGCACAGAAAAGCAGTTTTTACTGCTTTTCTGTGCACTTTCCTGGTGCCGGAAAAAATTAGTGCCGACCTTTGGGTTGGCGCTAATTTCTGAAAGTAAAATGTGCAGCTTGGCTGCACATTTTACTTTCTGTATCCCGCGCGCATACCTAATAGGGCCATCAACATGCATTTGCATGTTGAGGGCGCTATTAGGTGCCGCGGGTTGGACGCAAGTTTTCCTCCCCTTACTGAATAAGGGGTAAGGGAAAACGCGCGTCCAAGAGCAGGCTAACAGTGCGCTCCGTCGGAGCGCACTGTACTGTATCAGCCTGCTTATTTCTTAATCCATCGGGAGGTCTGCGACCAATTCTGGACTTATGCGACTTAAATACAACACCTAGTTAAAGAAAAATTCAAAATGTTCTCCCTAAAAACAATTCTTCCCCTTCTTCAACCCAACGATTGAATGTGCTCACTAGACCTGAAGGATGCTTACACTCATATTCCATTGCACCCCCTCTTCATGGAAATATCTCTGTTTCCATTACAAGAAACAACATTACCAATACAAAGTACTTTCCTTCGGCCTCTCGGCAGCCCCTTGGGTATTCACAAAATGCATGACAGTGGTGGTGGCCCACCTTCGGAAACTGGGAAACCAGGTATTTCCCTACCTAGACAATTGGCTCCTAGTAGCATCAGATCGAGTGATCCTACTAGCATCAGATCGAGTGATCCTAGTAGCATCAGATCGAGTGATCCTACTACAACAACCCATTTCGTGTCTTCAAGACCTAGGCCTTATTGTAAACTACAAAAAGTCAAACCTGCAACCCTCCCGAACACTTCAGTTCATAGGAGCATTGTTGGACACGACCAAAAGCAGAGCTTTTCTTCCGAAAGACAGAAGGTTATTGCTTCGAACGCTTACCAAACACCTTTGCTCTACGGCAAAGCCAACAGCCCGCCAAATATTATCAGTATTGGGTCATATGGCAGCAGCCTTTCACATGGTTCCGAACACCTGTCTTCACATTTGCCAGCTCCAATGGGGATTAAAGTACCAGTGGATACAACACTCTCAACCTTTGTCTCGGAGAATCAGCTTGACTTCAGACATGATCTAAAACCACAAGTACTACAAAGAGGAGCTCTGTTCACAATGCCACCTCACAACATAGTCCTCACGACAGACGCTTCCCACAGGGGATGGGGTGCACACCTCCACCACCTACAATTGCAAGACTTATGGACACCTCACGAACAGTCATATCAGATCAACCTTCTCGAACTCAGAGCGATTTGCTATGCCCTCAGGACTTTTCGTGTACAATTGCAAGGGAAAAGAGTCATGATATACACAGACAATCTAGTATCCATGTTTTATATCAATAAACAAGGAAGGTCAGGGTCATGGATACTCTGCAAGGAAGCACTTCTCATATGGGATTGGACGACTCATCATGCAATCCATCTGCAAGCGACCTATCTTCCCGGCATAGCCAACACATGGGCGGACAACTTAAGTCGAATTTTTCACCCTCATGAGTGGTCTCTAGACTAGCAGGTGGCAGACGTTTTCACGCGATGGGGAACGCTGTCCATGGATCTCTTTGCCTATGGAGCACAACAGGAACATAAGAACATAAGAAAAGTACCTCAGTTTTGCTCACTGTTTCCCAGTTGTCTCAGAACAGCTCAGGATGCCTTTTTACTCCCATGGTCGGGAAACCTAATCTATGCATTCCCACCAATTCCACTGAAACACGCACGCTCCAAAATGCATAGCCGAGGCGGCAGACCTGATCCTCATCGCCCCAGCATGGCCCAGGCAACCATGGTATGTGTACCTCCTCCGCCTATCAATCGATATCTCCATTCCCTTGGGTCACAGAGACGGTCTTCTATCCCAGGAGCAGGGAGCTCTTCTCCACCCAATGCAGGACTCAGTCCACTTGACAGCATGGAGATTGAACGGACAGCACTAAGTGAACAAGGGATATCAGAAGAAAGCCAAAACATTTTGCTAGCGGCCAGAAAGCCTTCTACCAGGAAAGCATACCAATTAAAATGGAAATGTTATGAGTCCTGGTGCACCATTAATCGCTATGATCCTTTTGATTGTGCACCTACAAACCTACTAGATTACCTATTCACCTTATATTCAGTGGTGTTAGCGATGACCTCTGTCCGAGTACATCTAAGTGCCATCACAGCCTACCATAGGCCACTCCATGGCCACCCAATATCGCAACACCCAATGGTTTCTAGATTCATCAGGGACCTCTACCATCTTCAACCCCCAATATCCAAGCCACCAGTGGCCTGGAACCTCAACCTGGTCCTGGAACAGTTAATGCTCCCTCCATTCGAACCATTGGACTCGGCTCAAGTAAAATACCTCACATGGAAAGTAGTGTTCCTGGTTGCGGTGTCCTCAGTGCACCATGTCAGTGAACCACAAGCACTTGTACATTACGACCCTTATTTTCAGTTCTTCCACCACAAGGCAGTACTACGAACTCACCCTTCCTTCCGAAGGTGGTCTCAGCTTTTCACATCAACCAGTCTATAGAACTCCTACGTTCTTTCCAAAGCCACACCGCAATGAACGAGAGAAATTGCTCCACACCTTAGATTGTAAAAGGGCACTGGCCTACTATAAGACTAGAACACAGACAAACTCGAGGCTATCCCAGCTATTCCTCTCCTTTAACCCGAATGCCTCTGGTCTGGCAGTGTCAAAAAGGACAATATCTAGCTGGATAGCACAATGCATTCAATTTTGTTACAACAAAAGAAACATGACACTAGACGTCAAACCGAATGCTCATCAACTTTGAGCAATCTCCACCTCCTTGGCCCACCTACGTCAGGTTCCACCTCTTGACATCTGTAAAGCGGCCACCTAATCATCTCTACATACTTTCACATCCCATTACTGTTTAGACCAGTAAACAACTCAAGATGACAAGGTGGGACGAGTGGTCTTAGATACTTTAATTTCATAACTCTCAAATTGGCTGTCTACGCCGGGTAAGTCACACCAAAAAAAAAAAAAAAAGGAATATGTAACTAAGCGTGACTGGGAGCTAGAGACTCCCGTGACAGCATGGCTAATTCAGCCCTGCTATCGACGGGAAAAAGCAAGTTTGCTTACCGTAAACGGTGTTTCTGTAGATAGGATGAATTAGCCATGCTCACCCACCCACCTCCCTGGACAGCCTTTCTTACTGCTATAATACAGACTGAGGAGATTCTGTCTTCCTGCGCGGGAACACACGCGCAGCTGCACAGAGCTAAGCTCTGTATAAGCTTTGGGATGCCAGACTGACGGTCCCATGACAGCATGGCTAATTCATCCTGCTATCTACGGAAAACACCATTTACGGTAAGCAAACTTGCTTATAGAATCTGATGGACTCCTTTTCATATGTTGTAAGACACTAAGTTAAAGGCCAAGTGCCTTCAGTATCAGTTTGATATTATGTGAAAATCAGTATAGAAAAATAAAATTACCATTACTGTTACCACTCAAGAAGTACGTATCTATCAACCTTCAACAAATGGGCCCAACTCAACTTGTGGCCTCTTCCCTCTGCACCTTTTCCCACCTCCAGTCCCTACTACTAGGGCTCTTCTTTCTTTTGGGTGCTGCCAATTATAGCTGGCAAAATCTTTGCACCGTGTATGGGTTTGAGCATCTGTGCTCAGTTCACAGGCTGCTTAGTCCCCTTGGCAGCCCTGCTCCCTCTTATGTGTTCTCATACTGCTTCAAGCTGTATGGGTTTTCCATAGGATAAGGTGGGGGCTGTTCTGGAGTCTGTGAACATGGGAGCTCAGTCCCACGCACAGTGCGAAGATCCTGCTGGTTGGAATCGGTGGCATCCGGCACATTTCATATCTCCAAAATACCATTCATTATTTGAGCTTGTGAGTAGTGTTCTTGAGGGTAGATCATATATATTTACAATATCACAGATTGCAGTTTTATTTCAATTTATGAAATTTTGAATAATGTAATAATGTTTGGTTTTATGAAATACACAAACTTCAAATGGATAACTAGGATTTAGTAAAGTGAATATCATTTTTTTAAAGTAAATTTTGTTCATTAATTTTAATGGAATTCAAAATAGCATTGGTTAAATACATAGGATTCCTAGTGACTAAATGATGGAAATGAAGAAAATGGTAATCTGCACAAAGCAACAATTACCCTAAGAATAAAAAAAAAAAATTCTAGGCAGACTGGATAGACCATTTGGGTTTTTTTCTGCCAGCATTTACTATATTTCTATGCTACATGAAGTTTCATACCTTGTTTTTGAAGCAGACAATAGGATTTCAGTTTCTCTTTGCAGAAGGATAGATAGCACCTGTATTTGCTAGTTACAGCCTCCCAATTTCTGATCTTGACATCTCTAATTTCTCTGGGTTTGTTTATTTCACAAACATATCTTTAAAAACATTTACCTCAACTTTTAAAGGATATAAATTATTTGTATGATAAACTGTTCTGAAGATTAATTATTTAGGCAGCTTGGAATGGTATGAGAACATCAATTCCAGATACTCAATTCCTGCAAAATGTACAAAATTGTGAAAATATCTAAGAAAATGAAAACATAATTGGTTCCTCTGTTTTACTTTCCCAGATAATGGCTTTGATAGGATATTTTTGTCCTTCATTTATATAACTTTAAGGGATAGTGACGTGTCACAATGGCAGTTATACTAAACATCTTCTTTTTTTTTTTTTTTTTAAATATGTATGCACAGTTGCAAAGGGGTCTCAGCCAGCTGGAAAGCTCATTCTCTGTCCTGCCCATTTCATAAAGTGGCATATTGGAAAGCTAGATATTTCAGCATATTTGGTTATATTAAAATGTTGGTATAAAAATGACTATAGTTGGACTGAGCTGTTGCAAGATTCAGACTCAAAGATTGGTTTATATTTTACTTATAGGTCGCCTGAGCATGAGATGAGCTGCTTTCTTGACATGTCATTCCCTGTCAAATTTCCTTTAGTACAACTTAATTGTTTTTTCTATTATACTATATAAGTGAGTGATTATAATAATATTGTTTGTTTTGTGTTTGATTTTTTTAACTTAGAATTTCAGGGAAGAGGGAGACGTTACTGTAACTATTTCAGTCATTTGTAATGAGAGATGGTTTCTTTAGGGCATTGAAAACATAAAGAATGAAATTGAAGATGCGGAAGAACCATTGATAGATCCTGTATATGGCCATGGAAGGTATGCCACAACTTATCTTTAGTTTTATTTTTTTTTCTTTATAAAACAGTTGGTGTTATATAAAGTTATTGAGGTATATTACATTACTGTAGGGTTGACTTATTTGTTTTTACAAGGAGACATGACAGCAGAAAGTCAATATGGCAAATCTTGTCTATATGGCATTTGAAGTCTTAGTAATATTCATAGTACTGAGCATTTAGAATATGCCCAGTGTGGACAACATCTTGCGTTTTTTCTTTAGTATCAACCAAACCTACCTAACATAAACGAAAATTTATTTTAAAAAATTTGGAAGAAAAGTAGAAGAGAAATCTGAAATAACATTTCAGAGAGAATGTTACATGGAATAGCACAGAATTTATTGATCCATCTCTTATACATAGGTATCTCAAAGACCTGTTGAAAGTGGATAACCAATGAGACATTGTAATTCCAGAGTACAAACTGTATCAAAGTGACATAGCAGACTATTTCTTGGAGGAGTGGCACCATATATTAAAGATGGCATAGAATACAGTAGGATTCAAGTTCTGCAGGAAACAAACTGCATTCTAAACTTTATGGATTAAAATTCCATGTGTGATGGGGAAGAGTAAGCTACCACCTGCCTGGCCAGGCTAAAGAGTAGATTGTGAAATGCTAATAAAATTGGAAACACAATAAATGTAGATTTCAATTACTACAATATTAAGGTTTTTATTGTATTGTAAACAAATCCAAGATGTTTTTTTTTTCAATATCTCTTTATTGGGAACGCTGTAGAACAATAAAATGAAAACAAACTTTGAACATAAAGACCAACACAAGACAAAACAGCATTCCTTCCCAATTTTTTCCATTTTTATATCCCCTCCCCCCCCCCCCCCCCCCCCGATGCTGATATATTAGTATAGTGTACACGATACAGCAACTAGCAAGTCAAAAAAAAAAGAGAAAAAGGTCCATAGATAGAAAAGAGGCAAGATCCATATTCAGCTCTCCAGGGAAATAGCTTCTGTAGATACTTCAGCAGAGACTGAAAAAAACAATACCAAGTGTCCTTAAACAAAGATTTCTTGCAAGAGAAGCGTTGATATAATGAGCTGTATTCCGGCTGATACAGTTCTGTTATACTCTCCACATATCTCCATTAGAACATAAGAACATAAGAAAATGCCATACTGGGTCAGACCAAGGGTCCATCAAGCCCAGCATCCTGTTTCCAACAGTGGCCAATCCAGGCCATAAGAACCTGGCAAGTACCCAAAAACTAAGTCTATTCCATGTTACCATTGCTAATGGCAGTGGCTATTCTCTAAGTGAACTTAATAGCAGGTAATGGACTTCTCCTCCAAGAATTTATCCAATCCTTTTTTAAACACAGCTATACTAACTGCACTAAACCACGTCCTCTGGCAACAAATTCCAGAGTTTAATTATGCATTGAGTAAAAAGAACTTTCTCCGATTAGTTTTAAATGTGCCCCATGCTAACTTCATGGAGTGCCCCCTAGTCTTTCTACTATCCGAAAGAGTAAATAACCGATTCACATCTACTCGTTCTAGACCTCTCATGATTTTAAACACCTCTATCATATCCCCCCTCAGTCGTCTCTTCTCCAAGCTGAAAAGTCCTAACCTCTTTAGTCTTCCCCATAGGGGAGTTGTTCCATGCCCCTTATCATTTTGGTAGCCCTTTTCTGTACCTTCTCCATCGCAATTATATCTTTTTTGAGATGCGGCGACCAGAATTGTACACAGTATTCAAGGTACGGTCTCACCATGGAGCTACACAGAGGCATTATGACATTTTCCGTTTTATTCACCATTCCCTTTCTAATAATGCCCAACATTCTGTTTGCTTTTTTGACTGCCGCAGCACACTGAACCGACGATTTCAATGTGTTATCCACTATGACACCTAGATCTCTTTCTTGGGTTGTAGCACCTAATATGGAACCCAACATTGTGTAATTATAGCATGGGTTATTTTTCCCTAGATGCCATCACCTTGCATTTATCCACATTAAATTTCATCTGCCATTTGGATGCCCAATTTTCCAGTCTCACAAGGTCTTCCTGCAATTTATCACAATCTGCTTGTGATTTAACTACTCTGAACAATTTTGTGTCATCTGCAAATTTGATTATCTTGCTCGTCGTATTTCTTTCCAGATCATTTATAAATATATTGAAAAGTAAGGGTCCCAATACAGATCCCTGAGGCACTCACTGTCCACTCCCCTTCCACTGAGAAAATTGTCCATTTAATCCTACTCTCTGTTTCCTGTCTTTTAGCCAGTTTGCAATCCACGAAAAGGACATCGCCACCTATCCCATGACTTTTTACTTTTCCTAGAAGCCTCTCATGAGGAACTTTGTCAAACGCCTTCTGAAAATCCAAGTATACTATATATACCGGTTCACCTTTATCCACATGTTTATTAACTTCTTCAAAAAAGTGAAGCAGATTTGTGAGGCAAGACTTGCCCTGGGGTAAAGCCGTGCTGACTTTGTTCCATTAAACCATATGTTCTGTGTGATTTTGATGTTTAGAATACTTTCCACTATTTTTTCCCTGGCAACTGAAGTCAGGCCTAACCGGTCTGTAGTTTCCCGGATCGCCCCTGGAGCCCTTTTTAAATATTGGGGTTACATTTGCTATCCTCCAGTCTTCAGGTACAATGGATGATTTTAATGATAAGTTACAAATTTTTACTAATAGGTCTGAAATTTCATTTTTTAGTTCCTTCAGAACTCTGGGGTGTATACCATCCGGTCCGGGTGATTTACTACTTTTCAGTTTGTCAATCAGGATGTGAAAAATAGGGATTATTGCAGTGCACGTTAAGTTTACTGTGCCATGCGAAGTGGTAACTTCAGAGTTTCCATAAACATGCCCCTTTTTGATAACACTAACTTTTTTGATGAATGATAGGGTATACATGTTAGTTTATTTCCTGCCTTAAAACATACCCTGGAAATATCTCCTCTAAATGCGTAGTAGCAACATTGAAGAAGGGTACTTTTGAGACATTCATTTTATATGCATAAATGTATTTATTTATTTAGCATTTTTATATACTGGAATTCTTGTAGCAAAGCTACAAATCAATTCAGTTTACATTTTAACATTTACAGGCATGTAAGAATGCAGTTACATAGAACAAGGAAAATTAACTAGGATCAGCAAACGAGAGGTATTACCATAAACAAAATAGTATATTTATGTGAAACAAGCTCAAAAATAGCTAAACAAGTAACATGCAAGACAATAGTTAAAGTAACAATCAAGACAATAGCTAAACATGGTTCAATCTGAAAGAACTGCAGTTTGAGAAGGCTGCATGTAAGAATGATATCTGGGATTACAATATGGTTATAGTTTGAGAGAGCCATTTTAAGATGGAAAGGGCATGATTAGTGGGAGATTTTTGGTGTAGATTAAAAGCTTGCTCGAACAGCCAAGTTTTGAGTCTCTTTTTGAAGGTGATCGGGCATTGTTCTTGTCTGAGTTCGGGGGGTAATGAGTTCCATTTCTCAGGGCCCGCTTTGGATAAAGTTTGTTTGTTTAAGAGGATTTGATGGATAGGGCAAGGAGGGTATTCCTGTAGGCTGTTCTCACCGGTCTATCGGGAATATGTAGTCGAGAAGGGATGTTGAGCTCCAGTGGGATCAGCTTGTGGATTGATTTGTGAATGATAGTAAGGATTTTGTAAGTGATTCTATACTTGATTGGGTAAACAGCATAAATAGCTGTTTACCCATGTAATTATCTTTGAAAATTGTCTTATAGTGTCCCCTTTCCATTGGTCTGTGCATATATGTGATGTCTACAAAATGCAGCAGCCAATAAACAAACAGTAAAGTGGAAGTACTTTGAGTGCATATGTAATCCTGCATGGAATAGTCTCCCAGTGGCCATGGTAGAGATAAAAACGTTATTGAATTTGTAAACTTCAAAGGACAAATAGAGAATCCTTAATGGTAAAAATATGAGGATAAAACTGGAGATCAAGAAGTGTCTGGAGATCTTTATCTGCTGTTGATTTGTTTTTGTATAAGTTTAAGCATTTCTGTTTCTTGAGAGCTCAATTGCTTCACTCTGTACTTATTCTTACTAGTCACTTGTAGTGTTGTTTTTATAATAGATGTAGAAAACTTGGAAATATTCTGTATGCATTGCAAGCTTGGAGTCCTAGATTGTGGTGTTTGATGTAGCTGGGTATGCGAAATATGAATCGAATAATTTTTGACTCTGTTATATTGGCCATGCAAAATACTACAGTGCAGTTACCTGTTAACCTACACTTTTGGGAGTTCTTTGAGATTGACCATAATGCATACCTCTGCTGCATAATAGTGTTACAAGAATTAATACAGTCAGAAACTGAATTCATGTGTTACGAAGAAACATCTGCTAACATCCATCAGAATCAGTGTTATGAGCCTGTCAGCTGTGACCATTGTTGGGCATTAACCTTTTGCTTCGTTATGGAGTGGTAATCTGTAGGTAAATCTTCCTAAAGGGTTCTTGAAACTATACTATACTAATACTATATATACTATAGCCAATCGGGGACCAGGCGCCCTGGTGACCACATTCCCCAGCAACTAACAGGCCTCTTAAAGCCCCGAACGGAACTCGGGCGTCGCGCGCCGAAGGAGCGCGACAAGGGGCCTGCCCCTTTGTTGCCCCTTCATGCGCCCCAGAAGTGCACCCGCTCAAACAACTCAGACGACTCTTACATCTAAAGTAGCTCAAGCATCTAAAACGCATCCAGCCTTTCCAATCCCAATTCTGCATCACTGCTTATCACAGAAAAGAATTCCAACCAGACAAGCACACTATCGCAACCTAAAAACACACACCAATCCTAGTTGCTCCAATAACCCAACTCCTAGGCCTCACCCTATTTACCCTATCCCTATTCAATGCGCAATCACTGACCAAAAATCCCTAATCCTCAATGACTATCTCACCGACGCTAAGCCGGAAATATGCGCAATAACTGAAACCTGGCTGAAACCCTCAGACACTGCAATAATAAACCAGTTACCGACGCTAACCTATGACATCTTCTCCCTTCCTAGACTAAAAAAGGAGGGAGGGGGAATTCTCCTTGCAACTAAAAAAGACCTCAGGTTCTCGCACCATTCGGTCCACTCCGATACCATACTCGAAATTGGCTTCTTCACATCACACCAACTTCAAATTCTACTCGTCTATGCCCCCCCAGGCCTCATAGAAACTGATGTCTCCCCTATCATCGAAATAACCACCAGTCCTCAACCTGGATGCCCCAGCAATAATATTAGGAGACTTCAATCTACACATAGACAAGCCATCTCTCTCTCACAGCTGCCAAACACTTCTACTAGCCTTCTCAGCGATGGGCTTTACTCAAATAGTAAAATAATCCTACACATAAAGCAGGTCATACACTGGACCTTATATTTATCAACAAAGGCATAAAATCGCCCTCCCCTCCATAAATATGAAGGTACCCTGGTCGGATCACTCCTTGATCTCCACCTCATTCTTGCTGGATAAAACTAGCTCCCCTCATATACTTTCACCTTCCTTTCCCTACAGGAGATCTTGCCCCCCTGAAGACCTCAACAATCATTTGGTCCAACACCTCCCCGCTATAGAGCTCACAGACCCCAACACTGCCCTCCGCTCTGGAATTCAGTCACAGAATCCATAGCCATCAAGCTCTGCCCGCTGACAACAAAAAAATCTCACCCGAATGCCTCCAAAAGACAACCCTGGTTCACCAACAAACTTAGAAGGCTCAAACAAAATTTGAGACAGAAGGAAGCTAATTGGCGGAAATCTCCAAGCGCCAGCACACTCTCTGCCTACAAACTCATGCTACACCTTTACAAGGCCTCCACCTCCAAGTCAAAAAGGGATTTCTATGCGTCCAAAATACACAACATGATCTTTGACGCTAAAGCTTTATTCGCCTATGTTTCCACCCTCACTCAAGTCCCCCCCCCAGAATGCCCCAGTACTCAAGCTCAATCTAAAGCAGAAGAACTCGCTCTCTTTTTTCTAAACAAAATCATAAACCTCCTTACTCAACTACCCTCTAAGATCGCACCCCTACCACCGACTCTACAGACTCCCATCAAAAATATTCACCTCGAAACTTTCGAACCCACCTCCTCCTCTGAAATTCAAACCATTCTCAGAAGAATGAAACCATGTTCGCATCCGGTGGACCATATTCCCACCAAACTTCTCCTCTCAATCCCAGACACCATCGCCAAAACACTGGCGGACATCATCAACTGTTCTCTCTTCCACGGTTCCTTCCCAGAAGACCTCAAACAGGCCTCACTCAAACCACTCTTAAAAAACCCAATTTGGAACCAAATGACCCCAGCAACTACCGCCCAATAGCCAATCTCCCCTTCATCGCTAAGATTATGGAAAGGCTTGTGAACTCTCAACTATCGGACTACATCGAAGATAACAAACTTCTATCTGCCTCGCAATATGGATTCCGCAAAAATTTAGGCACAGAATCCCTCCTTACTTCCCTTACAGATTTCCTCATCCTAGGTCTCGACAAAGGTCAATCTTTTCTATTGGTCCTTCTGGATCTTTCGGCAGCCTTTGATACCGTCAACCACTCCATCCTCATCAACCAGTTAGCTGCGATAGGAATTTCCGGCGCTGCTCTCTCCTGGTTCAAATCCTTCCTCACCAACAGAAGTTATAAGGTCAAAATCCAGAACAAAGAATCATCACGCCACGACTCATCCATCGGAGTCCCACAAGGCTCCTCTTTATCCCCTACACTCTTTAATATTTACCTCCTACCACTTTGCCAACTCCTCACCAACCTCAACTTAAACGACTTTCTCTATGCAGACGATATCCAGATCCTGATCCCCCATCAAAGATTCATAATCAAAAACCATCGACTACTGGGAGTCCTGTCATCTAGAAATCAAACGCCTCCTCAACAGCCTAAATCTAGTATTAAACTCCTCCAAAACCGAAATATTACTCATAACTCCTGAAACAGCAATCTCACTGCCCATCATCCAACCAACCCACAAACCACTCAAGTGAGAGATCTAGGTGTGCTAATCGACAATAAGCTGAACTTCAAAGCCTCCATCAATGAACCACCAAAGACTGTTTCTACAAACTGCAAGTTTTAAAAAGGATAAGACCCCTCTTCCATGCCAAAGACTTCAGAACCATCCTCCAAGCTCTCATTTTCTCTAAATTAGACTACTGCAACTCTACTTTACTTGGTCTCCCTTCCACATATACGAAACCGCTCCAAATGGTTCAAAACGCAGCAGCCCGTCTACTTACAAACACCAGAAAAAGAGACCATATCTCCCCAGTCCTAAAAGACCTTCACTGGTTACCAATCCATTTCAGAGTCATCTACAAATCCATCACCTTGATATACAAAATTATTCACCAACATACCACAATCGACCTACAAATTCCCCTCCGCTTACACAAATCCACAAGACCGACCAGAGAAGCATACAAAGGATCCCTCCAAGTTCCCCCTACCAAAACCACTAATCACAGCACCTTAAGAGACCAGGCCTTCTCCACAGCAGGCCCACCTTTATGGAACTCCATCCCCCCAGACCTCAGAAATGAACCATGCCTCCTAACCTTTAGGAAACTACTCAAGACATGGCTGTTTAGGCAAGCATTCCCGAACTCCAACTAATACGCCTCACCAGCAAAATATCCTACACAGTAGCTGTATATATTATACTGTATTCTGTATATATTGTATACCTGTATATAATTAACTTCTTCTATCTCTTTTTATTTCCTCCACCCCAGTTCAATAGTCCCTGTTAATTGTAACTGCATCTCTTCTTCACATTTATCTAGGTTCTTTGTTATTTTCATTGCACCCCTTTTTTATGTAAACCGACATGTGAACGCTTCATGAATGCCGGTATAAAAAATCCTTAAATAAATAAAATAAAATACTTCCAGCTACTGTTTGACTGGAGAAGTTTACCTTTCTTGGAAGTTTCCCTAACTACAGTTTTTTGGGGGGTGGGGCCGGTTATCAGCTACCATTGGAATTGAAAGAATTGTGACATGTTTCATGTCCTTATTCTTGAGGTAAACTGGAATTGAAATAACATACCATCTGCAGAACAACTTGGTTTGTTTAAAATGCATGATTACCTGTAATTTAGCTTACTTTGTAGTCTGGTTAACGTTAATTCTGTTTTCTCTCACTGCTTTTGTTTTTCTTCTTTTAGCCAAAGTTTAACTAACCTGTTGTTGACTGGCCATGCGGTCTCAAATGTGTGGGATGGGGACAGAGTGTGTTCTGGAATGAGTAAGTTGAAGTTGTTCATGTTTGTATTTTGTTATATTTGTTTTACCTGCATTTTACCCTTGACTGTAAATTTGTAAATTATTTTATTTGGCTATTTGCTGAGAGACATTATCTATTTTAGGAATTAACTTCTAAAATCATAAAAGTAACAGATTGCTAGGGTAAAATATGAACATACTATATAGCCTGCTTTTAGTGTTACTGGTTTTGATAGGGAAAATCCCTGCTGGAAATCTGTAACTTGACGTCACTATTTGTCCATATATATGTTGTCAGTTATAACACTTTTACCAATTCTAGGTTTATCAATAATTTGCCTAAGCAGTCAATTCAATTCATTAATTTTAAGAAATATTGATTCATTAATCTGACAAGTTTGTGAATATACTTTTTTACATTACAAAAATATATAAGCTATGCTTCATACACTTTTTGCAAAACATTGCTCTAATAAATGTTTGGGAAATATATTTGCTAGACAGCCCTTTTTCAAAATGTACATGTAGACTAATTCAGAGAGATAGAAATCTCATTTTTCTTGATGAAAAAATGTGATGACCTAGTTTTATTTTTTTGTGCCTGCTATTTAAAAGTTTATCATCTAATGGGTCGCCTCCATCTCTGTATGCTTGGGCCCTGCCTAGAATGAAGTGCCCATTCACCGGCTGGGAAGGTTTCAAAAAGTTACCTGATCATTGGTCATGAAGGGAGGGGCCTAGGATAGCGGTCGCTGGCTGAGACATGGTTCCAGCTGATGGCAAGGCTGGAAACAGAAATTGCACTGGCTGTATGGTTGTTGTGGCTGGCTTCTGGCTGCAGCTTCTGGCTTGGGTAAATGACAGCACACTCCGTGATTGCCTACTGTGGGGCATGCTGAAGTTGTCAGTGCACATCGAGCAGATAGATGGTCACAAGAGGCTGGCTGGAGATTTAAATCCTCTTGGCTCCTGCACCTTCCTCTTTTAGTGCTTGCCTCAGGACCCCAGAATCTTTGAGATTTGAGCCAATTAAACAGCTCCTTTTAATAATTGAAAAAAAAAAAAAAAGGTACAAAATTCTTTTACCATGCTTGGCAGGCTATCAGATTCACCCTGCAAGGGGATTACCTTCAGGCTTGTGGTCCCCCTGGGATTAGGAGCTGCAGTGACGATAAGACACTGCTGAAACATTAGGAGCTGCAGTGACGATAAGACACTGCTGAAACATTCCTTTACCCCTTGAAAAAAAAAGAGGAAGTAAAGGGGGCCAATTTGAATTTATGATATTCCTCACAAAAGGGGTGATTTGAGGGCATGCTGAATCTCATTGTTCTGGAGATATTTTCTAGGTGGCTAGCAGTTTTTTTTTTGTTTTTTTGTTTTTTTTAACAGCATGTTCCATCAGCCAGACCCCTCAGATGTGGTTCCTTTTGCTCCTGCAAAATGCATGGCTGGGACATTAGTAGATCCTGCCCCAATGGTATCAAATGGTGTGGGGCAGGATTGCCCCGACCTAGTAGTTTGCTTACCAGTTGCTGCTATGATACTGCAAGGAGCTAGAAGTTCACAGGGTTGAATTAGGGCTTCTGTACTGCTGTCAAAGCCTGTCATGACATAGCAAGGCAGGGAAAGGCCATATGGCTCTAGCTGAGCGACCTCTGGCACACCTGATTTCAGGACCCAAGGATGGGGGTCTAGTACCCAGGGCAAGCAGGGCAGTAGCTTCATCTTGCAATTCCATTGCTTTGTTCTCTGGGCAGATGGATGGTGTTGTGTCCCTGCACTCTGATAGGTGGGAATATGAGGACCTCAGGGTGGGCAATAACTTGCAGAGCAAGCAATATCCAGAAGTATCCACATCCCCCCTGTATAGACCTTGCCTGCATTGCTGAGAAGATGGACAAAAGCTCCCTTCCACAGCAAGTTCGAAAGCTTCCTTCAGGAGCTCCTATCATGCTCGAGGGGATACTCCTACAAGACACATCCAGTCCTCCATGACTGTTCCCCATCCGAATATTTACGCTTGCCAGGAGGGTGCTGTTGTGGTCACAATACAAATGATTACTCTTTTCAGCGACATGAGTGCAGATATTTCCTCTACAGATAGTCTCCATGCAGATGCCTGTCCTACCATCATTCCCCATACAGAGGTTCTTGTCATCGCATTCAATTTTTGTACAATAGTGTGAACAAATATACCTTTTCTCCCGGGACAAGCAGGATGGTAGTCCTCACAGATAGGTGACATCATCAGATGGAGCCTGGCACAGAATATTTTTGTCATGACTGGCACACTGAGCATGCCACTATCCCTGCAGCCACAGGGGGTCCCCCTTCAGTCTCCTTTTTTCCACTGTGCTGTTGCCTCGTGGGTTTTTGGACTTCTTCAATTCTTTTCCTACACAGGAAAAAATTACTCGTTTTTTCACTGTACTTCCCGCTCCGGGGTCCCCCTTCGCATGTCTGTTCCTCTGGTGTTCAATAAGTACATTTTTTCGAGTTGTTGTGTTCGGTTCCCAAGCGTCTGCCCCTGTGTGGCCGCCAGCCACCGACTGCACGTAGTCTTTTTTTGATGGGGTCTGGCTTCCGGAAGTGCCCCCAGTGTCCGCGGACTATGTCCATTCCGGACCTGCATGACGTTTGTGTCGTCTGCCTGGGGCCTTCCCACTATATTCATCAGTGCCCCAGTGCACTCAGATGACCCCCAAAGGAAGGCGGGCTCACCTGGATAAGATGGAGCACTTGTTTGGTTCCTGACAATCGGCTCCTTCGACTCCAGTCCCATGGATGTCGAACCCAATTTTCCAGTTTTACAAGGTCTTCCTGCAATTTATCACAATCTGCTTGTGATTTAACTACTCTGAACAATTTTGTGTCATCTGCAAATTTGATTATCTCACTCGTCGTATTTCTTTACTTTAAGGGTCCCAATACAGATCCCTGAGGCACTCCACTGTCCACTCTCTTCCACTGAGAGCACATACCCATGATTGGGTATGTGCTGCTATACATTAAAACAAGCCATGGAAGTGCTGCTATTTGGGGATTTCAGTCTGCCAGATTTTGATTGGGACATCGCAGCTGCAGTATCTCTAGAATCAAGGAGATCTTGAATTCTCTGCAAGAAGAATTGTTTTGTCAACTGGTAACAGAATCCACATAGGAGGGGGCAATACTGGACCTGGAGCTTACCATCAGGGACAATCTCTCTATTTTAGTTGCTCATCTGTGATCCAGAGATCACTGGATGTAATGGTTCAGTATTAGAGCACAATCCAGATGAGAACCTAAAATTAGACTTTAAAGGGGTTTGTACCTCAATATTGTCCATCATCCGTGACTAGGAGTGTTACTGGAATCTAATCTTTACATGAAATCGTATATCAGCAACCAGGCGAAGTCAGGATACATGAAATTAAGAATGCTGAGACAACTGCAACCTCTTTTAGATAAAGAAGATTTTTAGAATAGTCTTACAGGCTCTAATGTGTCTAAAATGAGACTATTGTAATTTGTTATTGTTAGCCATTCTAAACTCTACAATATGATCATGACAATTATTACAAAATGCTGTGGTAAGAGAAAATACAATCACATTATGTTCATTTTGGCATCACTACACTGGCTGCCAATAAAATCAAGGATACAATATAAAGTTTTAATGTTAATGTACAAATTAATTAGCTATGAAAAAGTACCATGGCTATTTAGGCAGGAATTTGAAGAACAATCATAAAAAAGAGAGAGATAAAATGGATGAGATTAGTAGCAGGAAAGGAGGCTCTGTTTGTGATTTTGTTTTTAGATGTTTTTATGTCTGTTTGTGACTTTCATTTTACTGTGTGTGTGTGTTGCTGTGAACCGCTGTGATTGTTTGGAGTTGACGGTATAGACATTTTATAAAATATAACAAAAGACGAAGGTTGATTCGAAGCCAAGGGTCTTGGACATCAGGAAAACTAATTTTGTTCAAATGGGGAAGTACCTTAAGGAGATGTTAGCTGGTTGGGAAAATCTAGGGGAAGTAGAAGTGCAGCGTACAAAACTAAAGGGAGATGATATAAGGGAAACTAACCTTTTAGTTAGGTAAGTAAATAAAGCAAAGAGGAAAAAGAGGCTACTGTGGTCTTCTACGGAAGTAGCTGAAAAGATAAGGGGGAAAGGGTTAACATTCATAAACTGCAAGAGATCACAAAAAGTGGAAGACAGGCAGCAATATCTGGCAAAGCTAATAGAAGCTGGGAAAGTAGTCAGGAATGGAAAATTAAAATGGAAGAAAACATAGAAAATACAGTAAAATGGGACAAAACCTTTTTTTTAAATATATATTAATGATAGATGAAAGTGTAAAAGTGCCATTATAAAACTTGGAGGTGAATGGGAGAAATAAGTAGAGGCTGATGAGGAAAAAGCAAAATTGCTTAACACATTTTTCTGTTCAGTGTTCACTGTGGGAAGGGCCTGGAGAAGGAACCATAAAATGAATTCAAATAGGGTTAGCAGTGAGGTAAAACTCAGTTGGTTTCTAGAACAGTGTGTTCGTGAGGAGCTAACTAAACTTAAAGTAGATAAGGCGATGGAGCCAGATGGGGTACATTCGAAGGTATTGAGGGATCTTGGAGAAGTCCTGGCAGCCCCACTGGCTGACCTTTCCAATGCATTTTTAAAGGGAGTAGTTCCGGAGAACTGGAGGGGGCAGATGTAGTTTCTGTTCATAAAAGTGGAAGTAAGGAGGAGGCTGGTAACTATAGGCTGTTTAGTTTGACTTCTATGGTGAGAAAATTACTACTAAATAGAGAATAGTGCAGTTTCTGGAATCCAATGGATTTCATTATCAGAGGCAGCATGGTTTTACTAGAAGTAAATCTTGTCAGACAAATTTGATCAATTTCTTTGATTGGGTGACCAGAGAGTTGCATCAAGGGAGCATACTAGACATAGTTTACTTGGATTTCGGTAAGATCTTTGACACGGCTCTGAACAGAAGACTTATAAATAAAGTGAGCGCCCTTGGTATGGAACCTAGAGTAACTGACTGGGATAGAAACTGGTTGAGGGGGAGGTGAAGAAGAGTAGTGGTAAATAGTTTACTCTGCGGAGGGAAGGACATTACTAGTGGTGTGCCTCAGAGATCAATCCTAGGACTAGTTCATTTCAACATTTTAATGAGCGAGGTAGCAGAAGGATTGTCAGGAAAGGTTTATCTTTTTGACGATGATATAAAAATCTGTAACAGGGTAGACAGCCAGGAATATGTAGAAAACATGAGAAAAGATCTAGTGAAGCTTGAGGAATGATCTAGAGACTGGCAGCTAAGATTTAATTTGAAAAAATACAGAGTGATACATATAGGCTGCAAAAACCCAAAGGAGAGAGGTTCAGTATTGGAGATGAAGAGTGGGTCTGGGGATGATTGTATCTGATGATCTTACAGTGGCCAAATACGTAGATAAAGAAACAGCAAAAGTCAGAAGGATGCTTGGCTCCTCAGGGAGAGGAATGGTCAGCAGAAAAAGGGAGACAATTCTGGAGACTTTATCTTCAAAAAGATTTAAACTGGTTGGAGACTGTCCAGAAAGTGGCTACTAAAATGATCAGTGGTCTTCATTCTGAAGCTTATGGGGATAGACTTAAAGATCTAAACATGTATACCCTAAAGGAAAGGCGAGACAGGGGATATATGATAGTCACTTAACTATCTCAAAGGTTTCCATGCACAGTAGGCTAACCTCTTTCAATGGAAAGGAGGTTCGAGAGCAAGGGATGGCATGAGGCTGAAAGGGGATAGACTCAGGAGCAATCTTAGGAAATATTTCTTTATAGAGCGGATGCATGGAACGGCTTCCCAGTGGAGACAAAAATGGTGTCAGAATTCAAGAAAGCATAGGATAAATAAAGGGAATCTTTGAGGTAGTGATGGGAATTGTAAGGGCTAGATAAATTGGACAGATGGGCAGACTTGATGGGCCATATGGTCTCTTCTGCTGTCATGTTTCTATATTTCTGTATTTATGCACTGACAATATATAGAATGTATTGAATACATAGTAATGACAGTTATTCTTGGATGTAGACAAAAGTAAACAATTTTTTGTCCGCCAGATGACAAGATGGACCTCTTAACATATGATCACATTATTGTTTAATGTAGGTAGTAAAATGCTAAATAATACAGCCTAATTGAAAGGGTATAGCAATTGTTAATTATGAAGGAAACTTCCTCTCTAATAGTTAATTATATATTATTTATAGAAATGGCTTATGCACAATGATCTTGAATATTATACTTGAAGGACTTTCTTATCAATGGGCTCCGCACCTCGCCTCATGGCTTTGGTTGCAAACATCACTCTTGCATATGTGCAAGTATAATTGTAAGACCTTTAACGCAGTCTTACTTTTTTTCATTTTTAAATTGCAAATAAAAACATTCTGAAAATAGGTCCAACTTAGCTTGAAGATGGCGTATATCCAGTTAATATATCCCTGACACAGTCCATGTTTCAGAATTCTTATTTTCCTGCATCAGGGGGGACCTGTTCAGAGTGTTTACTTTCCGTGTTGCTCTGAAATCAAAGACGATCTGCCATTCTATTAGGAACCTGGAACCAATCAGAATTGCATACGTCGCCATATTTGACGGGTTGTCCTGGAGAGAGGTACTAAAACTTGAATCTACAATTTTGCCATTGACAAATGCAATGAATCTCAGTATTTTGAATCATGGTTTAAGAGTTAATTTGATTAAATTAAAGAATACCAGTCCACTTCCAAATTAGTATGTATCCAAAATTGCTCACGTTGATTCAGCAGAGCTTCTCTATTTCTGCCTTGTTTAAGCTCTGCTACCCAGTATATAACTATACTGTGCAATTTGGAAAAAGAGTATGTGCTTTCAGTGCAATGCGTACCATAGGTACTTTGATCTTTTGAGTGGAAAGGCAACTTCTGTGTTTAATTGCGTTTTGACAGATTTTTTTGTGTGACTGACACACATAAGACTGTAAGGGCATATGATAATATACACCACCCACTTAGATAAACAATGCAATTGTATAAATTATTGCTATTCTGTCTGTTTGGTGAATGTCATTCCATTCCAGTAATTGTCTGACAATGTGAATAGGATCCACACCTAAAATGTCCTAATGATGATACTTCTATAAATGGACAAAATAAGTCTGCTTTAGAGACATATTCTTTGATGTTTTTGCCTCATGTAAAGGTAAAGCAAGGCAATTCTTGAAAAATGCTGTGCCACGTTATAATCCATCAGTACTTCTTAATAATAGAAGCAATGTCTCCAGAGCTCCCCAAATGACACTATACACAATCAGGGCAGGTGTCTTCCCTGGGAGACTGGTAGTCTAACAAGAAATTGCAATTTTCATATAATGTTCTTCTATTTGCTGATTTAATAGCCTGAAATGGATATCTTCTTGCCAGAAAATATTCCATCATTTTAGAGCCAGATATTTACATTCTACATCTTGTGAACATAATTGCTTAAGCTGTAAAAAGTGGCATATAAAAAATCTTAATTGCAGTCTTCGGGAAGAAATTTTGAATATTATTGTTAGTCCGTTTGAGCCTTATGGTGAATGGATGTTCTGATTCTGCTATCTCTGATCTCCATCTGAATGTCAAAAAGGACAATGA
The DNA here is from genome assembly GCF_901001135.1 of Rhinatrema bivittatum. Lineage (NCBI taxonomy): Eukaryota > Metazoa > Chordata > Amphibia > Gymnophiona > Rhinatrematidae > Rhinatrema > Rhinatrema bivittatum. Next base: position 161,863,404 of record NC_042616.1, on the reverse strand, counting down.
AATAGAATTATATTCCACAGTGAAATTGAGATGAGGATTTAACTAATTGATTCACTCATGGATATAACCCAATTATTCTACAGATCTATTCCATATATCTTCTTCAAGTGGTCATATGTTCATACTACTTGGAGTACAGATATTTCTCCTCAAATTTGGTGACATACAAATTGGCTAAACTAGGGACTATGGGTGACACTGGCTATTCCATGGACTTGCAAAAAAAATCTTCTTTGAAGATGAAATAATTATTATGAAGAACTGTCTTGGTCAAGTGTGTAACGAATCCTTTGGGAATATTTGTGGACATGGTCTCCTTTGCAGAATAGTGTTGATCACAGATAAAGCTGCAGGCTGATGGATAACAATTGAATATCCATGGTTACTAATAAAGAACCTTCTTGTTTATCGCCTGTTTGTTTTTTCAAGGAAAGCCAACCAAAACTGCGAGCTGAGGTGCACAGCCCTTTGATATGAAGGTCCTTCAGTTATAGCATGCAAATTCATTATGTATAAGGCATTTCTTTAAATATCTGTTTTATTTCTTTAAATCATTTGTATTGTACTGATACACAAATCTCAGCGGATAACGTGCATACATAATAACTGCACAAAATTCTGAACCATACAGTAACAAATAAATAAACCCGTAATATAGTTTAGGAAGTAAAACTTACATATCATAAAATCACAAAACTAACAAAGTGCCATAACAGAAATGCAAGCAAACATCACACAATAAATGGAAAAGTGGCAAGATGGGAGTTGAGAAGCTTTCTAAAGTGATGCAAATTGTTTTCAGTCTCGATCTCCTCTGGAAAATCATTCCATAAAACATGACTGGCTATACTAAAAATCGGCTCCCTGGACTAAACCAAATGAGCATGTTTAAGTGATGGAACTGCTAACAAATTTTTGTAAGATAAGCGAAGAAAACATATGAAACATAGAAACATAGAAACATAGAAATGACGGCAGAAGAAGACCAACCGGTCCATCCAGTCTGCCCAGCAAGCTTCACACATTTGTTCTCATACTTAACTGTTTCTCTTGGCTCTTAGTAACCTTATGTTCTAATTCCCTTTTCACCCCACCATTAATGTAGAGAGCAGTGCTGGAGCTGCTTCCAAGTGAAATATTAAGTTTGATTAGTTGGGTAAGCGGCAGCATAGCTCTCTGCCATGAAGCAGAGGGCAATGCTGGAAATGTGTGAAGTATCAGTTTTTTCTTTTCCCCTGTCATTGAAGCAAGGAGTCATGCCGGACATGCACCGAAAGTGAAGAATGCCTTGAAAGTCACATTAACTATCATCAAATATTGAAAAGCCTAATAATTGGTAATACCTATAAGCCCATGAACCCATCCCTGTTTTTTTTTCTTTTTTTTTCTTTTCTTTTTTTAATTGGGAGATGGATGCCCTTCATCCTTCTACTCTGTGAAGGTGGACACCTACCACCGGCCACTGGCATCCCGCTCCGTTAATGCCTCTGTGGCTACTGCCGCTCCATGCAGTGTTTTACTACCTGCTCTTTATATGCGTCCTCTAGAACTGATGGATCCCATCCCTGGGTTTTTTTATTATTTATTTAATTGGGAGATGACAGCCCTCCATCCTTCCGCTCCGTGAAGGTGGACACCTACCACTGGCCACTGGCATCCCGCTCCGTGAATGCCTCTGTGGCTACTTGCTCTGGCTCTGTGCAGTATTTTACTACCTGCTCTTTATATGGACACCTACCACTGGCCACTGGCATCCCGCTCCGTGAATGCCTCTGTGGCTACTGCCGCTCCGTGCAGTATTTTACTCCCTGCTCTTATATGTGTCCTCTAGACCTGATGGATCCCATCCCTGTTTTGTTTTTTGTTTTTGTTTTTTATTTAATTGGGAGATGACAGCCTACATCCTTCCGCTCCATGAAGGTGGACACCTACCACTGGCCACTGGCATCCCGCTCCGTGAATGCCTCTGTGGCTACTGCCGCTCCGTGCAGTATTTTACTACCTGCTCTTTATATGCGTCCTCTGGACCTGATGGATCCACAATATTTATCCCATGCCCCTTTGAAGTGCTTCACAGTTTTGGACTTCACCACTTCCTCCGGAAGGGCATTCCAGGCATCCACCACTCTCTCCGTGAAGAAATTCTTCCTGACATTGGTTCTTAGTCTTCCTCCTTGGAGCCTCAGCTCGTGACCTCTGGTTCTGCTGATTTTTTTCTGTTGGAAAAGGTTTGTCATTGTCTTTGGATCGTTAAAGTTTTTCAAGTATCTGAAAGTTTGAATCATATCACCCCTGCTCCTCCTTTCCTCCAGGGTGTACATATTTAGATTCTTCAATCTCTCCTCGTATGTCAACCGATGAAGACCCTCCACCTTCCTGGTCGCCCTTCTCTGTACCGCCTCCAACTTGTCCTTGTCTCTTTGTAGATACGGTCTCCAGAACTGAACACAGTACTCCAGGTGAGGCCTCACCAAGGACCTGTACAAGGGGATTATCACTTCCCTTTTCTTACTCGATATTCCTCTCTCTATGCATCCCAGCATTCTTCTGGCTTTTGCAATCGCCTTGTCGCATTGTTTCGCCGACTTCATATCATTAGACACTATCACCCCAAGGTCTCTCTCCTGCTCCGTGCACATCAGCCTTTCCCCCCCCATCGAATACAGTTCATTCGGATTTCCACTCCCCAAATGCATGACTTTGCACTTCTTGGCATTGAATTTCAGCTGCCATATCTTCGACCACTCTTCCAGCTTCCTTAAATCCCGTCTCATTCTCTCCACTCCTTCCGGCGTGTCCACTCTGTTGCAGATCTTAGTGTCGTCCGCAAAAAGACAAACCTTACCTTCTATCCCGTCCGCAATGTCGCTCACAAAGATATTGAACAGGACCGGTCCCAACACCGATCCTTGCGGTACACCACTTAAAACCGCTCTCTCTTCAGAGAAAGTTCCATTTACCATCACGCATTGTCTTCTGTCCGTCAACCAGTTTGCAATCCAGGTCACCACTTCGGCACTCACTCCCAAGCTTTTTGTTTTATTCACCAGTCTCCTGTGCGGAACCGTATCAAAAGCTTTGCTGAAATCCAAGTAGATGACATCTAGCGCTCTTCCTTGATCCAATTCCTTGGTTACCCAGTCGAAAAAGTCAATCAGATTTGTCTGACAGGATCTTCCCCTGGTGAATCCATGCTGCCTCTGGTCCATCAATTCTCCGGACTGTAGATATTTCACTATTCTCTCTTTCAACAGTGACTCCATTACTTTTCCCACCACCGAAGTGAGGCTAACCGGTCTGTAGTTACCAGCCTCTTCTCTGTTCCCACTCTTGTGAAGCGGGACCACCACCGCTCTTCTCCAATCACTCGGCACCACTCCCGTTTCTAGGGATCTATTGAACAGGTCACACAGCGGACCCGCCAACACATCTCTGAGCTCCCTCAGAATCCTTGGATGAATCCCATCAGGCCCCATGGCTTTGTCCACTTTCAGATTCTTTAGCTCTTCCCATACATTTTCTACTGTAAAATGATTTTCATCTATTCCACTACCCTTCAGCTTCTTGTGTAGAAATGGTCCTTCTCCAGGGTCTTCTTTAGTGAATACAGAGCTGAAGTATTCATTTAATATTTCTGCCATTTCTTCGTCTCTCTCCACACATTGATCATTTCCACCTTTCAATTTCACTATACCACTATGGACTTTTCTCTTTTCGCTGATGTATCTGAAAAATGTTTTGTCACCATTTTTTATCTCCTTGGCAATCCTCTCTTCCGCTTGACTTTTTGCCAACTTGATTAATTTCTTCGTCTCCCTCAGTTGAATCAAATATTCTTCTTTGTGCTCCTCCCTTTGGGATCTTTTATATTTTTTGAATGCTGTTCTTTTAGCTTTAATTTTGTCAGCCACCTCGTTTGAGAACCAGATAGGTTTCATTTTCCTTTTGCTTTTCTTTACATTTCTAACATAAAGAGTAGTTGCCTTGGTGATTGCTCCTTTTAGATTGATCCACTGCTGATCCACATCTCTCTCATTCTCCCATCCATTTAGTTCTTCCTCTAGGTACTTCCCCATTTCCTCAAAGTCTGTGTTTTTGAATTGTAAAACTCGGGTCTTTGTGGTTCTTTTCCCTATTCTTTTAGTGATATTAAACCATATTGTTTGATGATCACTGGTGCTGAGGTGGGTGCCCACCTCGACATCAGAGACATTATCTGCATTAGTGAGCACTAAGTCGAGTATATTTCCTTCTCTCGTGGGTTCTAATACCATTTGTTTGAACAAAGCTACTTGCATGGCATCCACTATTGCTCTACTATTTTTAGATTCTGCAGATGGGATTTTCCAGTCTACATCTGGCATATTAAAGTCACCCACGATCACCACTTCTCCCTTCTTACCTATCTTATGGATGTCTTCAACCAGGTCTCTGTCCAGCTCTTCCTTTTGGTTCGGGGGCCTGTAAACCACTCCAATATAAATTGATGCTCCATCATCTGTTTTTAGGTCTACCCATAGTGCTTCTTCCTTGCCCCAACTTCCTTGTAGCTCAGATGCTTGGATATTGTTTCTGACATAAAGAGCCACACCTCCCCCTTTTCTATCCACTCTGTCCTTCCTTAACAAGTTATAGCCTGGTATTGCCGTATCCCAATCATGAGATTCTGTGAACCATGTCTCTGTGATAGCAACAATGTCCACTTCTGCCTCTATCATTAGGGCCTGCAGATCTGGTATTTTATTTCCCAAACTATGAGCATTTGTGGTCATAGCTTTCCAGGTACTCTCTTTAAGATTATTGCTTTTCCTGTACTCCTTATGAGACTTTAGTTGAGATTTGTTATTCACTTCACTCTTTCCTTTTGCAGTTGTGCCACTGATGCCAGAGTTATCCATCTCAATTTGCTTTTTCTTTTGGTTATGTATCTTGAAATTCTGCATGCATTGGTTTTCTCTCTTTTCTGGTAACACTTCAATGTTTTTCTCTAGGACTTCAGTTTTTAATATAGGGAAGGCTTTTTGTTCTTGTTGCATTTGATACTGTGTGTGTCTCCTAGTAACTGGTCCAATTCTACCAGAGCCCACTGTAATCCTGGTTTTTAATGATTTACTTAATGACCTGCTTGAGTGGGGGGGGGTATACTTGTTGGCTGCAAATCTGTCACGAATGGGTGACTATGGGACACATGTGTAATCCTACCTGAGCCTACTGTATTTCTTTTTCTTGACTCCTGGTTATTCTTTGGTATTGGGGAATTATTTTCTGAGTAATGCAATGTGGGTGTTTTTTTGTAATTAAAGCTAATTGAGCTTTAACCTCAGTCAGCTCCTTTTTCATAGAAGAGAGTTGTGCACAGATTGGGCAAGTTCTACGTTTCCAGATGTTTTCCCTCAGAATAAAGGCTCCACAACAGTTGCAAAGGATAGTTCTCATATTGGTAAAGTTTTGGGTTGGTGATTCTTAGATGGTAACAATTTACTAATATATCTTGTTGCTAATGCTAATTTAGTCAGTCTATATTAGAATCTAAGGCCAGGGGTGGGAAACAAACAGTTGAACCTGGGACAAGCTGAGTAGAGCAGGACACTTTCTGGAACTTTATTCGTCCTTAAGCTATTAAAGATCCCTCAGCACTTCTGTGCCAATATTAAGCAGATTATTAAAGAACAGCTATACAAAATAGAAATGCAGTTATACTGGATCTTAAAAAACAGACAGTTTGCAAGGAACCAATTATAATTATTATATAATAACAGACCTAGAGAAAGGTATAAACTGAGCAGTTCTACTTCACAGAGAACTCAGATATTAATGGAGCACAGAGCAATGATCAGAAGGAAAAGTGAAAGTAAACCAGCAGGGTTTTGGGGTTTTTTTTTTGTTTTTGTGGTTTGTTTTTTTCCCCCAGAAAGACCACCACCAAAATTAAGAGTAAGAGCACTTGAAAGAAGGGAGATTGAGAGATTAAGAGCACTTTAAGAGCAAAGAAGGGAGATTGAGAGACTTTTTCCCCAGAAAGAGCACCACAGAAATTAAGAGTAAGAGCACTTGAAAGAAGGGAAATTGAGAGACTTTCCTATTACACAGCGCTCAGAGGCTAGTAAATCAAATCACCAGTAGAGGAATATTAAGAAACACTGATATCTATTATGCACAGATTCTCTACTATATTAATTCAAATTTTAAGACAGCCTTATCTGCACCGGGAACAGAAGATTCCTCTTTTGGTCTTCCACTAAGCAGTCTGCAATGCTCTAGCCAGGTCACTAATTAGCTTCTCTGCCACACCCAGTCTGGTTTTAACCGGACACCTTTAGGAACCTTCCAGTTCTTAGATATTAAAGATCCCTCAGCACTTCTGTGCCAATATTAAGCAGATTATTAAAGAACAGCTATACAAAATAGAAATGCAGTTATACTGGATCTTAAAAAAACAGACAGTTTGCAAGGAACCAATTATAATTATTATATAATAACAGACCTAGAGAAAGGTATAAACTGAGCAGTTCTACTTCACAGAGAACTCAGATATTAATGGAGCACAGAGCAATGATCAGAAGGAAAAGTGAAAGTAAACCAGCAGGGTTTTGGGGTTTTTTTTTGTTTTTGTGGTTTGTTTTTTTTCCCCCAGAAAGACCACCACCAAAATTAAGAGTAAGAGCACTTGAAAGAAGGGAGATTGAGAGACTTTTTCCCCAGAAAGAGCACCACAGAAATTAAGAGTAAGAGCACTTGAAAGAAGGGAAATTGAGAGACTTTCCTATTACACAGCGCTCAGAGGCTAGTAAATCAAATCACCAGTAGAGGAATATTAAGAAACACTGATATCTATTATGCACAGATTCTCTACTATATATTAATTCAAATTTTAAGACAGCCTTATCTGCACCGGGAACAGAAGATTCCTCTTTTGGTCTTCCACAGTTATACCACAGTACAGCTGCAGTAATACAAGGAGGAGCAAGATAGTGAAGGGCCTTAAAACTTAGTGAGAATTTTAAAGAAATTTAAATCTCACCCGCCACACAATGGGCAACCAGTGTAGCCGCGCGCATGTTATAAAATCCGGGGTTGGCGCGCGCAAGGGGATGCATGCTAGTGTACCTTGCGTGCGCCGAGCCCTAGGGGAGCCCCGATGGCTTTCCCCATTCCCTCCGAAGCCGCTTCGAAATCGGAGCAGCCTCGGAGGGAACTTTCCTTCTGTCTCCTCCCTTCCTCTATCTAACCCGGCCTCCAACCCTACCTAAATCCCCCCCTACCTTTATTTTGTTATTTACGCCTGCCTCTGGCAGACGTAACTCGCACACGCCGGCTGGCTGCCGGCACACGATCCCCTGGCACAGCCGCTGTGCTGGAGGCCTCAGTTCCGCCCCTTTCACAAAGCTCCGAGTCATACCCACATCCCGGGGCTTGCGTGCGTCGCCGGGCCTATGCAAAATAGGCTCAGCACGCGTAACCCTTTTAAAATCTGCCACTTAGTGTAGAACCAGCAAAGAGATGAGCGGTGTAGAATTTTGGATAAGTTATAAGGCTTTCAAATATGAGTACGGCAGGCCTACAAACAATGCATTTGTTATGTTTATGTAAGAATGTGAACCCTGGGCTGAGAGGAGAGGTGTCTCCACCCACAGGGAGGAGCCCTGTGAGCCTCACCGTCAGCAGGCGCAGTCTCAGTGGTATGGGACACAGCTAGAAGTAGAGACTTTATTATGAATGAAGCAAACAGTAATGTCCACAGAATTGCAGATGTAGTAGTACAGTCCTGAGCAATGGGGAATGCCCAGGGTGAGGCCACAGATGAGAAGATCCGGTAGTGGCCTGCGGAGCGGGATACGCTGGGGATCCCCTCTGACGAGTGTAGGCACCTCAGGAATAGAGATCTGGTAGTGGCCCGCGGAGCGGGGTATGCCGAGAATGTCTGTCTGTACAGTAGATGTTGAAGAAATGGTAGAGATGCCGGAACCTGGAAGTAGCTCCCATAGTTGGTGTGTAGATATTCTGCAGTGCAGGAAAGCTGAATGGCTTCTACTGAAGAAAGGTGGTAGTGGCCCAAGGTTCGGGGTACACTGCATGGAATTCTCAATACCATTCATATAATAGAAGTCAGTAGAGGTACTCACAATAATTGGTTCCTGGAGAGAGAGACCTGAAAAGCAGGTCTAGTAGCAGTCAGGCAGGTAGGATCTGAGGAGCGGATAGCCGGGATCGCAGGGGAGCCCCTGAAGAGCAGGTACCCAGAGCATTCAAATGCCAAGACCAAGTCAGGAACAGGAAGTCTTTGAATGAGGAGAATTCACCAAGATGGAACTCCTTGCTAACTCAAAGAAGACAAGGGCTGGTCGGATTAAATACGCAAGTGGGTTGACGTCATCGGGAGGGGACGCCTCTGAGGTTCCCGCCATGATGTCTTCAAAAGAGGCCCTTGTGTGCGCATCTAGGTAATTCTGGGTCCAAGATGGCAGTCGGTAGCGCCCACGCTGTCCCAGGAATGCCGTAGAGGTCAGCGGGGATTGGCAGAGACCACTATTCTTCCCAGACTTGATGGAGCAGGGAAAAAAGAGGTGAGCATAAGAGGTCGCAGCCGTCTGCGACTGACAGGCGTAACAGCATTGCAGTAGTTACGGGAAGAAAGGGTCAATGATTGGGTGACACTATAAAAATCTGAATAACAAAGATGAAGCTTCAGGGAGCGCTAAAGATGTAATTTGTGGGACACCTGGGGGTAATGGATACGGGTTAGATGAAGCGCTCTCAATCATAACCTTATAGGAGCGATCAGCAGGAAATGAAGAAAACCAAGAGTAGACTGTAGAAGAAATCCCTAGAGAACTCAAGCGTCCAAGCAGTATGTTGTGATTAAGGGTATTGAAATCAAAGATATATCTAATACCAGAAAAAATTTAGTGCTAGAATCAAAGCCTTAATGGAGAACATCAAAACTGAATAGAAGTAATGACTTGGACATATATGATTCTAAGATGGTAGCATGATTCAGGCTGCTTTCAGCAAGGCTCTGCTCAGTCTTACCTATGATGAAGCACAAAGGCCCAACCGCGAGTTTTTCCTTCCGCTCCGGGGAGACTTACCCCTTCTGATACTATCAGTCAACAAATAGTCAAGCTGAAACCATCTGATAGTCACCTCGGGAAGTGCTCATTGGATCAAACTGCAGAAGCAGTCAACCTTGCAGACTTTCCTGGCCTCAATACAGCCCTAAACCTCAAGGACAGGGCACTACTGCTTCAGCCAGCAGAGAAGGTTCCGCTTGGTGCAGTCGCTGCTCTGTCACCAATAAATGATGATGACAGGGAGGCAGTGGAGTGATCATGGTGGAGGATGTGTTTGTTCATTCCATGGCTCCATCTGCACTTCGAAGTGTAGAATCTGCCCGGGAGCGTGGCAGCTTGATTAGCCGGGGAGTCTGAGAGTCTCCTAGAGGCAGCGGCAGGCAGGCGATGGTTTGGGGAACCGAATAGAGGTATTCAGAATTTATTAGTACCACAATCTTTCTCATTGCCCCGCCCTAAAACATTTTACTGGAATCTCTATGGGAAGCTATAGTTGTAATGGGCCAAACGCCTTCCTCTCAAATTGCTCAGATATCCCTCAGGTTTGATTCTACTACGACTCTAGTAATTGAACATGAAACAGAGCTCAAATTGGTAAAAACACGATTAGAGAAGGTGGAGAATTCTATTGGAGCACAGAAAGGGTTTTACACTATGCTCTCCAAAGATAATTTGGTTATTTCTAGAAACCTTGAATTCTTGGAGAACTCTTCTAAGTGCTGCAGTTTGTGCCTTATTAATTTCCCTAAACTCTCTATAGTATCACTACTAGACCTGTTTAAAAGGTTTCTTAGGGAATGATTGAAAGTTTTGGAGAAGAATAGCCCACTTGTCTCTTGGATATATTACATCCCTTCGATGATGAGAGAAGAAGCTGGGGGACATTCTTTGATCCCTGGTCAAGAGATTGATTTCTTGAATTTAACTGAATTTTTACAAAGACCCAAAGAGGACTCTGTTTTACAGATTACTTTATTGGTTTCCTTAGCTCAGAATTCTGATAGGGAATTCATACTTGGTTTATTTTTGAAAGAGAAAAATGTTTCCATTTTAAATTATAATGTAAGGATGTTTCCTGAAGTATCCCAGTCTACTCAAATGCTTCATAAACAATTTCTTTTGATGCGTCGGCAGTATTACAACTTGGAGGTTTATTTTTTCTCAGGTACCCATGCAAGTGTGTTGTTAAATTTCAACCTGTTAGGTATGTTTTCTTTGAACCCCCTTCCCCCCCCCCCCCAGCTTACTGCCTTTTTAAATTGAAGAAAGAACTCAGATCCCCATTGGCTGAATCATCTGTAATAGAATAAGATCCTTTATGCCCTAAATGAAGGATTTATATTTTGTGTGCTTGTATTTGCCACTTTTTTTTTTCTATTAACATTTTCTTTGCTAGTAAATTTACTTGAGAGCATTGAATTGGAACCATATTTAAGGACTGGAGTTAGGTTATGCAGTAATGTTTCCTAACTCTTGTTTTCATTTTTGGAACTGTTGAAATAAACTGTTATGTAGCCTTTCAAGCATTTGCTTGATTCTTTCTTTGTAAATTCATAAATAAATAATAAAAATAATGACAGTAAATATAGAGAGAGTGGAATCCAAACTGAGAACTGTCTAGAAAATTAACATCAATAACACTTTTTGTAGCTGATTAAGAGCTATCTTTTCAATAACTTCAGATAGTAGCAGCAAAAAATGAAATAGGGCGATAACTCTGGGTCCAAGGAGTTTGAATTAACCTTTTTTAACAGGAGCTGGACAACTGCAGATTTTAATGGAGATGTTAGGTGCCCCTTGGAGAGGGAAACATTCACAGTTATCCAGAAAAGAGAAAGTTTCCTTTATAATTGACGATAGTAAATAATGCCATAGTAGAAATCTGACGGAGGAACAGACAGTTTTCTCACTGATTCCCATAGCCTCAAATTGTCTTATTGGTATGGTATATATTGTTTTATATAGGATTTTTAACAAGGGATGCACATTTTAGATATAGAAATCAGGCAAGCCTAATTAGGTTTGTTTAACAGACAAATCATAATAGCTTGGGTTGAAA